>NW_006399761.1:23079688-23084516 GCF_000299155.1 Elephantulus edwardii | reverse complement strand
TTATATTTACTCCCAAATATTTAATCTTGTGATTAGCTATTGTGAAGGGCATTGCTTTTCTTAGCTCCAGCTCTGCATTCTCTCTGTCACTGTAGAGAAATCCAACTGATTTTTGTATGTTGGTCTTGTACCCTGAGGAGCAGTGATTTTTTAAAATACTGTATAACATGGGACAATCTACAGAGCATTATGCTGAGTGAACTAACTCAGTTTCATAAGAACAAATACTTTATAAGACCATTACTGTAAAAACAGAATAGCTCTTGAGATGTGGATAATGGTCCGGAGCAGAAGGGGAGAGGGGCCTCACTGGGATAACATTTTGGCAAGCAGGGGTTAGGGTGGGGAAGGAATTAGGACTGATCCAATGGGGACCTGACTGGGTAATAGGAGCCACAGATCAGTGGTGGTTAATGATATAAAACACAATGGACATGAATGATCGTTTTAAACTCAATGTGAATGTAGGAATAGGTTAAACACAATGGACATGAATGATACACAATGTATACAAGTTTGGTATGCAAACCAGTATAAAAGAATAAAGTGGAGGAAAAACATTACCCAGTCACAAAAAGACAAATACCGCATAATGCCACTGTTACAGAACAGGACTGATACGGGGGGTTGCGGGCAATTAAGAAAAGGGGATAAATAATGGACACAGCATTGAAACAGACAAGGAAGAGAACTGTATAAAAGGAACATATGAATAGGTATTATTGGCATGACAAGAGTACAGAATAGAAGTTGCATAGTAAAGTGGTCTGGAGGGATGGGACTGTATAACAATGAAAGATCTTTTTTTCCAAAGAAAACAGCGATCCGGGGGATAGAGGGACAGGGAGGAAAATATGCAACAATGAATGGAAATCCAAGTTCTTTATAAACTTTCATTAAAATATATTAAAAAAAATCCAGTTCTTTAAAGCATATGCACTAAGTTTATCAGTAGTCTCGGTCTGATATCGGTAAGGATTTGCACTGCAAACCCAAAGGCAGATGGTTTGAATCTACTAGCTGCTCTGTGGAGAAAGATGGCCAATCTCCTAAAAGCCCACTCGAGGGTCAGCTAGGAGTTGAGTTTTTTATCATCATCATCTTTAAATTTTATTTTTTTAAGATTTGTCATTGGATGCAAATAAGGTTTTGTGTCAGAAATTATTACAATTTTAAAAGGAGATGCCAACTTACAAAGTTCCATCCTTTTTATATTCTAGTATATGACAGATATTACTGCAAACAATGCATTTGGAAAGATTTTTAAATAGAAAAATGTACATGTAAAGAAAGATGTTAAGTGTGGCTGGGAACTGTATTTTATATTATATGCATATGGGAATTACAAATATTTGATGTCCCAATTTTGTTTCTAAATTCCATTCTTCAAATACTACTATAAAAGACCAGCTGCTATCCATCCCTCTAATGTATATTTTCTTCTGTATTTGTATGAACAAGCAATTTACTGAGTACCTGGCCACAATACTAAAGTTACTTTCTAGACTTTCTTACCTTTAAGTGAAGCCTTATGAGCAAGTTATGTATAACAACATGAGCGATGTGGTATGCAAAGACTGCAGACTTACTTCACGAACAGGAACTGAGTGTGCCCTTTTCTTTCTCTCCTATGGGTCACAGATCTTCAATCATGCAGATAAACATTGTTGCCAGAGGTGACAAGTCAACAAGATAGAAAAAGCCTGTAAATCTAATACCAGCAAACAAGTCCTGTAATACTGCCCAAGACTGCTAGATAATGAAATAAAACTCATATGCTTTCTTATGTCCTATAGACTGTTCCCTACTACATACACAACTGGCCTTACATCACCACTGTCACAGCCCCAGTGAAGCTCATTTCACCCTGACAAGGATGAAAAGGCAAGAGGACAGGTCACTATTTTACAGTTAGTACAGTACTGTTAGTATAGTCTCATAGAAACCCTGTCCACTGCTGCCCTTCCTCAGGATCACGGCCATGGTTCACCCACTGTTACAATAACCGTGAAAATTCATACCATTGAGGAAAGTGTTCCCTTTTGCTGACCTATCCCCCAGCATCATGTCATTTCTTGAGGACTGGCTTCTCTTGATAATATGTGCAAAAATGTGTGATTCATTTTATAAAAAATAATGCATGTGAATGATTGTATGAAACAGTGTGAATGAAGAATGTGTGAAACACAGTGTGTATGAAGTTTGTAAGAAAACCAATAAAAATTAAAATTACATCGCTGAGCAATGAAACAAATTACAATTGCAAAATCTGGTTTATAACTGTATCTAGGAATGCAAATTTCAAATTTAGTCATTAAAAAAAGTGAGAGGAAGTTTCCTGATCATTGCCTCTCAGGAGCACTTAAGTTGCACTTCTTCCAAGATAAATTTGTTCTTTTGCCACTCATGGGATATTTAATACTCTTCATCAAGATTACAGTTCAAAGGATTCAATTCTTCAGTCTTCCTCATTCATTGCTCAACTTTTCAATACATACGAAACATATAAAAGTATCATAGCTAAAATCAAGCGCACCTTAGTCTTTAAACTAGTGACTTGCACCTTAGTCTTTAAACTGGTGACTTGCTCTTTTTATCACTTTAGAGGGGTCCCTGACAGCAGATTCTCCCAAAGAAATTCACCTTTTCATTTCTTGACTGCCACCACCATATGTGTCAGTGGTGGATCCAAGGAAAGTGACAATTGTTGACTTCAGTCTTCACCTATCATGATGTGGACTTGGTTTAGTAGTGAGGATTTTTGTGTTGATGTTCAGAGGTAATCCATATCGAAGGCTGTAGTCTTTGATGATCTTCAGTAAGTCCTTCAAGTCTTCTTCACTTTCAGCAAGCAAGGTTGTGTCATCTGCCTAATGCGGGTATTTGAATGAGTCTCCCTCAAATCCTGAGGGCATATTCTTCATAGAATCCAGATTCTGGAACTATTTGCTCAGCATACAGACTGAACAGGTAGGCAGAAATGATGCGCACATCTTTCCTAATTTTAAACCATGTCATGTTTCCTTGTTCAGTTCAGATGACTGCTTCTTGATCTACACAAAGGTTTCCACAATCACAATTCATGCTGTTCACAGAGTAGCAATGAGTCATAGTGAACTTGATAGTATCTATCAGCAACAATCTGGTACTAAATATTGATGATAATGTGACCTGTCAGGATTACATTGAGCATGACACAATTATGAAAAATATATATATATATACTCATACTCAATGCCACTGAGTCTGAACCAATTCATAAGTGACCCTCCTTTAGAGGCTCTCAACTGCATAGGGGGAGATTGTCCATCTATCACAGAGCATTACCACCTTTGTGCCAACAGTACAAGTCCCTGCAGACTGCCACCAGCGCATAAAGAGTATTATCTAAAGGAAAAATCTAGGATGTCGGTCCAGGATTGGCACAAATGTTTATACAATTAATAAAGAATGCTAAAATGTTAATAACAGACCTGAACAGTAGGTTTAAAAAAAGCTCAAGAAGACAAAGCAAAATATTATTCTAAAATATTAAGAAAATAAAAAATGAAGAACATACTTGGCATTTCTCAATCCAAAAGAATTGAAGAAAAAAAATTCAGTCCTCAATTGCAATATAGAGGAAATCAACAGGTTAAATACTGAATGATGCAAGAAGCATAAAAAATGATGACTGCAGACAACACCATTAACACGTTGCTGCAAATGATGGCAAAAAAAAAGTGTTTCTAAGCACGGTCGTCAATTTAAGTGCAGCAATGTGTTAAGAATGTGTTGATGCTCAGCAGAGAAGGCTTGGGATTAATGAAACCAAAGGGAAACAGGGTGGACCAGCTGTGGTTTTAGGAGAACAACAGTCACCCTGCTTCGGGCTAAAGGGGGAGCGCTGATACGCAGATATGTCACAGAACAATGCCCTCCCCTGGGACATTAAACACTTAAAACAGCCTAACTTCTACCTAGAAAAAACTCACATAATATCAAGAAAGCAGCAGGATGCCTCTAATATCATGAAAAAGAAAATGACCCCTTTCCTAAAAAGCAGACCCAAAGACTACCACAGACTCAGAGAACTGTAACAAATATATTGATGTGGAGTTATTTAAACTGCTATAGAACCAGGTGTAAATGAAGGAAGAAACAATGGAAGACATTAAGTAAGTGAATATTCCATAGACAGGGAACCAGAAGAAGTATATTGAGGAGCAACTTGAACAACTACAGAAGAAAATGCAGGAGATGGAAGAAAGACTTGAAACTATAAAGAGGTACAAGAACTTAAAAAAATCATCCAAGACAGAGAGGGTATAGCCAACATAACACTAGAAATAACAGAATAGCATGAAAATGGCAATCGTCAATATTAAGATCATTAAGAAATGGCAGAAGTGTCCAACACACTGGAGGAACAAAAATGTAGAAGAGAACAGATGGATCAGAGAGTCAATGAGCTGGAAGACAAGAACCTCAACAGAACAGACTAGAAGAAAAATCAGAGGAGATATAAAGAAAATGAAGGAAACATTAGGATGTGGGACAGTATAAAAAGGAACAGCACATGTATGACTGTAATTCCAGAACATGAGAGGGACAGGGAAACCATCTCAGGTATTAGGAAGAACAGAGAAATCCACATCGAAGAAGGTCAGTGAACACCAAGCCGACTATACCCAAAAAGAATAACATCAATACACATAAAATTCATAGTCAAATTCTCCAAACTAAAAGGTGTTGTTGTTATGTGCCGTCGAGTCGTTTGCGACTCATAGCGACCCTATGTACAACAGCCCTAAACCCTGCTCTATCCTGTGCCAATCGCATTGCCTCT
>NW_006399761.1:23076146-23078338 GCF_000299155.1 Elephantulus edwardii | reverse complement strand
AGAGGGTCAAGGACTGCAGCCTTCAGTATGGACTGAGGCTCAATGTCAAGAAGACAAAGATTCTCACCACTGGCCAATTGGTAGCATCAGGATGGATGGCGAAGAGATTGAGATTGTTCATAGCTTCAGTTTGCTCGGCTCCACAGTCAACACTCTTGGCACCAGCAGCCAGGAAATAAAAAAAAAAAGAAAAAGAAACTAAAAGGTAGGGATAGAATACAGAAAGCTGAGTAAGAAAACCAAAACCATCTACAAATGGGAAACAATTAGACAAAGTTCCAATTTCTCAGCAGAAACCATGTGAGTGAGAAGATAATGGGATTGCATATACAGGAAGTTGAAAGAAAAACAATTGCCAGCCAAGGATCCTATACTCAGCAAAGCTGTCCATTTTAAGGAAAAGTCAGGCTGTGTGCAAAAAAAGGAACGGAAGGAATTTATGAAAACAAGAACAAAAGAAGTCCTTTTTACACAGAGACACCAAAGGAAAGTGGTTGGACCCTAATAACCAGAAACAACAGAAAAACAGCAAAATGGCAATGACAAAGCCTGGCCTGTCAAAAATCACACTTAATTGACTAAATGTTAATTGACTAAATGTTCCATTTAAGATGAAATGAGTATCAGAATGGATAAAAACCAAAGCTCATCATACGCTGCCTACAAGAGACCCATCTAAGAAATGTCGAGAAAGACAAACCTAGAACCAAAGGCTGGAAAAAAGTATACCAAGCAAATGGCAGCTACAAAAATGCAGGAGTGACAATTCTAATTTCTGATAAAATAGACTTCAGAATAAAAACCACCATAAGATAAAACAGGACATAGATTATGATTAAGGCAAGTAGATTAAGAAGACATAACCTCAGTCAACATCTATCCAACAAATGATAGACCTGAAATATGCGTAAAACAATGGTTAACAGAATTAAAGAAATAGCACCACAATAGTGATAGGAGACTAACACACCACTCTCATAAAAAGACAAGTGAACTCAAAAGAATTTTAACAAAGACATACAAGCTCTATACTACATAAGCAGCATACTCGACCTTGTGGATGTATTCTGAATAGTGCACCCAACGAAAACTCAATTTACATTCTCAAGCAAACACAGTACATCTCCACAACTGGTCATATATTAGGACACAAAGCAAGTGTCAACAAATTAAAAACACTGAAATAATATGAAGTATCTTCTCAGACCACAGTGCCACAAAATAAAAACCACATAAGGGTAAAACTTACAAAACCACCCATGTGGAATCTAAACAACACCCAGCTGGAACACAATTTAATTACAAAGGAAATAATGAAAAGTTCCTTGAAACAAATTAAAATAAAAATACAACATACCAAAACCTCTGGGACACAGCTAAAGCAGTCCTAAGGGGGCAATTTACACCAAAAGGCAAATACATAAAAAAGGGGAGGGGGAAGCAAAATTAATAATTTAACTCAACACCTCCACCGAACAGAAAAAGAACAGAAACCTAATCCCATAGAAAACAGAAACAAGGGTCAATAAAATTGACAAACCATTGGCAACTTAACAAAAGAGGGGGAAAAAGACACAACACTAATAAATTATAGAGGTGACATCACAACAAACCAGAGGGAATTAAATCTATGATGTTAGAATATTATGAAAAGCTATACTCAAACTCCACAATCCACAATCAGCTCCTGACCTAGTTTTCACAGCTGATACTGAGCTTCTCCAACGGTTCTTTCCACAGATGTAATCAATCTGATTCCTACACATACCATCAGGTGAAATCCAAATACATAACCTGCGTTTATGTCTCTTAAAAACGTATTTGCTATGAATAAGTCATTGATTGTGCAAAATCAGATCATTCGCTCACCAGCTCCATTTCTGCCACTGAGTTCATGTTTTCCAACTACTGAATCTTCTTCCCTGTTCCCAACTTTTAGATTCCAGTCACCCATTATTATCAGTGCATCTTGATTGTATGTTCAATCTGTTCTCAGATTCCATGTCCCCATCACTAGTGTTTGCTTACAACTGTTCCTCTTCCTTTGTATTTCCATACTTGGAAGCTCAACCTCAGTTGCCAGGAGCTGATTGTGGAACAGACCACCAACTACTCATATGCAAGTTCAAGCTGAAGTTGAGGAAAATTAAACCAAATCCAAGGCAACCAAAATATAACTTTGAGTCTATCCC
>NW_006399761.1:23065245-23075286 GCF_000299155.1 Elephantulus edwardii | reverse complement strand
TGATGTTATACGGATCTTAGCTGAAAGCAGGGAATACCAGAGGAATGTCTATCTGTGTTTCATTGATTATGCAAAGGCATTTGACTCTGTGGATCATAACAAACTGTGGCTGACTCTGAGAAGAATGGGCATCCCAGAACATTTGATAGTTCTAATGCAAAACCTATACTTGGGCCAGGAGGCAGTTGTCAGAACAGAACACGGGAACACTGCATGGTTCAAAATTGGGAAGGGCATCCTATCTCCATACCTTTTCAACCTGTATGCAGAACAGATCATCTGGGAGGCTGGGCTCTATAAGGAGAAATGTTGGGTCAAGATTGGTCAACGATCTATCAACAATCTGCGTTATGCAAATGACCCAGCCCTGCTTGCTGAAACTGAGGAGGACCTGAAGCACCTGTTGCAGAGGGTCAAGGACTGTAGCCTCCGATATGGATTGAGGCTCAATGTAAAGAAGACAAAATTCTCACCACTGGGCCAATTGGAAGCATCAGGATGGATAGTGAAGAGATTGAGATTGTTCACAGCTTTAGTTTGCTTGGCTCCACAGTCAACACTCTTGGTATCAGTAACCAGAAAATTATAAGGCGCAGTTTGAGCTGTGGTGCTGGAGACGAATACTGAATACCCACGGACTGCCAAAAGAACAAATGTATCTTCTAGAAAGTACAGCCAGACTGCTCCTTGAAGGCAAAGGTGATAAAGCTTTGTCTCACGTACTTGGGTCCTGTTGTTAGAGGAGGCTGTTCCTTGGGAAGGGACATCATGCTTGGAAAGGTGGAGGGTCAGTGATAAAAAGGGCTTTAACCAGATGTATTGAGACTATGACTCCTACAATGGACTCAAATTTGTCAGAAAGGATGAAGGGACAGTAGAGGACAGGGCTCCAATCTGCTGTTTATAGATGCACTATGAGTTGGACTTGATTCAATGACACTTAACTCCACCCACCAGAACTGCAAGCTAAGTCTCTACAGTGTCTCTTCTGCCTAGACGGAAGACGGCTTTGCCGTTCGTTTTCTAGTGGATGTGGAGAAAACAGTCCTCCATCCTCCAGTGTCCTGGTGGTTGGCCAGTCGTGCTGCTTACAGGCTGCCATCCACGGCATCAGGTAACTGTAAACTTGGCATTTATCATGGTCTGTGTGTACTTCCCAGGCATGGGGTTTTGTTAGAGTAACTGTGTCCCCACTTCGGAGGAGCAAGTTCCTGAGTCTGCTAATCTCCACCTGAAGATGATTTTTTCCTTCTTTCTCACTAGGAGATATAGATGATGTTGTTGTGGATTGCCATCAAGTCAAGCACAACTCATAGCGACCCTATGAACACAAGGCCTGAAGCCTTTCTTTAACTACTGGCATTTATCAAAGTTCACAGAGTTTCCAGAGGTATGATGTTTAGGAAGTGGATGCCACTCCTGCTTCCAAAGACATAGAGCTAGAGAGTGAGAGATCGAGATGGATGTGCGTGTGCTTCTTTGGGTACCTCATAATTTTCTATTGAAAATGTGACATGTCATGTCATGCAATGTATGTGAAAGTTCTGGAAATCAGAATCATTTCCCCCCAAACATTTCCCACCCCGGTGTCTAGTTACCTAGTGCTACTCTGACACCAATATCACAGATGGGTAACTTTAAAGAACAAAAGTATTTTCTCACAGTTCAGGATGTTGTAAGTTCGAATTCACAGTAATGCTCTAAACGAGGTCCTTTTTTGTTGGTTGCCCTGGAAGTTTTATATGTTCCTTGGCATCTTTCCCCCTCAATGTCTGTATCTGTGTTACTGCCTGGTCATGTTATAACTGAGACGTGATTAGGAGAGGGCTCTCAACCCTTAGGTGTAAGCTAATCAGTGTAAAAAAGAAAACTCTTTCCGAACAGCCACACCTCCAAAAGTATAGGAGCAAGACCTTAAGACATACATTCCTGAGGGGTACATTTTGATCCCTAGCATTCCTTTGTTGTTGTTGTCATGTGCCACTGAGTTGATTTCAACTCCTAACAACCACTGAGGACAGAGCAGAACCACCTTCTAGACCGAAATCTTTAGGGGATCAGCGCACCTTACAGAGGAATCTTTTCTCCCATGGAAGGAATGTTTTAGTTAGTTCTAGAGTAATGAAACGTTGCATCACCAGGGCTCTATCAGGCATTCAAATTTCATTTGTGCAAAACACATTCAGCCTATCACAGTGTCCTCAGAAATATTAATCCCTTCCAGCACCAACAATTAGTCCAAAAGGTCATCACATAAATCAGCTGGGTGTGACTGAGGGTATGGTCCATCCTGGGGCAAAATTTACTGCCATCTGTGGACCTGTCCAACCTAGAATATAAGTTACCTGCTTCTCAAGTACAATGGCCATGTCAAACAGTTCATTCCAAAAGGGACGAAATATAAGGAAAGATGAGGTCCCAGGTACAAAGCAAGGCCACAGTCAAAGGGGGCAAATCTCGTCAGCTCTAAAGGGTTGGAAAGAATCTTCTGTATTTTAGATGTTATCTGGGCAATGACTTTTCCTTCCCTCCAGATTCCGGGCACTGGCAACAACCTTTCCCTCTGCCGTGGACATCAGCCCCGCCTTCCAGGCCCTCTAGGATGATAATCTGCATCCCAGGCTCTGAGTAAACTCAGTCTCCAAGTACCAGCATGGAAGCTACATTCAGCTTTAGGTAGGTTTGTTCAAATCCAAGAAGAAAGAATGACAATCACCTCTCATGTGACATATAACCTCAGAAACCCAGTGGAAGCAGCTATGTGTCTATCAATGACAATGTGAGAGAATTCAAACAGTAAATATCCCTTTGGCATTAGACATGGAGACCGAAATGTGCTCTGTAGGTGTCTTAGGTTCAATCAATGTGGAACAAATTCCAGATGGGAAAAGAATGGGATTACCAACCCTGGCATTCAAGTGTGAGTAGCCTGAGTAGTTCTGTCGAATCACCTGTAAGACTAGGCTTTGGTGGCAAAGGTTAGAGCTGACATCTGGTCTCTGGCTGCACACAGCACTTCAAAACCACCACAAATGATCTATCAATTGAAAGGCTTAGTACAATATTTTCATACAACAAGTAAAAATTCATTGTTTTACAGGAGTTCCACAAAGAAATTAGGTCACTTAGAGTTCTGAACATCTTTTGCTTGTTCTGTGTGTGTCATTGGGTCAGTTCTGACCCACGTGACAGAGTTAAACTGCACATCATGTGTTCTGGGTTGAAAAGGACTCTCGTGGCTTTTAGACAGAAGCAAATAATCCACCCAACCTGATATTCCATGTGAGCTCTTTGTCTGATAAAGGAAAGGATTATATTTAAAGATGCTATATCTGTACAAACAAATAAGGGGCTTTATAAATTCCTTTGTCCCTTAATTGTAGTAATGGTGCTGATGATAATAACATTTCTCCCCAAAAGCTTATGAATAAACAATAAGAAAAGTGCCTTTTACTGTTTGCTAAATGGTAACTCATGTAACCACTGATCACCACTTTTCACATTATCAGAATTCCATCTTCTGTACCCATATTGTACCATTTGTCAAGGCTTAGTTTGTTTTTTTTTAAAAAAAGTTGTTTTTTTCTTTAAAAAGAAAGTCAATCAAATTAACCAACCATGTTCTGGAAACGTAAATAGAAATGAAGCGGAATAAGTATTGATTAAAACAAAAAGCACTTTAAAAAAACCAGCATTCCTTCTTACCAACTCCAGACGTTATTGATTCTGCATCAATGTCGTTTGCTTTCTTTCTTGCCACTTCAGCTAGTGCCAATTCACCCTTATCAAGAGCAAGGTAATGGATGTCCTTTGGAAAGAAAAGCAAAATAGAAGATTAATGCAAGATGAATCTTGGTTTAGTTACAAAAGAGATTTTGAAAGAAACTTGTTCAGATTGCAAAACGGGATAGACAAAACTTCTTTTTATACTTTAATAGTCTCACCTTTTTTCCTAATGAAATAAATTTTTGTGAATTGGAGACCATAACTAAAAGTGATTATTTAGGTAAATTATGTGAAGCTGTCATTATAGAATAACATAAGTATTCAATAAAACATTTGTCATATTGATTTTGTTAGAAAATAAAATCCTTAATAGCTTCTTAATAAAATCTTAGTACGTGCATAAGAGTCTTCAGTGAATCATGCTAAGCACTATCCAATGAATACTACACAGACTTGTCTCTAATATTTGCCTGCTTCATGTCTCTGAAATGGTTAATATTGTTTACTATTTTGAACACATTCTATAAATAAATAACTATTACCTACTAAGCCAAGATCTTCCAGACTAAAACAAACTATGAGGGAAGGCTTCGTGAACTACTTGTGAATATTAACCAATGAAAATCCTGTGAATTGCAGAAAACAGAAACAAGAACCATACTTCACACCACGCACAGAAGATGAACTCAAGGTGGATCAGTTGCATGGCAGATATTTGCACAGCATCATGGAGGAAACTATGACCCTTGGACTGAATCTTTAAGGGCAGTTAAGATTTATGCTTGTGTTGTTGTGTCCCACTGTGTCGGGGCCGACCCATAGCTGACTCCCCAGTGCGTTTTCAGAGACAGTTAATCATAGGGGAAGAGACTATTTTTCTCTTGCGGAGCAGCTGGTGGATTAGAACCCTGTGCCTTTGGGAATGCAGTGTTGCTTCTAACCTCTAGGTCACCAGAGCTCCCTAAGAGTTATACAACAACAAGAGTTATACTAGACGGGCCAATAGAGAAAAGATAGATGTCAGATAGAGCCTGACATCTAGTGCTTGCTTTCAGAGTATTTTGAGAAAAACAGTGCTGTCAGGGAGTGGCAGGTCTTTTAATATGGAAGAATGCTGAGTACGTGAAAGAGGGCAGTGGAAAACGCTGGAGAGGTGGGGCTAGCTATCAAACGGAAGTCTTTATGGTACACAGAGTGAAGGCTACAATGGAAATGTGTATGACAATACAAATGGCAAACGAACATGAATACTTATAATGAGAGGGCTCTCGTGGTTTAATGGGTAGGGAGTTGTGCTCTAACTCAACGTTGGCATCTCTAGTGGTTCAAAGCCACCAGCAGCTCCATGAAGACTGGCACTTGGCTCCTTTGAACTTTACAGTTTCTGAAAAACCTCTGGAGGGTCAGGTAAGTGTCAATTCCAACTTGACAGCAGTGAGTTTGTTGACTTGTAAATTAAGGAATGTAAATGCTTTATACCCATGGAATATTTTCTCTCACTGATACTCTAAGAAATTTTAACTGAAATAATGAAACTTCAAGAGAGCTATGTTGGCCTAGTGGACAGAAAGTTATGCTTCCAAGCCGAAGGTGGGTGCCTTTAATCTGCGGCCCTCTGGCCAGGTTCAAATTGTTTTCCTGTCAAACATTCTTCTAGGTGGTGTAGCACTGGTCTGTGCATTGCTGTACAGAGGTAACTCGTGGTTGCTGTGATGCTGAAGCCTGTGACAGTGATGTGCCAAATGTGGTAATCGTCACCCATGGTGGACAGTGTTGGCTGGAGCTTCCCGACTAAATCAAGCCTGGAGGCAGGAGCGACATCCACTTCCAAAATGGCTTGCCTCCGGAAACCCTATGAACAATCAGGCCTTTCATTCATAGGGTCACTCACTATGAGTCGCCTACGACTCGAAGGTACCAAACAACAACAACAACAACAACAAATATGGTGAAGTTTTTAAGAATTGGTTGTGACACTTGGTGGTTGTGACTTTTGTGACATAGGAACTTATATTGACTTTCTGGAGCTTCATTATGCAGATGACACAATCTTGCTTCCAGAAAATGAAGACTTGAAGCATTTACACAGAGGATAAAATACTACAGCCTTTACTATGAGTTATATCTCAATATCAAGAAAATAAAAATCCAACACTAGACCAACAGGTGACGTGACAAGTGAAGAAAAGTCTGAAGCTGTCAATAACTTAATTTTATTTGGATTGACAGTCATCACCCATGGTAACAGCAGGTAAGATCTCAAAAGATGTGTTGGATTATGAAAATCTGCTGTCAAGAACCTCCCCAAGGAGCTTGAGAGCTAAGATGCCAGTCAGTCTGAACACTAACATATGCCTGATCCAAACCATATTTTCAGTTATTTCCTATTTATCTGAAAGTTGCCCAATGAATAAGGAAGACTGAAGAATCACTGATGCCTTTGCACTGTGGTACAAGGGAAGAGGACTCAATATCTCATGAACTTTCAAAAGAACAAAAAAGGTTCCTCTGTCTCAGAAGAAGTGCAACCAGATTGTTCCTTATAGACAACGATGGTGAAATTTTATCTCACATCTTTTGTACATGTTACAAAGAGGGACCTGCCCTTGGAAAAATAAATCATGCTGGGAAAGTTGGAGTGTCAGAGAAAGAAGATGAAGGTAGACTGACATCATGACTCTAATAACAAGCTGGAGAATGACAGCGATTGTGAGGATGGCACAGGATAGAGCAAGGTGAGACCTACTATTCACAGAGTCTGTGAGTTGTAATGGAGTGAGGGGCACCCAGAAACAACAACGATGATGATGTAATTAGTTAAAACTACAGAGTGCGACTGTGCTGTTAGTTTAAAAGTTGCCTTTTCCAACCATTACATTAGCCCTTGCTGATCTTAAGATACCCTAACTGCAGAACATGGTCTTTCAAATCATCAACAGGTGTGGGACTAGGAAAAGAAAGACGGGGAGAGAGACACACACAGACACACACATTGATAGATTCCCACACTGAGCAGCTAGATTTGAGGGAGACTTAAGCAAAACCTTGGTGATGGGGGTGGAGAGACTGTGACATTGCTGTGGAGAAACCATGGCAAGATGTAACCAGAGGAGCCCTGAAATCAAGGCCATAATTAAGGGGTTTGCTATTCTTGCCAGATGATGGAAGAAAAGCTGACTGTGGAGAGAGAACTGGAGCCTGGACTAATTAAGGAATTCGGCCTTGGGACTTCTAGGCTAAAACCTGGACTTGCACTGGGTGATGGTCTTTGCTTTCCCCACTCTCCAACTTACCTCCCTAATTAACCCCACTCTCAATACCACAACTGTGAGTAAACAATTAATGTCAAGCCCAGTGATTGGTGGAAAGAGAGATGGGAGCAGGAAGGTGGAATGTCTGACCAGGCAGCTATTTGCTGCGCTGAGTGCTATTGATGGGGACAGTCCCCTTTATAAAGGTGGTAGAAGTCAGACTCGGCCACCCTCATGCTCCATCTGCTCCTTAGAGAACAGTTTAGTAAAATATGACCCAAGGCCAGAAGTAGCCTGTTAACAGCCACCAAGACGGTTTTACATTTTTAAATGACTAGAAGAACTGTATATACCCACTGTCACGGAATAATGGTGGTATTAGCTTTCCTGAAGACTTAAAAATATTTCTTTAGGAATTAATCCACAATGTGACAAAGCAGAACAAAGCTTTCATGTGAAGTTTATACTGTGAAAAAGTAATTTCAATACAAACTAACACTGTTTGAATTATAAGGAATGTCAGGTTGCACTAAGAACTTCCTATGTGGTCAAAATTAAAACAGAATTGATATCTCCAAGTGGGACCTACACAAATTCTTAATGATTTCTGTGACTCCAGTGGTGTTATTTAGCCTTTGAGCCAGTGAAAAGAAAAGTTTGTATTTCAAAACTGATTTAACTGTATAAAAATTTAATGGATTAATTAATAATTAAATAATCTGCTAAAAGCAACTATCAAGGGGAAAGTCCACTGAATTGTAAGAATGCTTTGTAGACGATAGAGAGACATAATTAAAACTACAGACTCAGGCATATCTATAGTTGGCAGTATCTGTGTATATTAAATACTTCTTGTACATAACGCAAATGTGCAGAAAAATCCCATTAGTGTTGAATGACAGATGTGCAAAAGTTGGAAAGAGATAAAGGAAGAGAAAAGATGAATTGATGCTTCTGAACTGTAGATTTGGTGAAGAATATTGAAAGTAATTTGGACAGAAGAAAGAGGAAAGACTTCAGCATATTTATGTAAGAAAAATGATCAAGAAAATGGTATAGGACATGATAAGAGGGCCCCCCCAAAAAAGAAGGCTAGTATCAATGAAACAGATTAACATAATGGCTCAAACATAAAGAGTCATGCAGATGGTGAAGAACTAGGATACACTTGTTTCTGTTATGCATTAAGGCGACCAAGTGTTGAGCCTTAATTCAACAACTAACAGCAGCAGTGTATGAGAAATCACACTTGCAAAGAGAAATACCTATATATGAATCAGAAGAGCATTTTTATGATAGACTATAATGGAGGTCAACATTATGACAGATGGAGAAAGGACTGAAACTGTCAATGATTTAATCTTGCTTGGATCAACAATCATCTTCTTGGTACCAGCAGTCAGGAAATCAAGAGATGTATTGCACTGGGCAAGTATGCTGTCAGGGACCTCTCTAGAGCAATGATGTAAGTGTGAAGACTAAGGTGCACCTGTTTCAGGCATAGTCTTCTCAATCACCTGCTCTGCATCAGAGAGCTGGACAATGAATAAGGATGATGGAAGAAGAATTGGTGTCTTTGAGTCACAGTATTGAAGAAGAGTGCTGAATATCTCGTGGCCTGTCAAAAGAACAAATAAATATCTCTCGCAAAAAGGTGCGGCCAGAGTGCTCCTTGGAAGCAAATATGGAGAGGCTGCATCTTTCCTACTTTGGACATGAGCAAGGCAAGGCTATTCCTTGGAGAGGGACATCACGCTGCAAAAGATGGAGGCCAGTGAAGGAGAGCAAGACCCCAATGAGATGGACTGACTGATGCTGTGACTTCAGCAATGGGTTCTAGTGGGTCAGAGATGATAAGGAAGGCACAGTTTAGGGAAGAGTTCAGGTTGGCTTTTCACAGGGTCGCTGTGAGTCGTACTCGATTTGATGGCATCAACAACAACTACATAATGGCAGGAAGCACCAACTTTGAACCTCAATTAAATGAAATACTATTCTGCTCCTAGAAAAATCCATTTTTATACTACCAAACTGGTAACAGAAATAAATTTGGTGATAGAAATGAGTTCAGATATCCAATTATAGCTTTTTGTATAATTAATGACTTAGGCATCCAGTAAATGGTTTCGGTAGAAATAAAATATACTACCTGACAGAACAAAGCCAGTGGCCAACTGTGAGACATATCATCAATTCTTATAGGCAAGTTCAAATTGTAGCTGAAGAAAATGAAAATAAGCCCACAAAACTAAAGCATGACCTTGATTATGCATAGACTTGAAGATAGAGGCCATTTCATTAGAGTATTATGAGGCTTTCTGTCTATGCTCTGCAGCAAGGCACAATCTAGAAAGGTAGGTTCCCCATGTGAGTACTACGAGAGTGGAAAAAACATACAATTCCGACAGAAGGATAGTTAAAAAGCAGAGGGAAGTTTACAGAAGAAAGTTTATTTTGCAAGAGAAACATTCTTGGAAGACGAGAGTTGGGTCATCTCAGGAACAGAGAGATGAGAACAGATGTGGCTTCATCCTGAGTCCAATGTCACATACATTTTGGTTCTTCTTGGTTCCACTCAAATACTTGCACCTCTTCCAACAACAGGCTATTGGGGTAGAGTTCCACTCCAGTACCTGTGCCTTCTGCAATAGTCGGCCGATGGAGGGAGGCTACTGGTTCATATATACTTGGTTGATTCAGGTCTGATGTTGGCTGGCTCTAATAGGTTCCCCTCCTCACCTCTATTTCCTGGTTCTTTCTCAATTAGTTTTTGCCCTCTTCCTTTTTTTTTTTTTGTTCCTTTCTACCTTTTAAAAACTCAAGAACAGAAAAGTGTTAGTCTATAGGCCTTTTATTGTAAGAACCACCTTCCCTCTGTAACTTGATTTGTGCCACTACTAGAACCTCTACTCAGAATATTACTGCTTGTTAATTTTTGACTCATGTCAAACGACTGGAACAGCACATCAACAGACAACTACCAGAAGTCCAGGCTGGTTTCAGAAGGGGTCGTGGTACTAGAGATATTGTAGCTGATGTTAGATGGATCTTGGCTGAAAGCAGG
>NW_006399761.1:23061137-23063715 GCF_000299155.1 Elephantulus edwardii | reverse complement strand
GGGAGGGGGGAAGAAGAACCAACTGGGGAGGAGGGTAGAGAAAACAGTGCAACAATGAATGAATGAGAACCCAAAATCTCTGTAAATGTCCATTAAAACTAATAAAATTTTTAAAAAAGTCTTAAAAAAACCCAAAACCAAACTCAAGAATAGATTTCATGCATTGAACATGATGACAAAAGACTAGTTGTAGGAACATCAAGACATATACAAAAAGAAGGCAAAGCACTGATAAAAAAGACAGGAAAGAAAAGACAAATATGGATGACAAAAGAGACTCTAAAACTAGTTCTGGCATGTAGATAAAGCAAATGAAATAATACGGTTGAACAGAAAATGTCAAAGGGCAACTCAAGAAGACAAAGTATTACAGGGACCTGGAATTTAAAAATTAAAAGAAAGAATATGCTGGGCATTTATCAAGTTTAAAGAACTAAAAAGAAAGTGCAAGCCTCAACCTAAAAATATTGGAGGATTCTATGGTTGAAATCCTGAATGACACAGGAAGCAGCAGCAGAAGATGGAAGGAAGAAAAAATGTGGCCGAAATGCAATCATTTCAGGAGGCAGCGCTTGATCAAGAACCAGGGTACAAATGAAGGAATCAGTGCGCACTGAAGGCACTGGGGAAAATAAGGGCTTCAGGTCTTCTTTCAACAACACATGCAGCTCTGGATTTGCTCACTGAGCCATGCAAAAGGAAATTCTGGACGGTCAAAACGAAGAGGTATCTGTGCATTATTCCAAAAACATCAGGTGATCTAATATTCAACTAAAATTTGCTGAAGAGAATTTTTAAAAATGGCTGGAGCATTCTATCCAAAGAGAACTGCCAGAAACTCAAGTTGAGCTCCAAAGAGCTCTGGAACAAGGGAGATTGTTGTTTTTGTTGTTGCCGATTGCCATCAAGTCGAACACGACTCATAGTAATCTTATCAACAAAAGACCTGAAGCCTTTCTAGAACTATTGTAGCTTCTCAAGAGTTCATAGAGTTTCCAGAGGCATGTTGTTTAGGAAATGGATACCATTCCTGTTTACAAATATGTCTTAAACTGGGAACTCCACCAAACACTGTCCATCATGGGTAACCATTATGCCATTTGACACCCCAATGGCACAGCGTTCAGCATCACAGGAACCCCAGGTTACCTCAGTACAGCATACTGACAGAAGAGTGCTGTACCACTTAGAAAAATGTTCCTCCAAAATATACTAACAACCAACTTTTAAATACAAAGGTCTTCCCCAAGGTCTTGTTGACTGTAAACAAGAGGCTTAAATAAAAATAAAAAAAACCCACAAACCCATTATTACTAAAGTCAGAGGCATCTTGATGTAAAACAGTGAATAAAGATGTTTGTCTTTTATTGACTATGCAACAACATACCTCTATATGGAGCATAGTAAGTAACTGATAACTTTTAAGAATGGGAATTACAGAACACTTCCATGTGAAACTATAATACACATCCTAAGACGCAGTCATTCAAAAGAACAAGGGGATACTGCATGGCTGAAAATGAGGAAAGCTGTGCTTCAGCTCTGTATTCCTTCACCACAATTATTCAGTTTGTATGCTCAGCAAATTACCTGAGCAGCTAGAGCACATGGAGAAGTACGTGGCATCAGGAATGAAGGAAGACCAACAACTTGTGCTGTATAAGTGATATAACCTTATTTTTAGAAAACTAAGAAGATTGGAAGTTCAAAGACTAAATATGGATTACACTTCAACTTACAGAAAAGTCCTCACGAATGGATTATTAAACATAATGATAAACAGGAAAGACAAGTTGTCAATGATTTCATTTTACTTAGATCTGCAGTGAACACTCATGGAAGCAGCAGTGAAAAAATAATCTGAAGTAAAAGATTAGGCAAATCTGCTACCAAGAACGTGCTTAAAGTTCTTGGTAGCAGATTTTAAAGTGTAAACTTAAAGACAATTAACAAGAACTTGACTGAAAAGACTAAGGGTTTGTCTAGCAGACGTCCTGGTCTTGTCTACTGCTTTACATACATATGAACACTGGAAAATAAATAAGAAAGATTAAACAAGAATTTGTGCCTCTGAATCATGATGCTGGCAAAAAAAAAGGAATATATATATGTTGGAATGCCAAGAGGACAGTCATATCTTTTCTTGGAAGGGTGGCTAGAATGTTCTTCAGAAAGAATCATGAGATTTTAGAGATGTTATCAGAACGGGGCCAGTCTCTGGAGAAGGAAATGATGTCTGGAAAAGTAGAAGGTCAACAAAAAGATTAAGACATTCAATCAGATGGACTGACACAGGAATTGCAGCAATAAATGTAAGCACAGAGGAGGTATGAGGGCGGTGCAAGGATGATACGGGTTTTGTTGTACGTAAGGTTGCTAGGACTTTGAACAGAAGCCCCCTTGCATTTAACGATATTAATATGTGTACCAGAGGAATGTCTATCTGTGTTTCATTGACTATGCAAAGGCATTTGACTGTGTAGATCATAACAAACTGTGGCTGACTCCGAGAAGAATGGGAATCCCAGAACACTTGATCGTTCTAATGCGAAACTTATACTTGGATCAGAAGGCAGTC
>NW_006399761.1:23047272-23060056 GCF_000299155.1 Elephantulus edwardii | reverse complement strand
ACACTTGTTGATTGCCTTTAAGTCAAGCAAGATTCACACTTATGGAATAGTAAATTCCATTTTTATTTTCTCCTCTGGTGATAATTCTTGGCAAGCAAGTAACTCTGTGCTGTGGAGTCAGAACTGACTTACAGATGACGCTCCAGTGGGTTTTCAGAGGCAGTAAATGGCACAGGAGATTAACCTTCCTTATCCCATGAAGCAGCAGCTAATGGGATTTGAACTGCATGCTTCTGGGATTGCAGCACAGCTTCCTGCCACCAGTGGGACTTTGTATTTACAACACCTTTCATCTTTCCAATACCTTCTGCCTTCAGCCAAGATCTAGCTGACCTCAGACATGATATCCTTTGTTCAATACCTTCTTCTAAATCCAGCTTAAACTTTTGGCTGGTTGGTGAAGTACTGCTCTTGCCATATTTTAATAATTTTTTGTAAGATTTTGCTTGTATATGATATTGTTTGATCATTTCCATATTTGCTGGATTTCTTTAAAAAATGAAAATGCTCAAAATCCCTAGCCCTAAGAGAGATGCAAATTAAAACAACTATGAGATATCATTTCACCCCAGTCAAAATAGTAAAATTTAACAGAACAGCAAGCAACAAATGCTGGCGAGGTTGTGGAGAAATTGGAACCCTGATTCACTGTTGGTGGGAGTGTAAAATGGTGCAACCCCTGTGGAAAGCAGTATGGCGCTTTCTCAAAAAGTGGCAAATAGAGATACCATTTGACCCAGCAATTCCACTACTGGGAATATACCCTGAAGAGACCATAGCTAACATCCAAGCAGATATATGTACACCCATGTTTATTGCAGCTTTGTTCACAATAGCAAGGAGTTGGAAACAACCTAAGTGCCCATCAACAAACGAATGGCTAGAGAAGCTGTGGTATATTCGCACAATGGAATACTATGCTGCATTAAAAAACAAGGAACTCATGCAATATTATTCAAAATGGTTGACTCTGGAGAACATTATGCTGAGTAAAATATCCCAGTCACAAACGGACAAATATTGCATGGTGCCACTGTTGTAGAATGGTTTAGAGAGGGACATCATGCTGGGTAGAGCAGAGGGGCAGCGCAGGAGGGGAAGACCCTCTATGAGGTAGATTGATTCAGTGACTGGGGTAATCGAGATGGGTGTATGACTGTCCTTGGGGTTGGGGAGAGACTGAGTAAGATGGGTTCAATAATGTATACTGCACTGAAACAGAGGAGGGAAAAAACTGTTTAAAAGAGATATATAACTAGGTATTTCTGTCATCACAGGAGTCTAGAGCGAGGACTACATGGTGGAGGGGACCTGGGGGAGGGTTTGTAAAACAATGAAAGAATCTTTTCTTTTACTTTTCCATAGTTTTTGACTCATGTACTTATAACTTGTTAGTCAAATTTGTGTCTTCTAGGTTGCAACACCCCCATGATACATCTTCAAGGATGTGAACATGTATGGCCAAGCACAATCAATAAGAGTGCATCTAAATTCCAAAATCAATCTCCAGGGAGCTCTGGTGGCCTAGTGGCAAGGACCTGCAACTACAATCCCAGAGGTGCATGGTTCTAATCCACCAGATGCTCTGCTGGGGAAGGAGGGGCAATTTCCTCCTGTACCAGTCAGATCTGATTTGACGGCACACTCACAAAATCAATCTCCATAATAGTCTATGTGTTTCCTACTGCCAAAGGGGCCCTTTAGAGTAGTGAGAGAAGATCTTCACCCTGAAACCCACAGCGTCCGTTTTCAGCAGGAAGTAGCTAAGAGAATACGCCATCCCCTTTTCCTTATGACTCGGGGTGAAGTCTCTCTCAGGGAGGAGTGATAGGGAATGGCAAAGGACACACTGACAAAGGAGATTAATCAGAACTGGCTTTGACAAGCACTGTGGCATTTGGACAAGAACAAACTGGGAGGAGGGTAGAGAGAATAGTGCAACAATGAATGAATGGAAACCCAAAGTCTCTGTAAATGTTTATGAAAATTAATAAAATATAATTATAGAAAAAAAAGAAAAGAAAAAGAAGGAAACAGATGAGGGGGGGGAAAAAAAGGAAAAAAAAAGAAAACAAATACAGATCTCTTCCAGTTAGTTAGCCAGGTAGCAGCCTTCCAAATTTCTTGGCAAAGACAACTGTGCATGTCCAAGGCTTTATCTGTTTAGTGAAACACCTCAAAAGACACTCCGTCAAATCCTGGAGTCCTGATTTTTGCCAGTACCTTCAGGGCACCACGTACTTCTTCCTTTGATACTCTTTGTTCTTAATCTTGTACAACTTCCTGAAATGGTTCTGGCTCAACCAATTCTTACTGGTACAGTAACTCTAATACTTTCTGTTTCATTCAGAATCCTTCAGTATTCCAGCTTGAGGCTTGAATTTGTTTTTCAGTTCTTTTCAGCTTGAGAAACGCTGAGTGTATTCTTCCTTTTTGCTTTTCTTTGTCTATTTCATTCTAATACCTTTGCTTTGCCTTCTTGAGCTACACTTTGAAGTCTGCTGTTCAGCTCGGCATTAGTTTTCTTTCCATTCAGTAACAAGTTTTCAGTCTCTTCTGCCATTCATTTTGGCATTTTCTTTCTTTTCTGTCTTTTCATGACCTTCTGGTCTCTTTCTATGATGTTTTTCATGTCACCCCACAACTTGCCTAGCCTCTGGCCATTAGCATCCAGTAAATCAAATCTATTGTTTAGGTGGTTTTTAAAGTCAAGTGGGATAAATTTAAGGTTGTACATGGACTCTGGTAGACTTGTTTTCTACAGCTTCAACTAGACCATGTATATGAACAAATATGAACAGTCAGCCCCTGGTTTTGTTCTAATGATATTAAGCTTCATATTGTCATTTTCCACAGATGTAGTTAATTTTATTCTTGTGTATGCCCTCAGGCAAGGTCAGTGTATAATGCCACTATTTTATTTTTTAAATTAGAAATGCATTCATAATTGACTGTATAAAATTTATCCTGTGATCTCTAGCCTTATTTCTGCCATCTTTTCCATCTGTCAACCTTTTTTACTTTGTTTCTAACTTCTGCATTCCAGTTACCAATTATTAGGAATACATCTTGATTGCATATTCAATCAATTTCAGAATACTGAAGTTGGTGGTAGTGGTTATGCACTGTTCAATTGACTAGAACTCACAGAGACCCTGTGAACAATGGCTCTGATCCCCGTCCTATCCTGAAGCAATCTCACCATCTCTGACGTGCCTGACTGCAATGCCACAGTCGCTGAGTCAATCCATCTCATTAAAGGTCTTACCCTTCTGAGTTGACCCACTGTCCTTCTAAGCATGATGTCCTTCTCCAAGGACTGGTCCCTCCTGTCAACATGTCCTAAGTATGGGAGATGGATCTTCAAAATCCTGAAGCAAACTGGTTTCACCCACTCCAGGAAAGATGTCTGTTCTCTTGGCAGAACATGGTATGTTCAGTACTCTTCTCCAGCACCACAACTCAAAGGCATCAATTCTTCTGTCTTCCTTATTCATGGCCTACATCTAAACTACATAGCAAGCAACTGAGAAGACCATGGCCTAGATCAGGTGAACCTTAGTCTCTAGACTGACATCCTTGCTCTTTACAACTCGGGAGAGGTCCTTGACAGCAGATTTTTCCACTGCAACCTGTCTTTCAATTTTCTAACTGCTAGTGCCAAAGGTGTAGACTGTGGATCCCAGCATGATGAAATCATTCATTTCAATCTTATCTCTATCCACAATGATGCTGCCTATAGGACCAGTGGTTAGGACATTTCTGCAGAAAGTTAAGAGTATTTTAAGAACTTACTAAAGAAAATCAAAGACTATATATATGAATTTTGTAGGCAAACTAATACAAAGTAAATTAAAGAAAAAACAACAAAGACTATAGCCTTGAAAATGGATAACAGTTCAACATCAAGAAAACAAGAATTCTAACAACCGGACCAATGGGCAATATCACAGTAGATGGAGAGAAGATTAACACTGACAAGGATTTCATTTTTCTTGGTTCAACAATCAACCCATATGGTAGCAGCAGTCAAGAAAGCAAAAGACATATCATGTTGGGGAAACCTGCTATCAAAGACCTCTCCAAAATGCTCAAGAGCAATCATGTCAGTTTACAGACATTAGGATCCAAACCCTGATATTTTAAGTTGCTTCATGTGCATCTGAAAGCTGGGCAAGGAATAAAGAAGAAAAATGGATGTCTCTGAATGGTGATATTGGCTCAAAGTACTGGATATCCCATAGACTACCAATTGAATGAACAAGCCTAGGGTACTCCTTACAGGCAGAGATAAAAAAAAATTTGTCTTACATACTTTGAACATTCTGGGGAAAACGGAGGATCAGTGAAAGAGAAAGACCCACAACAAGACAGAGTGACACAGTTGAGTATAACGATGGATTTGAACATGTTAGATTGTGAAGATAGTGTAAGATAGGACAAGGTTCAGATGAATTGTTCATAAGGTCACTGTAAGTCCTGGTCAAGTCAACAGCCCAGGACAGCAACACTACCACAAGATTACATACTTATCCCCATGTTTAATGCAGTGTTATCTATAATTTCAAAGACTTAGAAACAACTCAAGTGTTCATCAACAAAAACAATAAATAATTGATAAAGAAACTGTCTAAGGAATGAATAGATAATGGTAGTGGCTGAGTCTAACTTCTGCCTGCTTCATAAAGGGGAACTTTCCCCATCATTAATATCCATAGTTCCAAACAAATAACTACATGGTGAGGCATGCCACTCCACACACTCCTGCACTGTTTCTACCTATACTTGGTCCAATGTTCATTGCAATTTGACTCACAGGCTTTACTCACAGTTGTGGGATTTATTAGGGAAATAGGTTAGGGATTGGGGGAGGCAAAGAAGATCACACCATACAAGTCCAGGTTTAGTCCAGCAGTGCCAAGCCAGATTAGCAAAGCACAATTCCTCAATTAGTGAAAGTTCAGGTTGAGTTCAGCATCACAAATGCAAGAAGTCTCTCATTTCCTCAATCATCCAATAAATTTCATCTTAGAGCAGTTATAAGTCAGTCTTTCTTTGAATCAACCAGCAAGCAAAACCTTTAACTTCCAGGGAATCTTCTGATTACACCTTGCCAAAGTCACTTCACAGCAGTGCCACAGTCTCTTCATCCTCTTTTCATCACCATCTCTCACAGTGTCTTCACAGTCCCCCACCTCCAAGTGAGGAAAGCATTCTCTTATATTGATCCCACAGCTGTTGGTGATTTGCAAGGTCATGTACCCACAGTTAAGGTAGCTGGAGACCATGTCCCCTAAAGGGGGCTAAAGCAATGGCTGAAAAAGCCGATTTTCAAGGTTTCTGACACTACAGAAACCACGGTACTTTCACACGGTGTAGTATTCATGCATAATTGAAAAATATCAGTAATTTGTGCAATAGTGTACAATATGGATGAATTTAAAACAAATTATAATGCA
This sequence comes from Elephantulus edwardii, assembly GCF_000299155.1. Lineage (NCBI taxonomy): Eukaryota > Metazoa > Chordata > Mammalia > Macroscelidea > Macroscelididae > Elephantulus > Elephantulus edwardii. Next base: position 23,054,597 of record NW_006399761.1, on the reverse strand, counting down.
TTCCATAAAGTCAGTCATAAAAGGACAATTATGACATAAACCACTATTATAAAAAGTTCATTCACAATTTTTGCCATTGAGAGGGAACTGACTCATAGCTGCCTCCCTTGGTTTTCTAAGGATATAAATCACACAAGAGGAGATGTTATCTCTCTCAGTGCTACAGGTGGATTTGAACTACTACAGGTGCAGTACTTGGGCTCAGCAGCGCAACACCAGAGCTCCTTATAAAAAAACCCATAAAACTAAAAAAAAGATTTATACACAGACTCATTCTTGGATCATTAAGAGTAATGGTGGATCATTAATAGTAATGGGAAGAGAGGAATAAAAGTTAATGAATAAATACGTTGAGTGAAGGAAAAGGTAGTATTAAATAAGGGTTGAAAAAGACATTGCAATGAATTGAATGTAACAATTTTATAAAAGAAAATGTGGATGAAAAGTTGAATACAAAACCAAAATTATGTTAATCTTACATTCAAATAAAATAAAAACAAACACAAAACAGAAGGATGCAGATCACTCCAGGCTTTTCCTTCTTGGTAACAGGAGATCCCCCTTTCTCGATCTACATTTCCCCCCACATTTTCTTGCAAGTCAGTGAGAGGTGGGGAGAGGTAATGATTCAAGAGACATCCCACCCTACAACAATGGTCTTATACAGTATTTGTCCTTATGAGACTGAATTAGTTTACTTAGCATAATGCTCTCCAGGTCCTCCCATGTTAAGTAGTAATTTACAAAATCATTGCTCCTGTGAGCTGCGTAGTATTCCATTGTGTGAATGTACCACAATTTCTCAATCCATTCCACTGTGGTTGGGCATGTGCACTGTGTCCATTTTCTTGTTATGGTAAATAATGCTGCTATCAACAGTGGTGTACAAGTCAGGAAGGGGAGGGCTTAATCATAAGGTCATACAGTTTGATGGGTGGAGGAAGGATGGTGGAACCACAGATATTGATTGTGGATCCAAGCAAGATGAAATCATTGACAATTTCAACCTTTTCTCAATCTATCATAATGTTGACTTTTGGTCCTGTGGTGAGGATCACTGTTTTCATGATGTTAAGATGTAATCCATACCAAAGGCTGTAGTCTTTGATTTTCTGCAGCAAGTACTTCAGGAAAAACAATTTATGGGAACTTTATGAACTTTGTATGTAAATCAATATAAAATAATAATTAAAAAAGGAACATCCCACCCTAAATTCTACATAACATAATCGAATCCTGCCTCATTATCATAAGATGTAATGTAAGCATAACCTCAAATCTCAGAAGTAACCATAACCACATACCTAGAGGCTAGGATTTATGACAACTCACAAAAAAGAAAGATAATGAGATCACAAATGTAGGAGAAGCATCCAACACTGAGAATTGCAGCCTAACCTAGTTACCACGTATTTTGGAGGGACACACTCTGGTGTATGACAGCAACTTAGGAGCTGGTCTCTTTAATGAGATGTCCTCTGAGTAAGCAGGATTCTCAAGTACCTAGGTGTGTTTGTTGTTACGTGCTATTGAGCCAGCTCTGACTCACAGCAACCTGTGTACAATACAAAACCCTCCCATCATCATCACAATCTCCACAATCTCCAACGTCCTTAAGTCTACTGTCGTTGCTGTCAAGCCATCTTGCTGAGGGTCTTATTTCCTGATCCTCTAGTTTTCTATGCATGGTATCCTTCCACAGGGACATAGATTTATTTATGGTGGTGGTTGTTTTTAAGGAATTAAGTATGACTCATAGAAACCTTGTGAAGAGCCGACCTAAACCCTGCCCTATCTTGTTTCCATTTTCTTGCTATGGTAAAAAACACAATAGAGATGCGGTTCTCCCATGGCCCCGCCCCCGCTGCGGGTCCCAGCAGCACAGCAACGAGTGGAGAGGCAGTGACAGAGCAACCCAGCTTCCCGAAGGCTCTGTGCGCGCCGGGCATGAGCCCTCCCTGCCACCAACATGCCCAGAGGAAGGTCAGCCTGGCCGAGGGTGCAGTGAAGGAGGAGCCCAAGACCAGATCAGCGGGGCTGTCTGCTAAGCCGCCTGCAAAAGTGGAAAGGAAGCCCAAAAAGGCTGCTGGAAAGGAGAAGTCTTATTAGTACAACTAAAATTGGTATACAACACCCCACCGCTGAATTTGACTGGCTAAAAAAAAAAAAAAAAAAGAAGGAGGCTTCTGACAAAAAAAAAAAAGTGCAAACAAAAGGGAAAAGGGGAGCCAAGGGCAAACAGGCTAATCAAGAAACTAAAGATTTACCTGCAGAGAATGGAGAAAATAAAAACGAAGAAAGTCCAGCCTCTGATGAAGCAGGAGAAAAAGAAGCCAAGTCTGATTAATATTTGTCTACCGTGTCTAATCAGTGGTCACTGTATCTCCTTTCTTGTACAATCCAGAAGAATGTTTCTATCAACTATTCTGTAGATGCAAGTTTTTTAGTAGCTTTAGAAACATTTTTAAGAAGGAAATCACACTTCATCCCATTTTTAAGTGTAAATGCTTTTTTTTAAAAAAGAGGTGAGATCATTTGCTGGTTGTTTAGTTTTTGGCACAACCAGATAATGTGGGATGTTAAAATTGTGGGGGGGCTTTGGATGTCAGTGTAACATTCCATGGGGAAAGGGGAAAGTTTTTATATCCCATAATATATAGCATACTTAATGACAATTTGGAGTCATAGTCATGCATTTAAGACTTGAACATTTTACATTAATTCTATTTTCCATGTTTTTTTAGATACATAAATTAGAACATTGTTTAGTAAAGTTTCTTCTTAATCATAACCACTCCCTCTTCATGGCTTTCTCCCTGTCAACTATGTGGATTCTGTAACATCTTTGGTCTTGGTAGTCCAGTTTTCTGAATAACTTTGTTATGTGCTGTGAATGGTTGAAAATTTGAATGTGTATTGTGTGTGATAGTAAATTGTGAACTAGTGGGACTTAATGATGGGACAGTTTATTAACAATTGAGGATACTGATACCTATTTTCTTTTTTATGAAAACTTTCCTCCAAATTTAAAGCAGGAGGGTCACTGGAATTTAGAAAAGAATTATAACCACATGGCTTTTTCGATTTTTTTGGTACATGCATTAAAAATTGTGTACAGGTTGTTCATAATGTCTCTGTACTGGCCCTTAAAACAACCAATAAAATATAAATCATGAAAGATTATAAAAACAAACCAAACCAAATCAAAACCACAGGAGAGCCCATTGCTGAAGTCACTGTGCCAGTCCATCTGACTACAGGACTTTCTCTCCTTTGCACACTCTCCATCTTTTTAAACATGATGTCCAAGGACTAGCCTCCCCTAGCTACATGTCCAAAGTATGAGAGATGAAGCTAAGCCATCTTTGCCTCCAAGGAGCACTCTAGCTGTACTTTTTCCAAGATCTCTGTTCTTTTGGCAGTCTTTAGGATATTCAGCACTCTTCACCACCACAGATCAAAGGCATCAATTCTTTTCCTGACATCCTTAGTCATTGTCCAGTTTTCTGATGTGTAGCAAGTGATTAAGGCGACCAAAGCCTGAATCAGGCACACCTTAGCATTCAAATTGACATCCTTGCTCTTAAGCATTTGCAGAGGTCCCCGACTGCATACTTGCCCAGTGCAATCCATCTCCTGATTTTCTGACTGCTTTTACCACGGATATTGATCGTGGATCCAAGAAAGATGAAATCATTGACAATTTCAACCTTTTCTCAATCTATCATAATGTTGACTTTGGTCCTGTGGTGAGGACCACGTTTTCATGACGTTGAGATGTAATCCATACCAAAGGCTGTCGTCCTTGATCTTCTGCAGCAAGTGCTTCAAGAAATCATCCTCACTTTTAACAAACAAGGATTTTCATCTGCATAATGCAGGTTGTTGAGTCTTCCACCGATCTTGATGCCACATTCCTTCACTGAGTCCAGATTAATGAATTATTTGCTCAGTTTACAGACTGAATAGGTATGGAGAATACATACACCTTCCTCGATTTTAAACCGTGCCGTGTTCCCTTGCTCCATGTGGCCAACAGCTTCTTGATCTAGGTATAGATTTCTCATGAGCACAGTTCTGGGAATTCCTATTCTTCTGAATGTTATTTATTATCATAATTTGTTATGATCCACACAGTGAAATATCTTTGCTTAGTCAGTAAAACACAAGTAGACATTCTTCTGGTATTCTCTGCTTTCAGCCAGGATCCATCTTAAATCTGCAACAGTATTCCTGATGTCACAGCCTCTTCCAAACCCAGCTTGAACTCCTAGCAGTTCCCTGCCAATGTATGGTTCTAGCCATTTTTGGATGATTTTCAGCAATATTTCTTGCATGTGATATTAATATTAGTCGATAATTTCCAAATACTGTTGGATCACCTTCCTCAGGAATGGAGATAAACATGTATCTCTTCCAGTCAGTTGGCCAGGCACCTGTCCTCCAAATTTCCTGGCATAAACTGATGGGCACATCCAAGGACCCATGGCTGCATCTGTTAATTGAAACATGTAAATTAGTATTCCACTGATTTCTTACTTTTTTTGCCAATGCCTTCAGTGCACTTTGAACTTCATAACCATTTGCTCTTGTTCATATGGTAACATTTCATTCTGTTGCACATAAGGTCTCTGTGGGTCAGAGCTGACTCTACCTAACACCAATTCTTACAACAATAGCACCATAGGTTAGAATCTCAGGGGATTATTATCCCTGCGTTCAGCTCTGGGAATTTTATTTGACTCTGGGAAACCCAATTTTAATCTTCAATCTTATTATCTTTGATAAATTAGCCCGGGTTTTCTCTTTACTGGGTTGCAAGTTTAAACTGAATATACTAAGTTAGAATTTTGAAGCATTCAGTGTCTTTGGATTGTAATGCTGGAGAAGTATAGTAACTAGCCCATGGACTGCCAAAAGAACAAACTGGTATGTGTTGGAGAAAGTGCAACCAGAGTGCTCCTTGGAAGCGGGAAGGGTAAAGCATCAAATCACATACTTTGGGGATGTTGGGGATTTTTTATTAAGTGCCGTTGAGCCAAACTACTACCTCAAATTTATCCCATCTGATGAATTAAAGTATCATCTCAAAACATTTCGAGACATTAACACTAAGGATCAAAGACCAGATGAATTGTGGGATGGCATCAAAGATTCATGAAGAAAGCAAAGGGTCACTACAAAGAAGGGCAACCAGGGTGATTCTTTGAGACACGAAGAGTGAAACTTGGTCTCACTTATTTTGGGCATCTTCTCAGAAAGGGCCAGTTCTTGGAAAAAGACATCAAGCTTGGAAAGGTGGAGGGTCAGAGACAGAAAGGAAGAATCTCTGTAAATCTAAAGGACACAGTGAGTGAAACGATGGTTTGGAGTATAGCAGAGATGAGGAGGATGGCACAGGATAGGGCAAGGTTCTCCGTTGGCCAGAGGGTGGCTGTGAGCTGCAATCAACTTGGCAATACCTCACCATAGCAGCTCGTATATCCATAATAAAAAGTCAAACACATTCAAAAGAAAATAAATTTAAAATTTTTAGTCAATAGCTTCACCTTGCTTGATCCACAATTAACACCTTGGTACCAGCAGCCAAGTAATAAGGAGGCACATTGACCTGGGAAAATCTGCAGTTAGGGCCTCTCCAAATTACTGAAGAATAATGGCATCAGTCTGAGGACTAAGGTGTGTTTGATTCAGGCCACAGTCTTTCTGATCATTTGCTATGCATCTGAGAGCTGGAAAATGAATAAGGATGACAGAAGAATAACTGATACTTCGAGCTGTGGTGTTGGAAAAGAGCAATGAACATCTCATGGACGGCCAAAAGAACGGATATGTCTTGGAGAGGGTGCAGCTGAAGTAAACTTAGGAGGCAAGAATGATGAGGCTTTGCCTCACATATTTTGGACATGTTGCTAGTAGGGGCTAATTTCTTGGAGAGGGACAGGATGCTGGAAGGGTGGAGGGTCGGCAAGAGAGAGGAAGACCCTTGACCATTTGAACTGATACGGTGATTGCCACAGTGGGCTCTTGTGCGTCAGGAAGTGTGAGGATGGCGCAGGATAAATAGGGTTCAGATCTTTTGTTCAGAGGGTAGCTATGAGTCACACTTGACTCGTTTAATTTAAAAATAAGTTTTCTTTTATCTGTAACTATGACCTCATGGTTAAGGAACTGTGCTCCAGATCTAAAGGTAGGTGACTGGAATCTACTCGCTGCTTCTCTGGTCAGTCTGTGCATTGTATCAGACTTGAAGGCCTGTAAGAGCAACAACAGCTCAATGCTAAAGAGTTCTGGTGGCTTGAACTACAGGAAGTTGTGATGCTGCAGGGAGGTGGTGTCTGTCTGACGGTTTGAGTCCACCTATGGTTCCACGGGAGAAAGAGGAACTATCTCTGTGGGATTTACAGCTTCCAAAACCCTGCTAGGCTAGAGAGTTAACTAGAAGATGATTTCCAGTTTAAAATCAAGAAATGAATTTTAGTTCCAATCCTAATGGTATTCTACCACATTTTCTAAATTACTGTTTTACAGATGTCGTGTTGTTGTTGATTGCCTTCGAGTTGAGCACGACTCATAGGGACCCTGTGAACAAAAGGCCTGAAGCCCCTCTACAACTATCGACATTCATCAAAATTCATAGTGTGTTAAGAGGCATGCTGTTTGGGAACTGGATGCCACTCCTGCTTCCAAATGGTTATGGGTTTATTGATTCTCCTTTTTAGAAATTCCATTTTCTAATAATGTACTTTATTAATTTGTTCTATCTTCATAATTTCCATTCTTTCTCCTTGCTTTGGATTTTCCCCCTTAATCTACTCTGCTGACACTTTCAATGTTTATTTAAAATATTTAAGAATGAGAAATTTCTTCTGTTATTTAGGGTGCAAGCTACAGATTTTGATATAAAATTAAGATACAATATCTTAATTGCTTTTCATAGTGTATTTAAAATTCTACCCTATGGAGGTAACATTTTCAAATATGTTGAGATTTTTCTTCATGGATTACACATATTCATAATTTGTGAATGTTTATATCAATAATACGCATTTCCTATTTATCAAAATATAGTAACTTTTATTTCATATAGATATATACATTACATAGAAAATGTATATTGCTATTGTGTTATGTAACATCAAAACAGAACGGACCCATAGCTGATTCTCCAGCCGGTCTTCAGAGGCAGTAAATCTCATGAGAGATTGCTCATCTTTCTCCGGCAGAACAGATTCGAACCATGCGCCTTTGGGTTGGCAGCACAGTTCCTTAGCAGAGGTAAGGCCGGCCATCAGAGCTTCCTACACACACACACACACACACAC
>NW_006399761.1:23036219-23042352 GCF_000299155.1 Elephantulus edwardii | reverse complement strand
AGTTGAGAAACAATCTTTGCTTGTTTACTCTGCCCTTCTGCTAGCTATTCTTGAAATACTGTTGCCCTGGATACCTGGGTGTGGGGCTTTAAAAATTCCTGAGTTTAACTTAGCTGAGAACTATAGAAACCTGAGTTTAATTCAGCTGAGAACTATAGGGACTATTTTAATTTCAATCTTTTCACTATGTAGTATTGGCTTTGGAATATATTTTATATGTAACATATACCTATATCTCTAAAAAAAATCCAGTCTTCTTGTCTCTTGCTTTTCACAGGGCAAATTTAATTCAGCCACACGTATTGTAATAACTGATGTCTAGACTCATTTCTGCCAGCTTTTTGTCTTTTCTGTTTTCATTTCCTGATATTTTTATTTATTAAGTGTTTTGTTACATATCTCCACCATATTTACTGGCTCAAAGTTATACCATCTAGTCCAGTCTTTTTTGTCCAGCAACACCATCCCACTCCTAGAATGCCCATCCTCATGGGACAGACAACTTCTGGTCCTGCTCTAACTCTGAGCGATGTCTTCTTCACCCAATGTTTTTGTCTCTACTTTCCTTCTTCAATTGGATTCTGTTTGGCCTATAGTTTTCAGTTGGTTTCTCACAACTTCTGGCCCATCACATTGTCTTAATTTGCAGTCCCTTCCTATATAATCAATCAACACACACACACACTCTCTCTCTCTCCTCCCATTATTTCTAGATATTTGGAATTTTAAGAAATCATCTTTCTTAAAACAGAAACAGCATATTTAATTTGTGCAGATGAAAGTGTCCATCTGATGGCTTTCACTTAGAATTTATGTTTCTTTGAGTGCAGATTTTAAGCTTGAAGTCCAAGCTGCGTTTGATTCAAGAGAGGATTCTATTCATAGTATTTAATATTATGATTTACATGCACATAATTGATGATAAGTCTTCATGATGAAGGTTTGTTTGCAAAATACACAAGAGGGCCAAGGAAGCAATTCTGTGTCAACTTGATCACCAATCAAGTGCCCAGGAGCGGCAGATGTAAGCTCCCCTACAAAAATCATGCCAACTAGAGACAAACTACCCAAAAGAATTGTGCCAGAGGAAGGCACAGATGGCTGGACAGCAGCAACTATTGGTCTTTTTATAGCATTATCAGATGGCACAGTTGACATTCCAGTTGGCCCTAGGCCAGTGGCCAAGGTAATTAGAGATGCCAACATGAAAGTGTTCAGTGGCATAGTCTTTCTTATGCCAGTGAACATGGAGCCAGAGAAGCAATTCTGGGTGGTAAGAGTGTAGCCTTTATGCTACAATAATAATTAGATGGCAACTGCACCTGAATTTTCAAAAGCAAAATATAGTCCCTGAAGATACTATCAACTTGTGTCAGGATCCATGGAAATCTTATTTTATTTAATGGGTTATTATTTTCCTACAAGATTTAATACCTTGTATTGTCATTTTAATTCAATTAAAATGTGTATTTCTCTTGTGACATCTTTGAACCACAGAATTTTTAGACAGGTATTGTTTAATGCCCCAACATTTGATAATCTATAAATAGTTTAATGCCTAGTGGCAAGAAGCTGCGTTGCAATCCCAAAGGCTCCCAGTTCAAATCCACCAGCTGCTCCACAGAAGAAGGATGGGCAACCTCCTCCCGTGCATTTAACTGTGTCTGAAAACCCACCAGAGTGTTAGCTATGGGTCAGTTCTGTCTCAGTAAAACACAACAACAATTTAATGCCTCTGATGTCAATCTTCCAAAATTTATTGAATTTATTTTGTTGATCAGGAAAATATTTTTGTATTTTCTGAATATTTCGCATGCATTTGAAAGAATGCCGTTTCTACAGTTTCTGGTAATAGGTTCAAGATCACTGAGACTTAGTGTAAGAGTAAGGACCACATTCTAAAGCCATGTAGAGACTGAGTTTGTTCACCTGTGTGTATCGATGTTTCACATATTTGACATTTTTGTGGACTTTTTAAATTACTTGTTCTGTGAATTACTAGGTTTGTCTATTTCTCTTCATAGGCTTGCCATCTTCTATTTCCTGCAATGCAAGCTTTAATATCTTGAACATAACCACTTAAGGCTGCTTGTTATATATCTTCTTAGGGAGTTCTGGTGGCCTAGGGTGTATGGAGCTGCCCTGCCAACCCAAAAGAATGCAGTTCAAATCTACTAGCTCCTTCATAGTCTTGTCTCATATGAATTATTGGAGGGTTAACTATGAGTTAGTTCTAACTTAACTGCACATAACAACACATACATATTCTTACACATCCACTATCTGATACAAAAGGCTAAGACTCTCAAGAAGATGGACTGACACAGTGACTGTGTCAGTGGAATTGAGCACATCTGCAACTTAAGGATGGCACAGGACAGGGAAAGGTTCAGATCTGTTGTTTATAGGGTCACCAGGCGTAGCCGTTGGACAATGAACAAGGATGATAGAAAAAGAATTGATGCCTTTGAGCTGTGGTGTTTGAGAAGAGCACTGAACACCCCATGGATGGCCAAGAGAAAGAATAGATATTTCTTGGAGAGGGTGCAGCTGGAGCACTCTTTGGAGACATGAATGAAGAGGCTTTGCCTCACATACTTTGGGCGTATTGCTAGGAAGAGCTATTCTTTGGAGAAAGACCGAGTGGAGGATCAGCAAAGGAGAAGAAGACCCTAGACCACCTGAACTGACACAGTGACTGCTGCAGTGGGCTCTTGTGTGTCAGGAAGTGTGAGAATGGCACAGGATAGATCAGGGTTCAGATTCGATGTTCATAGGGTCGTTATGAGTTGTAAATAACTTGACAGCACCTAACAAAATAACACCAAGGAGTTGAAGTCTACTTCTTGGCCCCTTAACAACAACAACATGTATCTTCCTGCTTGACTGTATTGCTGTGACAATACTTCTTTGTCTTGAAGTCTGTTCATCTATTTACATGGTATGCACTTTTTCTGTATTTTTTTTAAAACTTTCAGTCTATTTGTTTCCTTAAAATGAATGTGTATCATTTGTAGACAAAATATAACAATGTCTTACTTTTTAATCCAGTGTGATAATGTTTGACTTTTTAAAAGATGCCTCATCTGTGCTTTTTAATTGGCATGCTTACTGTTATTTGCCATGGAGTTGGCTGGTGTTTCTGTGGGTAACTGAATGACAAGATAGCCTGTCCTGAGGCTTCCTCACCGTCTACTGATCACCACCAGTGCATCAGTTTTCCAATCTCTCTCCATCTTCTCCAAAGTTATTGCTTACAAACCTCTTTAACTTTGTTGCTGCTCCTCAGGTAAGGTTGTACCTTATTACTGTTTTGATGTTTATCTCTCTGAGAGTCAGTGATTTTAAGCATTTCCTCATGGCCATCCCAATGTCTTCCTTTGTGAAATGTCTTTTTCATGTCTGTTGCCCATTTTGTTATTGGTGTATCAGTCTTTTTCTTATGGATATGCTATAGTGTTCTGTAAACTTTCATTATGTGGCCCTTGTCTGAGATATCATTGCCAAATGTTTTTCCCGGTCTGTTATCTATTTCACTATATTGAGAAAGTTGTTTATGCACACGGGGACTTGATTTTCAGAAGGTCTCACTCACTGATTTTATCCTCTCCTGGTTGTGCTTTACTGGCTATGTAGGAAAGCCTATTTATGCCATTGGCTGATTCAGACAGTCTGAGCAGACAGAGGCCAAAGGCAGCAATACGTTCCCAATGGTGCAGCTCCTACATCTTAATAATTACTAGTGGTCATATACCTGTCTCCTTTCCCGGGGCTGGCCGACTCCTATGTAAAGTTTACGGAATATTACTGGGCTTCGACAAGGAAAATACTGATAACCTAATCACAAAATGGACAAAAGACATGAAAATATTTTTCACAAAGGAGGACATTTAGTGGCCAATAAATATATGAGGACATATTCAAAATGAGTACCTTTCATCCCAGCATAAAAAGGCACCCCATCCCAGCAGCAGTAGCAAAGTTTAGTAGAACAGAAGATAAATGTTGGAAAGGATGTGGAGAAATTGGACTCTTATGTACTGCTTCTGAGATTATAGTCCAATCACTGCACAAGGCAGTTTGGCATTTCCTCAAAAATGTGAGCATAGAAATCCCTAATACCCCAAGAAGTCAGAGCTGAGACACAAATGGGGAGATGTACACTTATGTTCATCACAATTTTATTAGCAATAGCAAGAACATGGACACAGGCCAAATGCCCACTGAATGGATAGAAAAATGGTGGTATCGTCACACAATGGAATACTATGCAGCAAAAAAGAACAAGGACGCATTCCTAAAATAAGATGTGACATCGGAGAGCCTAAAAGGCATTAAATATAACATGGTCAAAAAAGGGCAAATACTGCCTACTACTTCTACTATGAAAATAGGTGGGTAAAGGAGGATTATGGGCGGCGGGGTGGGAAATGGGAAGGAGAACAGAAAGAGAATAAGTAGACAATGAACACTACAGGGACCAGGACAGGGAGGATCCTGGGAAGGACAGAGATAAGGACAATATAGCTAGTGCAAGTAGCAAATAGGAACAAGATAACAGATAAAAAGGAGAGGAGAGGAAAGGGTGCAGAAGAATAGGCAAGTTGCAATGGTGACACGATGTGACAGAAGTCAATAATAATGATATAAAACACAATGTATAGAAATCAATTTTTGACAGGAGGTGATAGAAGTCAATCAATAATTATATACCAGATACTGCATAGAAATGGTCACATAAAACAAAATGTGCATGACTGAATCAATCTATGTGAATGACTGTTTAAAAGTGAATGATTGTATTAAACACAATGTAGATGAAGGAAGCATAATGTATATGAACATCTGCATGCAAACTAATTAAAAAAATCAGAACCTAGTGGCACACGAAAGTGACCAAAATTCAAAACCTGAAAATACTTCCGATGAAGAAAAGGCACTGGAACTCTCCACTAAGGAATTCAAAAGAATGAAAGCTAAGTGTCATTTTTAAAATGCAAGATTAAGTACCTAATATTGAAGGAAAATCAAGTCACACAAACCCTGAAAATTTAAAATATTGAGACTTCCATTTCAGTAATACACTGGAAAACCAAAGGAGCAGAAGCGAAGCAATGGGGTACATACAGAATTAGTGAATGGAGGATAAATAAATCCTTCAATATTAATCAATTAGAGGGACAATCAGAAAAAAGATGGAAAGAAAAGAAGAATAAGAAATATAACAAGCACTGTCAAGAGGAATAACTTTCATGTGACTGGAATTCTAGAAGTAACCTTAAAAAAGCACAGGGAAAATTCTTGGAAGAATTTCTGGAAGAAAACTTCCCAAGTAATAAGAAAATTTAACAACATAGGCCTTAAAAGAAAAACACCAAGGCACATAAAAATCAAATTTTCCACAATTAAAGACAAAGACGACTTAAAGCTGCTTGGGAAAAATGAAGAGTTACCTAAAAAAAAAAGAAATAAGTTCCAATTTCTCCGCAGAAACTATGCAAGCAAGAAGGCAGATGTTTATGAAACTCTAAAATAAGAAATAAAATCATTCTTGATAAAAAGAACCAATAATGATGGAAAACATCACCAAAGTAACATACATGGCATCTTTCAGAAATCAAACCAGGTATACAAGCACACAAAGGAAAAGAAACTTTGCTTAGTCTCGTAAGTCAGGACAGTTAAACTTAAAAAAAAAAAAGGAATAAGTAGTATAGCTATAGAACTTCAAAATGCAGAGGAAGTCAAGAAAAAGTGGAATTTTTTAGATTTAGTGGGGAAGAAGAGATTAATTTATAAGATAACCTATTGCTGTTGATATGTACTGTTGAGTTGGAACCAATCCATAGCAGAACCTTCAGTAGGTTTTCAGAGTTAGTAAATTGCATGGGAGATTATCCATCTTTGTCCCAGATTCTACACTGGATTCAAACCACCAGAAGTTAACAGTTCAACTCCCAATCACCTGTTGTTGTTGTTATGTGCCATCGAGTCACTTACAACTCATAGTGACCCTATGTACAAGAGCTCTAAACACCGTTCTATCCTGTGCCAACCTAGCCATCTCAAACACACTCATTCCCACCTCTCCACTCACAGAATCGATCCATCTCACTGAGGGTCTTCCTCTCCT
>NW_006399761.1:23034471-23036119 GCF_000299155.1 Elephantulus edwardii | reverse complement strand
TATAACCATAATTTATTTGATGCCTTACATTTTAAAGTAAATATATACAAGGTAGTTATTGTTTATTTTTTGGACTATAATATTCTTGTAAAAGTAACTCTGTTATTACCTTGGCAAATTCTGAACTAAGACCTTTTAGCATTTTATTCTTTGCAGATACTAAGACCAAAGTGTCTTGAATTTCATACTTCACTGTGAATGCTTATGATTTCTTTATTTTTTGAAATATCAGAAAATATTCCATTATGGTTGCTTGTAACAAGGGGATCATCTTGCTTGGACTGTGGATCCAAGCAAGATGAAATAGTTGACAATTTCAATCTCTTCTCCATCTATCATGATGTTGCCTATTGGCTCCATGATGAAGACCTGTTAAGGTGTAACCCATTTGGAAATATACACACATATACACGTATCTATACTTATACATACATATTAGCTTAAACTTCCTAATTGTTTCAAATTATCAATATTCTTACTTATTTTTCCCTTCCTAGCATATAGTTCTTAGAAAAGACTGTTATAATCCTACCTTGTTGTTGTTTTGTGCCATCAAGCTGCTTGTGACTCATAGAGACACTATATACAACAGCCCTACACCCTGCTCTATCCTGAGCCAACCTTATTGTCTCCGACACACCTACCCCCATTTACCCGTCACTGAATCACTCCATCTCCTCCATGGTCTTCCTCTGTTGTGTTGTTCCTCTAGTCTCCCAAGCATGATGTCCCTCTCCAAGGAACAGACCCTCCTTGCAACATTTCCAAACTAAGTCAGATGAAGTTTCAGATACAGTTGCAGATTTTTTTTCCCCCCCTTGAAGGTCTGTCTTTTTTAAGAAACAAATATTCTGGAGCTGGAATTTTCCATCAAGAACACAGGATTATTTCTACTATGAGCTAGAAAATATCCTGCTGTATTATTTATCAGCTCTGCAAAATATCTCGTAAATTGAGCAGCTTAAAACTATACACAGTTTCTGAAGGTCAAGGATCGTAGAGAGCTCAACGGGCTAATTCTGATTCAGGCTCTGAGTTTGCAGTCAAGATGCTGGCCAAAGCTACAATCATCTAAAGGTTTGAGTAGGACTGAATGATTTGCGTCTAGGTGGCTTATTTATATAGCTCTTAGTTGAAAGGGTCAATTTCTCACTGCATAGACCCCTCTACCATGGTGGATAATTTCTGTGACGGCAAGTGATCTTCAGAGAGGAGAGGCCCAAGATTAAATCATAATGTATTTTATGAATTGGTTTCACTAGAACTTTCATATTATTTTCATTAGAAGTAATTCCCAGGTCTTGCCCATTCTGGGGCATGAGGAAATGAGTTGAGGCACCACCTCCTAAATATAGGATTGTCAAAGAATATGTGAATGTATTTTTTTAAGTACCATATACTCTTCTGTTCAGCTCTTTAGTATCTTGAATTGTGCTTTGGCTTCTCTGTGCTCCAGTGAAATATTCAGAGTTTCTTCTGACATCCATTTTGGTCTTTTCTTCCTCTTCTGTCTTTGTAATGAATGTTTGCACTCTTCCTGAATGATATCCTTGATATCCTCCTACAACTCATCTGATCTTCGCTCATTCGTGTTCAAGGCCTCAAACCTGCTCTTGAGATGGTTCTGAAATTCAGGTGGGATAGACGC
>NW_006399761.1:23015290-23034371 GCF_000299155.1 Elephantulus edwardii | reverse complement strand
TTTCTGCCAAGATCCATCTAACATTAGCTATAATATCCTTAGTACCACGACCTCTTCTAAATCCAGCCTGCACATCTGCAGTTCTTTGTTGACATAGTTCCAAATGTTTTTGGATAATTTTCAGCAGAATCTTGCTTGCATGTGATATTGTTCTATAATTTCCACACACTGTTGGGTCACCTTTCCTTGGAATGGGAACAAATATCGATCTCTTCCAGTCAGTTAGCCAGCTGGCTGTCCTTCAGATTTCCTGGCACAACCTAGTGCCTAGATCTCTCAATAATTAAATGGAATTTGAGTGGGTTAAATGCATCAGTCAAGAGAGCAGGAGTAGCAGAATGGATAAAAAGGCACGACCCATCAGTAATCTGTATACAAGAGACACGTTTTAGGCACAAAGATACAGACAGACTAGAAATCAGAGTGATAAAAATGTTAGGCAAGCAGAAATAAAAAGTAAAAGAAAGTTCTTACAGATTTCAAGGTGAACGTTAGCATTAGAGACAAGGAAGGGCATTATGTAGTGACTAATAATTATGTCTCTAATAATCAGGTCAATGGAACAAGGAGGCATATCTATAATTAATACTTACACACCTAATAACAGAGCCTCAAGATATATAACTCAAATCCTAAAATATCTGAATAGAGAAAGACAATTCCATAATAATAGGGTTCTTCAATATATCACTTTTAATGAAGGACAGAATGAACAGAAAAATAATTCAATAAAGATGCACAAGTACTAAATCATACATACAGTTAACCACTTTGGTCTCAGAGACATACTTCACTCTATGGCCACATATAGCTACACAAGGACATGTCAGATGGACAGTGACTGTCTCTTATGCTAGTCACTTCTAACAGGGCACCTGCTGGCATCCATCCCTTGGACTGGCAAAGACACCACCTCTAGATATATTTCCTCCGAGGCCAGAGACCCTGCCTCAAGCTGGGTGCCCCACCTCTTGAAATACCCTAGACCAGAAGAGGTGAGACTCTGACTTGGCTCACACCCAGAAGCTTCAGTCACCCTTGAAATAAGCAGATACTGTGAAATGACGAGGCATTTCAACTTTTGTCATCTGTTGGGCTAGCATATAAACTGTCCCAGGACAATAAATCTGTTTTCTATTTCCAAAAGCATACATGTTTGTTTATACTTGCTTGTTTTCTAGTTTACCCTTATGTGTACAGCATTTTTATTTCACTTTGCTATATTTGGGGAGTGGATAATGACTTGTATGTTGCTTAGATGCTGCTTATTTCACAGTCTGTACATGTGTGAGCTTGCTTGTTTACAGTTTGCTTTTCTGGGGACAGCACTTGTCTTTCAGTTTACTGTACCAGGATGATTTGCATGTTGCTGTGATGCTGGAAACTGTGCCATCAGCATCTCAAATACCAGCAGGGTCATTCATGGTGGGCAGGTTTCAGAGGAGTTACCAAATTAAGACAGACTAGAAGCAGAACTGGCCATTCTCTTGAAGATACTCTGAGTAATAGAGGAACAATGTTATGTATAGTACCTTATGTATAGTATCTCAAGTAGAGTTACTAAGGTTTAAAGACACTTAAAGTTAAAACTAGCTGCAAATATTCATTAATAGTTGGAACATTAACCTAACTAATCCAGGCCACGGTCTTCACAATTACTTGCTATGTGGAAGTAATTGTTCCGTCTGGAGCTGGACAGTGACTAAGGATGACAGAAGAAGAATTGATGCCTTCAAGTTTTAGTGCTGGAGAAGCATCTTGAATATACCATGGACCGCCAAAAAAAAACCAAATCTGTTCTGGAGAAAGTGAAACCAAATTTCTCCTTAGAGGCTAGGATTTTGAAGCTCTGTCTCACATATTTTGAGCACATGGCCAAAGAGAGACTGGTCCGTGGATAAGGACATCATACTTGGAAGGGTGGGGGGACAACACAGAAGAGGAAGACTCCAGATGAGATGGGTTGATACAGTGACTGGAGCAATGGGAGTTGGTGTGTTGGAATTAGACTGACTCAGGACAGGGCAGGGTTCAGAGCTGCTGTACGTAGGGTCGCTATGGGTGGCAGGCGACTTGACAGCACATAACAACAACAACAATTAGAACATTGAATATACGAAGAATGAATCTAGGAAACTGATGGATTAGCAGTGCAACTCGCTACAGACTATTATACCAGAGGTCCCTTGGCTGTGACATTAAGTACATTAACTTAATCCGTATTATTAAGAGACTACAATAAGAGCACTTATATGAAACCAGTTGCCTAACACATAGACGGTAGACAATGAAAGCTCACTTCTTTTTTTTTTTTTTTTGTGAGATGTAATTATTTTGTTGCTGATAATCAGTAAAGTACTTAGTAAGCCACTGAGCGAAAGAGTATATGAACTTAAGTGGCATCAATACAAGTATTCTATTCTTATCAAAAGGAAAGACTTGCATTCTTGGTTTCATAGTACTGAAACAGTTCTTCAACCTAAACAGCTGTGAAGTCTTATTTTAGGGAAATGGAGTTATATTAGGGAAAAAGGTTTTTTTCTTTAGGGCTTTACTATAATCATAAGCCCAAGTATAATGCAACAGTTTACATTTTAATCGACCAGTGTGAGACATAAAATTGATGACATGTCATGCTTAACAGTGTAATTTCTGACATTTAAGACTCTTACTGATTAATAGTTCATATGTAAAAATGCACTGCAGAGACTTACCCTGAGTAAGACGGCAGCTAGTGCCAAGTTTAACACTTCACTCACCTTGCAAAAATATACTGTAGGACGTCTGCTTCTTTTTTTTCTTTAAATCTAAAATATTATTTACATTAAGTATCACAAATTGACTTCTAATGCACCCACTACAGTCCATATTCAACGGAGCAAACCCAACAACAGTGCATTCCTGCATTAATTCTTGTTGTGGGACAAAACTTCCAGTCCTTGGAGAAAGACATTATGCTTGGAAAGGTGGAAGGTCAGCAAAGGAAGGGAAGAAGCTCAATATCAGCAGTGAAGTGTTAAACTTGGCAGTGAAAACCTGGCTGGGTGCTGATTGGATTGTGGGACAGACCACCAACTACTCATATGCAAGTTCAAGCTGAAAGTGAGGAAAATTAAATCAAGTCCATGGGAACCAAAATTTGATCTTAAGTCTATCCCACTCGAATATCAAAACCATCTCAGGAACAGGTTTGAGGCCTTGAGCACCAATAAGCATAGACCAAACGAGCTCTGGGAGGATATCAAGAAAATCGTCCATGAAGAAGGCAAAGGATCATTTCAAAGGCTGAAAAAGAAGAAAAGACCAAGGTGGATGTCAGATGAGACTCTGAATATTGCATTAGAGCACCGAGAAGCCCAAGCTAAAGGAAGAAACCAAGAAATCAAAGAGCTAAACAGAAAATTTCAAAAGGCGGCCCGGGACAACAAAGCAAGATACTATAATGACATGTCCAGAGAGCTGGAGTCAGAAAATCAAAAGGGCCAAACTCGCTCAGCATTTCTTAAACTGAAGGAGCTGAAAAACAAATTCAAGCCACGGGTGGCAATACTTAAAGATAGTTTGAGTAGAATGTTAAATGATCCAGGAAGTATCAAGAGAAGATGGAAGGAATACACAGAGTCACTGTACCAGAAGGAATTAGCTAACACAGAAGAATTTCATGAAATGACATATGAGCAAGAGCCTACGGTGATGAAGGAGAAAGTTCAAATTGCTCTGAAGGAATTGGCGAAAAACAAGGCTCCAGGAGTTGACGGCATACTAATTGATTTATTTCAACAAACAGACACTGCCCTGGATGTGCTCACTAAGTTGTGCCAAGAAATATGGAGGACAGCCAGCTGGCCCACTGACTGGAAAAGATCGATATTTGTTCCCATTCCAAAGAAAGGTGACCCAACAGAGTGTGGAAATTATTGAACAATATCATTGATATCACATGCAAGCAAGATTCTGCTGAAAATTATCCAAAAATGTTTGGAACAATATGTCAACAGAGAACTGCCAGATGTCCAGGCTGGATTTAGAAGAGGTCGTGGTACTAGGGATATTATAGCTAATGTTAGATGGATCTTGGCAGAAAGCAGAAAATACCAGAAGAATCTGTGCTTCATTGACTACGCAAAGGCTTTTGACTGTGTGGATCACAACAAGCTATGGCTGACTCTGAGAAGAATGGGAATCCCAGAACATTTGATTGTGCTAATGTGAAACTTATACTTGGACCAAGAGGCAGTTGTCAGAACAGAGCAAGGAAATACTACATGGTTCAAAATAAAGAAGGGGGTCCATCAGGGATGTATGCTGTCTCCATACCTTTTCAAACTGTATGCAGAACAGATCATCTGAGATGCTGGGCTGTATGAGGAGGAATGTGGCATCAGGATTGGTGGAAGAGTCATCAACAACCTGCGTTAAGCAGATAACACAACCCTGCTCGCTGAAACTGAGGAGGACCTGAAGCGCTTGCTGCAGAAGGTCAAGGACTGCAGTCTTCAACATGGATTGAAGCCCAACTTCAAGAAAACAAAGATTCTCACCACTGGGCCAATTGGCAGCATCAGTATGGATGGTGAAGAGATTGAGATAGTTAACAGTTTTAGTTTGCTTGGCTCCACAGTCAACACTCTTGGTAACAGCAGCCAGGAAATCAAGAGACAAATTGCATTGGGAGCAACAATGTCAGGCTGGAGACTAAGGTGCGCCTGATTCAGGCTATAGTCTTTGCAATTACATGCTATGCATCAGAGAGTTGGACAGTGAATAGGGTTGACAGGAAGAGAATTGATGCCTTTGAGCTGTGGTGCTGGAGAAGAGTGTTGAACATGGACTGCTAGGAGAACAAACAGGTTTGTCCTGGAGAAGGTGAAGTCGGAATGCTCCTTGGAGTCAAGGATTCTGCATGTTGCAAGGAGGGACTGGTCCTTGTAGAGGGACATCATGTTTGGCAGCGAAGGAGAGGAAGATTTTCGATGAGATGGAACGATTCTGTGACTGGAGCAGTGGGAATAAGGGCGTTTGAGATGGCTAGGTTGGCACAGGATAGAACAGCGTTTAGAGCTCTTGGACATAGGGTCGCTAGGAGTCGCAAACAACTCGATGGCACATAACAACAACACAAACAACAGGGAATACATCTAAAATTAGAGACATAAAAGATCTTTACAAAGAAAACTACAAAATACGCGATCAACAGTAAGACCTAAAAAAAAAATGGAAAAATGTTTCTTGTTCATGGACAGGAAGACTTAATATACTAAAAATGACAATCCTATCAAAACCAACCTACATGTTCAACACAATCCCAATACAGATACCAAATGCATTTTTCAAGGAGATCGAAAGGGAAATTTTCAAGTTTATCTGGAAAGAAAAGAGAACCTGAATAAGCAAAACACTTCTGAAAAACAGTGAGGGGGAAGGCATAGCATTCCCTGATCGAAAACCTACTGTATGGCTGTAATAACCAAAACAGCATGGCCCTGGTACAATGACAGGCACACAGACTAATGGACCAGAATAGAGAACCCAGAAATTAACCCATCTGTCTGTGGTAAAATGATATTCAACAAGGAAACAAAATATATAAAATGGGGAAATAACAAACTCTTCACCAAATGGTGCTAGTAAAACTGGACTGCAACTTGCAAAAAGCTGAAACAGGATCCACATCTCACACCGTACACAGAAGTCAACTCACCCTGGATCAGAGACCCGGAGTAAAGCTCAAAACCATCAAGTTCCTAAGAGACAAACTGGGACCAAGCTTAGCCGGTCAGAAATACACAATGAGGGGAGGATAATACTGACGAAAGGGATCTTCTAAAGATTAAATCATGTGTGCATTAAAACCTTTTCCCCACAGGATGAAAAGAAAGTTCACTGTGAAAAAATATTTGGCAAAGCCATCCCAGACAAGGGTCTCATAATAAAAGTTTATGTAATCCTACAGGGCCTCCACAGAACAAGACTGAAAGCTCAATAACAAAATGGACAAGAGTCATGGAAAGACTTTTCACAGAGAAGGAAATTGAGATAGGTGATAGACACATGAAGAGATGCTCCAAATCACTGGGAACAAGACAGATGCAAATCAAAATGACAATGAGATACCATCTTGCCACAGTAGCAGTGGCAAAATTTAATAGGACAGCAAGCAATAAATATTGTAAAGGATGTGGAGAGATAGAAACTCTCATACACTGTTGGTGGGACTGTAAAATGGTACACCCACTCTGGAAAGTAGCTTAGCATTTCCTCAAAACCTAAACATTAACATTTCATATAATCCAGCTATTTCAACTGCCAGGAATATACCTGAAGGATATTAGAACGGAGACACAAATGGGGATTTGTACATCAATGGTGACAATAGCTTTGTTCACCATCAAACAGCCCAAATGTCCAAACACAAATGAGTAGATTGAGAAATTGTGGTACATTTATACGAAGGAATACTATGCAACACTCAGGAGCAATGATTTAGAAAATTCCTCCGTAACTTGGGAGAGACTGGAGAGTATTATACTAAGTGAACTCATAAGACCTATTTTCATAGCAGTGTTATTCACAATAGCAAGAAAATGGAAACAGTACAAATCTCCCTCATCAAATGAAGATACCACAGGATAGGGTAGAAAGCATTATGCTGAGTGAACTAACTCAGTCTCATGAGGACAAATACTGCATAAGATTATTATTGTAAAAGTAGAAGGGTAACTAGTAAGATGTATATAAAAGTCTTAAAGGAGGAGGAGGAGGAGGAACAGACGAGGATAGGAGAAATCCACCAGTTTGGATGGTGGATTGGGGTGAAGTGGGTATAGAAATGGGAATGATTCAGTGTGGACTTGAAAACAGGATAATGGTAGGCACAGATCAGTGATGACTGATTTCATAAAACACAAAGTATATGTATTAGAATTCTGTAAATAAACTAATGAAAAGAAAAAAGAAGAAATCAAAATATATGTAGCATTGGGGGCGGGTGGAAGATTTTTTTTTTATTGGCAAAAAACCCCACAAAGTATATGAATGATCTATAAAACACAATGTGAATGTATGAAGCACAATGTATAGGAATGAGTCACAATGTATACTATTTCCTATGCAAATCAATAGAAAATAAAATCACATTTTAAAAAAAAAGCCATGTCACCACAGAGAACAAAGTAGAGGTGGAGGTGGAAAGAAAACTAACCAATAAGCTAATGAAATAAAATAGTTAGCGAAGCATAACTAACAGATCAGAATAGTTAACTATTTTGTTTCATTAGCTTATTGGGTCATCTGCCTTTATTTGCACACAAGATTAAAGAGTTATGTGTAGTACCTATCACCTGCCAGTCTTCATTTGCTTGTGGGAAGCAGCTTTCTTTAGGGCTAATCAGGCAGTGAGACCAGGGCAACAAACTGGTTAGATGAGTCACTCATGGCCCAAGAGGCAAAACTGGATGAACTGGAATCTGCACAATGTAGGTGCTTAGAATGGGGAAACAGAGCTCTGTTAAGACGTTTCACTGTCGACCCAGAGGCAAGCAATTCAAATCCATCAGCTGTTCCATGGGAGAAAAATAGGCAGCGTTCTCCCATGCAGTTTGCAGCCTCTGAAAACCTGCTGGAGGGTCAGCTACAAGTCTATTTCAATTTGTCAGCAATGAACAGCAATAACAGAATGGGAAATGTGACATGTGGAATTCCTGGAATGGGAGGCTCAGAAGAGGCCGGAGGCTGGATTACCACCAAGACTGTACAGAGCACCACCTGTGACTGCCGTGGTTGAAGATCTGGGCCTGTTACTATGTTCTAGTGATGGTGACTAATGGTGTTATCAACACTGGTGTACAAATCTCCATTTGTGTCACAGTTCTGGGAATATTCTAAGTAATGGAACAGCTGGGTCATACAGTTTCTATGTTTAACTTTTTGAGGAAATGCCAAACTGCCTTACAGAGTGGTTGTACCATTTTACAACCCCACCAACAGAGTATGAGAGTTCCCACCTCTCCACACCGTCTCCAATATTTATTGCTTGCTGCTCTGCTCAACTTTGCCACTGCTACTGGGGTGAATGGATTGAGAAACTGTGGTACATTCATATAATGTATTATTATGCAGCACTCATAAGCAGTCATTTCAGAAAATACTACATAACTTGGGAGAGACTAGAGAGCATTATGCTGAGTGAACTAACTCAGTCTCAAGGGACAAAACTGCATAAGACCATAATAAAACATGTATGGGTATACCGGGTGGGAGGAAAGGGGTGGGAAGAGAGGTAAAAATGGGCAGGGGTGAAATCACAGAGTTGCACAATTTTGTGGGTGAAAGGAAGAAGTAGAGGAAATGGGGAAGATCTGGCGGGGACCTGAAAAAACAGGGTAATAATGATGGGCGTGGTCCAATGGTGATTAATTTTATAAATATAATACATGGAAATGATTGTATGAAACACAATGTGAATGAGGAATACTATGAAACACAATGTACACAAACCTGTAAAAAAATCAAGACCAAAAGTTTTAAATAAAAAAAAAAAATTTCCAACAACAAAATGAACTGTAAGGCATCATCCTTGACCCAGCCAGCCAGAAACAATGGCTGCTGGGGAGGTAACACACCGTCCCTAAGAGAAAGATTACAAGCAAGACATCAACCCAAAACTCTGTTAGACTCTGGGTCTTGTTTAAGGTTCCCACATTTTACAAATTCCAGTCTATCCCATAACTGAACTACAAATAACTGCTTTGAACCTTTGACTGCAGCATTCAATCCTTAAAAGTGTATTCAAAATATAAAGGCCAAAGGAGGGCTAGAATTACAATGCTGAGAAAGACTTTCTCATTTTAGCAATAAGAGTCGCAAATAATACCCAGCTACACTGAGAGAACAGGCACACTCATCTTGATATATTTGTTTGGAGAGGCCTACCCTCAAGGGATAATTTTAAATAAGTAAGTTGTTGTTGTGCAGAGTCAGAACCGACTCATAGCTGATCCTCCATGGGTTTTTAGAGGCAGTTAATCGCACGGGAGGAGAATACCCATCCTTCTCCCATGAAGCAGCTGGTGGCTTTGAACCACATGCCTCTGGATTGCAGTGCAGCTTCTTTTTCGTGTGGGGTGTTTTTTTTTAAATATAGCTTTTAATTTTAATTGTTATTTTAATGACAGTTTACAGAAAAGTTAGACAGAAATATGATTTGATCCAGCATTTCCATTACTGGGAACATACCCTAAAGAAAGCAGAAAGGAAGTGCCCATTAACAAAGGAATGGATAGAAAAACTATGGTACCGTCATACAACGGAATATTACGCAGCACTGAAAAACAATGAACTCATAAAGCATCACACAACATGGGTGACCTTGGAGGCTGTACAGGTTCTTGCCACTAGGCCACCAGAGCTCTTTGAAGAAATAAGTCTTAAGTATAATTCACAGGGTTTTCAAAGGCTTGTTATTTCAGAAGTGGGTGGCCAATCCTTCTTCCTGGTCTGTTTTTACTTTGGATGCTCAGCTTTAGAATTATGTCTAACAGACAAGCATCTTACTCAGAAGAGCAGACCAAAGGCCCTTCATTATACAGCTAACAGATTCAATTTTGCCCCTCGCCTTTTAGGCACAGGTGTCATGGTCCTGTCCTCCATCCTGCCAGCATTTTGATCTATTTCCTCACCTTTCAACAGCACTTCTCTCCCAGCAAGTATTTTGAAGCTCCATCTCACATACTTTAAGCATGTGGACAGGAGAACGACACCCTGCCTGGAAGGGTGGAGGGACAGCTCAGGAGAAGACGACCCTGGATGAGACTGACTGACACAGGAACTGGGGTAATGGAGCAGCTGTGTTGGAGACGGTGCGATTGGTACAGAACAGAGTTGAAAGTCACAATCGATTCGACAGCACATAACAACCAACATAATTATCTACTTTTTTAAAGAATGAAATATATTTACAAATTGTGTTTTCTGCTCCAAACATTTCCTGGGGAATGACTAGAAGAACTTGCCTACTTTAACCAGTGTCCCTCGACTTTGTACCTCTTATTATGGTTGTTATGGGCCGATGAGTCAGTTACAACTCATAGTGACCCTATGTACAATAGCTCTGAACCCTGCTCTCATCTAGTATTGCACCAAAAATGTATTTTCGTGACTGATAAAAATTTTCCTTACAATTCAACCAGGTGCCTTCCTTATGAAATATTCTGTATTTCAATTCTTAGCCTGCAATGGCTAGAGGTTAGAATGGACACTATGAGTTGATATCTGGGTTTAACATCCTGGCTATGGCATTTCCTAGTGGTGTTCTTCTAGTTAGAAGCCACTGAGTCAGACTTTGATACATGGCATAGCCCCACGCACATCAGAACGGAACCATCATGATCCATGGGGTTTTCACTGGCTGCTTTTCCTGGGAAATTGGATACCAAGTCTAGCTCTGCAGTCTTGAGAAATTAGCTCTTTAATAAAGCTGAGGCTTTCCCTCCATAACCTGTATCACAGGATGGTGATACGGCAGTATTTAGGTGAGAACGGGACAAACCGTTGCTAGAGTTCTTAGTATTTGACAGTTAATAGATGATCAGTAGTAGTAGCCTTACAAAGATCAAGGACACTCCTCTGTGATGAAAATTTATGTTGAGAGACAGTTATTAAAAAATTCCAATGTATTTTTAAAAGTATATTTTACTATCAGGGGATGATACTGAGAGATAGCAAAAGAAATACAACTTTCTTCCAAATTAGATTATAACCTCATGGTGATTCCAATCCAAACCCAAAGGAATGCTTTTAAACCTCACCAAATGATTTTCATTTCAAACAGTCACAAGCATGTTAGAACCACTGGGGATATTCTCCAGAAGAAGGAAGTGATGGTGAGAAAGTAGTAGAGATAGATCCATTATATATTAAAAAACAAGTGCTAAAACCATTGCAATTAAAATGGTGTGATGTTGCTACAAAAATAGGGTCAGCGAAGGAGAGGAAGGCCTCCAACAAGATGGACTGACACAGAGACTTCAGCAACGGGCTCTAGTGGTCAGAGACGATGAGAATGGCACAGGAGAGGGCAGGGTTCAGGTCAGCTGTTCATAAGGTCACTATGACTCGTACAAGGTTCAACAGCACCTAATAGTAAACCATTAGAAGCCAGGGATTGCATGCAAAGTGGCTCATTTAATACCTAAACCTGGATCTAAGTATTCTTTTTGCCACTATTCAGATAATAATCACCTATGAAGTAATAAAATAGAGTTGGGGAAATAATATAAAATCAAACAGCTAGTTAGTGATTAGTACATTAATAAGAGTCTGGATTTGAAGCAGGCAGCCTGGAGAACACCTCACTTATACTGGCTTTTCAATACAAATCTGTTGTGACGTGAGCTCTATCTGTACTCTTGACTGTATCATATACCATTGCTAATGCATAAAATGAGTTCTTTTAAAATTAACTGATGCTTTGTGATTCAAATGACACTAGGCTTTTGGGAAGACACGCCTTGATGGGGGGAAAATAATTTATAGGCAGGGTTAATTTAATTTTGAATTAAATTTTAAAAAAGTAATTTTTCTCAGAATATACATCTATGTCTAAATGAATTTTAATAGTCAGAACTGTGGCGGGGGATATAAAAACAAAATAGTCAGAACTGATCTATCAGAAAATACTAATTTCTTAGGCATTTTGACATAGAACATTAAATGCATACAATAGGTTCATGAGCTTAGATAAAGCTTTGAATCTTCAACGTCTGTTACATTTTGGCTTCCTAGAGACAGATGTTGAGTGATATGTGCAGTGTTTTATGTACAGAAAGAGGATACAGAATTCTGAATAATGACAATTTGCTCTCACAAATAAAAAAGAAGTGATGATGTTTCTGTATTTTAAGTTTTCCCTTTTTATATGCAAAATCTTTATAGATTAGAGTTAAATTAGCCTATCCTTAGACAGGCTACCTTTATGGAAGTGATTTCAACTAACAAATATCCTGTATTGTTATGGGCTCACCTGGGGTTAAATGCTAGAGCAGATACAACTGAAAAGAGTTTATAAGTTGGCTTTGATGACATGTTGTTTGCTGTTGTGTACTGTTGAGTCAGAACTGATTCAAAGCTGGCTGACTGGTGAGTTTTCAGAGACAGTTAATTGCACAAAAGGAGACTGCCCATCCTTCTCCCATGGAACAGCTTATAGCCTCGAACCATGTGTCTTCAGGATTGCAGCTCAGCTTCTTGACACTAGGCCACCAGAGACCCCTTTGATGACACAGTATCATTAATTAATAATAAAGAACTAGAAGGTACATAGATGGCTCTGGTGGCCTAGTCTACATCAACTATCAAAGGTCAGCTCCAACCCACCGGAGGCTCTTGAAGGATGAGCAGTCTCCTCCCAGTACCATTTACAGCCTCTGAAAGCTGACTGCTACTGGACCCTCTCCGTCAGAAAAGCCTAGGGCAGTGAGCTTGAGTTTTGAGTCGAGAAAAATACAGGCCAATATAACACTTTGAGAGAAGTCTGTGAGGCACAGAACACTGACCTTCTTCTAACCTTGTAAATTTTTAATTTAGCTAGAAAAAGGTTGAGACTATCAACTTATAAGGGAGCTCTAGTAGCCTACTGGTAAGAAACTTGGCAGCAATCCTGAAGGAATGTGGTTTGAATCCATCAGCTGCTCCACAGGAGAAAGCTGGGCAATCTCCTCCCATGTGATTAACTGCCTCTGAAAACCTGTCTGAGGGTCAGCCATGGGGTTCTTACTTGATGGTCCTCAACAACAGCATACTAAAAAAAAAAAAAAATAAACTTATCAGCGTGGGGGAAAAACAGAGGTAAAAAGGTGGAGACAAGAAAACTGGAGATGGTTAGGGAAAATAATTTAAAAGTTATATAACTACACTTTCGATATTAGCACAGTTACTTAGATTTTGATGAAAACAGAAACTTCTCATTAACATAGTAACACACTTGCACAATGACATAACAGCTGGCAAATCACAGCAAGTCCCTCCTTTTGAGAGAGATTGTTGTTATGTGCCATCAAGTAGCCTATGACTCATAGTGACCCTGTGTACAACAGCCCTAAACCCTCCTCTGTCCAGTGCCAATTTCACGGTCTCCAACACACCTACCTCCGTTATCCCAGTCACTGAATCAATCCATCTCATCGAGGGTCTTCCTCTCCTGCGCTGTCCCTCTACCTTCCCAAGCATGACATCCCTCTCCAAGGACTGGTCCCTTCTTGTAACATGTCGAAAGTATGTTAGACGAAGCTTTAGAATCCTTGCCTCCAAGAGTACCCTGGTTTCACCCTCTCCAGGACGAACCTGTTCATTCTCTTAGCAGTCCATGATATATTCAATACTATTCTCCAACACCACAGCTCAAAGGCATCAATTCTCCTAACATCCCTTGTCATTGTCCAGCTCTGTAATGCATAGCAAGTGATTGCAAAGAGCATGGCCTGTATCAGGTACACCTTAGACTGACATCGTTTCTCTTCAGTACTTTGGACAGGTCTCTGACAGCAGATTTTCCTAAGGCAATTTAGTCTTTTAATTTCTTGAGAGATTACTTTTTTCCATTTTGAGAGATTACACTTTTTTTTTACATTCAGCGACTGCACAATTTTATAAAATGTGCAAATTTAGTTTTCAAATTACATCCAAAGGCAAGTGTCTTAATGTAACTAAGTCATATGAACATCTAAAATGAAAAAAAAACAAGCAACAACAAACCAACCCCAAACAAAAAAAACATCTAAAATGCCAAAGCTTAAACTTACAAACACCTTCAGTGTATACAAGATTCAGGTGCAGAATCCTCCAGAAGTTCTCTTATTCTAGAAGGCTTTGCTCTGTTGTGTCCTTGACAACAGTGAAATCAGACATTGAACACTTGCCGACTGGAAAGTGGACCCTGTCTTTGTTCATCCCACCTCCCTAGGACATTATGATGCAAGATCTTACAAAAGAAACAACACAAAGATGTGTAAGGGGCACCTAAGCTTTACTTTTCTTTGGCTAATGAGAAGACTTGTGGGTAAATGCAATTTATAACTTCCTAGATCCTCTGATGATTCTGTGTAGGAAGAACATTGTTCTAAGTGGTTCAGCACTTGTCTGTCAGTTTGCTGTACTGAGATAACATGGGGTTGCTGTTGACACGGAACACACTGTAATGCCATAATGGTTACACCATGGTGGACAGTGTTTGGTGAAGCTCCCAGATTGAGACAGGCTTAGCATCCACTTCCTAAACAAGAGTTCTTTGGAACTTTATAAACATTAGAGAAAAGACAATAGTTATAGAAGGGGGGTCAGATCTTTTGTACATAGGGTTGTACTCGACTCAATGGCACTTAACAACAGATCCTCTTTGCACTTAAAAACCGCAAATGAGAACATTGATTATTTACTCTTTTTTACTAAAATCTAAGCAACTAACTGAACACATCCAAGAACTATTGATATGCCTGTCCTGCTCTGGCTTCTACAGGGCATGTCAGGAATAGATTAGAAATACATTAAGCTTATTAAATAGAAAGGTCTCATCCTCTCTTACCAAGGTACATGAGCAGCATGAGGAAAGAAAAACTTTCAGGAATTTTAAATTCCTTTTAGAAAACATAAGACGTCCTCTGGCCTCTAGCAAAGAAAATGTCAACAAGTCAAAAAATACTACATGGTTATTGACCAGTTTCATGAAGGCAAAGCTACGAGCCAAAATGGAATAATGCCTTCCCAACCATGTGCCTAAGGTTGAAAATGACACTAATCCTTTTTAATGGTCACAAAACCTGACAACTTACTCAGCCTTAGAACTGAAGGTACAAAATCATCCCCGAGAATGACTCACCATAAACAGGTCTCGGGCACCAATGTCAACAGCTAAGAGAAATGCCTTTTCAAATCGTTGATATCTGTAAGGAAGGACAGAAAGATGGTATTAGTGGTGAATAAAACTATGTCCAAGGAGAGACCTGTTTGTTCAATGCATTTACATTATTGTTTTTAGTCTTCTGAAAGGAAAAAAAATGTTTTCAAACAGTGGCTGAGCCTGCTGCACTCCTCCATCTGTGAAGTCATCGCATGTTGGTGGAGCTAAGGCACAAATATTTGGAGCCCTAAGGTCATCCTTGAAGGATGACCCTGGCCCATGACAGGGAGCACTGAACTGAGAAAGACGTCAGCTTTAGAACATGTGCATTTAACCACTTCTCACTCAACTGTGTTTTGTAAGAGAAAAGGTGAAAACTACAGCAGTATGGCAGGAATTAATAAGCCATATTTTTTTATTTCTTAGGACAAGTTGAATAGTCAGATATTGCATCAGTAGAAACACCACACATCTGTGATTTGGAAAAAATGCAGCATTCTCTCGTGATTTCCAAGAAGTGCAGCCAGAAAGTCCCTTAGATGTTATAATGAGGAGATTTGACATATCTGATATCTTCTGATCATGTCATCAAGAATGGCCAGTCCCTGGAGACAAACATTATTCTTGGGCAAGAGGTTGTTGTTCTTGGGTGTTGTCAAGTCAGGTCAGTTCAAAGGCATCAGTTATTCTCCAGATTTCCTTATTAACTTTCAAATACATATGAAGCAACTAGAAACAGGACCATTTAGGTCAGGCACAACTTAGTCTTTAAGTGCCATGGTAGCTCTCTAGTACTTTAAAGAAGTCCTTTGGGAAAAAAAAAGTCCTTTGCTGCATATTTGCTTAATGAAGTATGTCATTTGATACATGCAACTGGAGAGCCATCACATTAACACAGACTGACAGGTGAATGGTGGACAGGGCTTCTAGAACACCTTTTGTTTTAAAGTAGTGTCATTGCAGATGTGGAGAAGTTGAAACACTCATGCATTTCTGGTGGTGTATATAGTATTGTAAGCCAAATTGTACTCCTAATCCAAAGGCTACACATCTCTATCAGTTCAAATCCACCAGTGATTCACTAAGATTTACACTTCAATTTACAAGCTTGGAAACCCAATGGACCATTACTATTTGTCAGTTTGAAATCTAAGGTAATGATTTTGAGTGTTTGGGTTGTTATTTTTTTATTAACTGCCATGTGATTCCACAATCCCATTTTTAGATATATACTCTCAAAATCATTTCTCCTATCATCCTTACTCACTGTCCAGCTTTTTGACACATAGCAAGTAATTGCAAAGACTATGGCCTGTATCAGGTGCACCAGACTGATATCATTGCTTTTCAGTACACTGGAAAGGTCCCTGACAAAAGAATTGATGTCTTTGAGCTGTGGTGCTGGAGAGGAGTGTTGAATATACCATGGACTGCTAGGAAAATAAACAGGTTGGTCCTGGAGAGGGTGAAACCAGGCTGTTCCTTGGAGGCAAGGATTCTGAAGTTTTGTCTGACATACATTGGACATCTTGCAAGGAGGGACCAGTCCTTGGAGAGGGATGTCATGCTTGGGAGGGTGGATGGAAAGCGCAGGAGAGGAAGACCCTCGATGAGATGGACTGATTCAGTGACTGGGGTAATGATAGTAGGTATGTCAGAGACAATAAGGTTGGCTCAAGATAGAGCAGAGTTCAGAGCTGTTGCATATAGGGCGCTAGGAGTCACAAGCGACTCGAAAACACACAAGAACAAGAACAACCCTCAAAATAGGAAAGCAGAGCTTCAAACAGACACTTGTACATCCATGTTCACTGCAGCAGACAAAAAGTAGAGAGACCCAAGTTGTCGACCAGTGGGTGCATGTTGTAGTGGTCGTCAGGTGCCCCCAGTTGAATACGACTCTTAGTTGACCTTATGATCAACAGATTTGAATATGGCCCTATCCTGTACCACCCTCAGGACTTCTGTCATGCTCAACAGATGCACTGTTAAACAAAATGTGGTGTATATCGATATCATGTCCCATGTCCATCTCCATGATCGGGTGCTGAATCAATAGGTGGCAACCATATGATATTCAGTGACTGGCACTCATCAGACCATGAGGCTTGTCCTTCCTACCCTGTTCTGATCTGGAAACTTTGCTCAAAGCTGCTTACTGTCACAGCAGTTCATACACACCTTCTCATACAAGCAACAGGCAATGACCCAGGAGTGGACAAGCCCACATTACAGAACAAAGGGAAATAAACCCTCTCACGTGATCACATTTGAGGCTGAAGAGCCATCTGGCAATACTCAACTCCCTTTCACAATTAAAACTCAGTAATTTAGGAATAGAGAGAGATTCCTCAGTGACAAAAGAGGCTTATGACTTTTCCCCAACAGGGTGAAAATAAAACCTACTGACTGAGAACAAACATTTGGCAATACCATCTCAGACAAGAGTCTCATAATGAAAGCATCAGTCAAGAAATTAAAAGGTGCTATGATAGATGGAGAAAAGATTGATGCTGTCAACTATTTCATTTTCTTTGAATCCCCAATTAACATGGAAGCATCAGTCAAGAAATCAAAAGGTATGCTGCATTGGGAAAATTTGCCAAGGACTTCTCCAAAGTGCTAAGAGCAAGGATGTTAGTTTAAAGACTATGGTGCACGTGATCCCAACCATGGTATTTGTAATTGCTTCCTAATCATCTTAAAGTTGGAATAATGAATAAGGAAGACCAAAGAACAATTGATACATTTGAGTTTTGGTGGTGGACAGCCAAAAGCACAAACAAGTCTGCTTCTGAGGAACTGCAACCAGTATGCTCCTTACAGGCAAGGATGGTGAAACTCGGTCTCATAGACTTTGGACATGTCTAGTTCCTGGAAACAGACCTTGGTGGCAAAGGTGGAGGCTCAGACGAAGAGAAGCTGACCTTCAAGGACATGCACCAGCACAATGACAGGAACGAGTGAGCTAGAGCATGACTGAAATGCTGAGGATGTGGCAGGGCATAGCAAGGTTCAGATCTGCTTGTTGGTCGTGGGGTTGCTATGAGTGATTGGTGGCTTAAAGTTATCTAACAACAACGATGACATCAATCATATTTTGCTTATGCATCCATCTGTTGATGGACATTTAGGGTGAAAGATCTGTTGAACAGGATAACAAAGTCTTCCAAAGAAATGATGCTTTAAAAAAACCAAACCAACCTGGATTTCAGTATGCAAAAAACCCTGAAGTTGGATCCTTCACATTATACATAAAAATTAAATCAAACTGACTCACTCAGAGTTAAAACTATAAAACTTTTAGAAGTAGGGGAAAAATTCAAAAACTTCAAGATAACAGATTTTTAATATGACACCAAAAGCAGACATAACAAGAAAGGCACAGATAAAGATATTTAACTTTGCTGAAGTGTACATTATCAAGAAATAGTCTAGTTAATGGGAAGAAATAGTTAGCAATCATTTATCAGCTAAGGGCTTAATAGCTAGAATTTTTAAGGAACTCTTAAAACTCAGTAGCATAAGAAAACAATCCAATTTAGAAAGTGGTAACAGACATGAAAAGATAATTCACAAGAGCAGATATACAGATTGCCAGTAGATACATGAAAAGATCACAAGTCATCAGGGAAATGCAGATCATAATTACAATAAAGATACCACTTCAAACTCATTAGTCTGCCTTACTGGGAAAATAAAACCCCGAAAACAACCGATATTGGTGAGGATGTGATGTTAAACCCCTTGTGCATTGTTGGTGGGAATGTTAAGAGTGGTAACTGACATTGAAACCAGCGTGACGGGCTGTAAAAGTTACACAGACACATTACCTAGCAATTCTACTTCTAAGTATAGACTAAAAAAACCCTTTAAAGTTGGAACTAAAAACAACACATGTAAATTGCAAGAAAATGGAAACAGTCGAAATGCCCATCAACAAACAACTGGACTGAGAAACTGTGGTATTTATGCAGCAGCTGGGAACAACAACTGGAAGAGAGAATATGGGAGAGG
Source organism: Elephantulus edwardii (assembly GCF_000299155.1). Classification (NCBI taxonomy): domain Eukaryota; kingdom Metazoa; phylum Chordata; class Mammalia; order Macroscelidea; family Macroscelididae; genus Elephantulus; species Elephantulus edwardii. The sequence goes on along the minus strand of NW_006399761.1, from coordinate 23,015,464 downwards.
CCAGAGAGCATTACGCTGAGTGAAGTAACTCAGGCGCGTAAGACAAATACTGTGTAAGAGCACTACTATAAAAATAGAAGGATAACCAATGAGATGTATATGGATATCTAAAGAGGGAAGGGGAGAGAACAGGAGGGCTGGGGAGGTTGCGGGACATTATTCACAGCTGTGGTG
>NW_006399761.1:23011022-23014827 GCF_000299155.1 Elephantulus edwardii | reverse complement strand
AAGTACTGATGCTACGGATAACCTAGAAAAGAAATTCTCAAATCAACAATCAAAGTCTATCCTGCCACAGAAAAATATGATGATAAAAATAAATTCAAGCCAGGAAAGGCAAGAAAGAAATGGCAGAAATCCACAAAATTAAAAAGGAAAGCTGTATAGGAAAAAAAGCAGTAAAATAACAGCCTGGTTGGTAACTCTTCACCAAGGCTGAGAAAATAAGATGAGAAGACAAAAATCAACAATACCAACAGTGGAAAACTTGACAGTAATAAACTCAACAACTTACAGGAAATGCAGGAATTCCTTAAAAAAACAAACTGCCAAAATTAGAATTGGACAAAAACAGAACAGTCCTAGAACCATTAAGAAAAAACCCAAAACCCTACGTTTTTCCTTGAAAGAAATTAAAACAAACAGAAGTGTGTATTTGTGTGCATTTTCTATTCATATTAAATTTTGTCTGTTAAGTCAGAATCCCAGAAAACAGTGTTTTAAAATTACTGATCTAGTTTCTAAATTATTCTAGGATCATAAGTTGGTAAAAGTCCTTCCTGCTCTCATGGAAATTATAATTGACATTTTTGTCTGCCTGAGTTTTTCTTTTAAAAATTGCTTTTATTTTATATTGGCTCGCATACAAAATTCATATACATAGTGCTTCATTTATATTCATTTCAAACATTCTTCTATTCACATTGTTTCATATTCTCTTTCTCATACATTGTGCTTTATAAAATTGATCATCATTGATTCACGCCCACAACTACCCACCTTTTCAGGTCACTATTAGATCTTTCCTAATTCCTTTACGCCTTGCTCTGCCCACTAAACACTGAGACCTTGAGATTTCCCACCTCTTCCCCGTCCTCAGCTGTCTTCCTCCCCTACTCCCTTGGACTTTTGTACATATCTTACTAGTAATCCTATTTTACAATAATGGTCTTATGCAGTATTTGTCCTTATGAGACTGAGTTAATTCACTTAACATAATGCCCTCCAGCCTTTCCCACGTAATACAGTGTTTCTCAAAATGTTTGCTCTTGAGTGCTGTATTGTATTCCATTGTGGGAATGTACCACAATTTCTCAATCCATTCATTTGTTGATATACATTTTGGCTGTTTTCTTGCTATTATGAATGCTGTCGCTATGAACACCACAAATAATTTGAATAAGAAATTGTAGAGATGATATCACAACAGAACCAGCTGAAATTAAATCAGTATTTCAATAGTATGATAAGCAATACTGATAAATTTGAAAACAGAGAAAGAGCAAATTTTTTGAAACTCATATCCTACTCAGACTGACAAAGACAGATGTAGAACACTTGAACAGACTCAGGAGAAAAGAAATTGAGCAGGTCATAAAAAGAGACTTCTCCCAAGAACAAGAGTCCTTGACCAGATGGCTTCATGGTGGAATCCTACAAAACATTCAGAGAACATCTGTCACCAATTCTACTTAAAGTATTATTTAAAAAAAAAAATAGAAGGAGAAACACTCTCAGAATCAATTCTGTGAAGCAACCATGACCCTAGTACCAAAACCAGGCAAATACATTAGCAAAAAAGAAAACTACAGACCAGTATCTCTTATAAGTATAGAAGCAAAAATCCTTAACAAAATTCAGGCCAACAGAATGAAACAGAATTAAAATAATTCCTTATGACCAAGTGGAATTCAGTATAGGTATGCAACTATAGTCCAACATAAGAAAAACAATGTAATTCACCACATCACCAATGAAGAACCACCTGATCTTGTCAACTGATGCAGAAAAGACCTTTAACAAAATCCAATGCCCTTTTCTAATTAAAACACTTAGGAAAACAGAAATAAAAGGGAATTTTCTCAACATAGTACATATGCAACATAGTACATATGCAAAACCAAGAGCTAACATCATGATCAATGGAGAAAAACTAAAGTCATTCCCTTGTGAACAGGGACCAGGCAAGGAGGCCCACTTTCACCTCCCCTCTTCATATTGTATAGGAAGTACTTGCTAGGGCAATATGACAGAAGGATATAAGAGGCTTTCAAAATTAGCAGAGGTGGGAAAACTCTCACTTTATGCACACGATAGGATAGTGTACACACAAAACCTCAAGAACTCAAAAAAACTTAGACCTCTTAGACCAATTTAGTAGAGTGGCAGGATACAAGATCAATATACAGAAATCATTGGGGCTCTTCTTAATATAAAAGGAGACACAGAAAAGGAAACTAAGAGTAACACTATTTACAATTGCCTGAAAGGTAGTTACATAATACAGTACTGTTTGAATCTACAGAAAACACTAAATATCTATGTCTATTTAAATGTAACAAATGATGGCACATTCCAAATACTAAGAATATTCCCTGTGCATCCTATTTCTAATGTAAAAAAAGGAGAATATAAATATCTACTCTGATCAGCTTTACAGGTTTATAACTCAAGGCCATCGAGTTGGTGCAGATCCACAGCGACCCTCCACTGGGTTTCCACTGCTGTAACTCTAATGGGAAAAGACTGGCCATCTTTTTCCTTCAGAGCTGGTGGTGGATTTGAACTGCTGGAGACACACAGGTTTTGGATTGGCAGTGTAACTCAGCTGTGCTGCCATCCCAAAGGCATGTAGTTCAAAGCCACCAGCTGCTCCACAAGAGAAGATGGGCAATCTCCTCCGGTACGATTTACAGCCTCTGAAAACCTGCTGGAGGGTCAGCCATGGGTCAGTTCTGACTGGAAGGTACACAACAGCAGCATCAGTCCTATACATTTTCATGCCTATACACTGTGTTTGATACCATTTTTCACTTATCATTTTCCATGTATATGGTGGGATTTTCTCCCCCTTTTCCATGTATATGGTGGGATTTTCTCCCCTTAGAGCCATCTTCCTAATAACTACATTTGTGAAAGCCCTCTACTTCATGCCTCATGCCTCGATAATGCCCTTTTAGATGGTGAAATTCTGACTGGCCCATCCCTTCCAAACCACTCCTCTAAGGAAACAAGCTTGTCCCTTTTGCTGAAGAAGCCTCTATTCAATGTGGGAACTTTTGAGACTCTGCATCCGCAAGCAAAGTCCAGTCCAGAGCAAGCCATCAGGCTGCAGCAATCGACCCTAGTTCACAACATGCAGCATCTTCATCTGGTTGAGTTCTGGTCAACTCATTCCCAGCCATCCACGGCTAGATTCAAACAGGCACCAGCTCCAAGCTCAGGAGTCCACTCTCTCTCTGTGTTCCAGATCCATTAGTCCCCTCACTCAGCCCTAGCCCTGACAGGGGGGCCAAATCAACAAGCCAGGGGTCCTCAGGACTCCCTAACCCTTCCCTGCTCATCCACGCATCTGCACACGCCAGGTGCACTGGAGGGGCACCTCCAAGCTCAACCTGTTTCTCCATTGTTGTATTCCTATCACTTTAAGTCCTGTGGACCCAGGTGATGACCACGTGTGAGCAATACTCCAATCTCAAGTCTTAGCAGTGGGCTCTGATGGGTTCCAGCTTCACCCTGCCTCAGAGGCTAAACATGTTCCACTTTTTAAAAGACAGTCTCTTTGATTTCCCTTCTCTCCCTTCCTGCTTCTTTCAAATGTGAATCTCTTCCATCCGAGTCCAGTGTGGGTCTACAAATCCACTCAAATGCCCATTTCCTCCGTGTACTGAGTAGGACTTAAATCTTTCCCATGGACTAAGCCCCAACACCCACTGTCAGGTTCTACTCTCTTTTAAATTTTAATTTAGTTTGTTTATTTTTCATTTCAATGAACATCTACAGAGATTTTGGAATTCCATTCATTCATTGTTGC
>NW_006399761.1:23002286-23010690 GCF_000299155.1 Elephantulus edwardii | reverse complement strand
CCCATTTTGAGTAATATTGCATGAGTTCCTTGTTTTTCAATGCAGCATAGTATTCCATTGTGAGAATATATCACAGCTTCTCTACCCATTCGTTTAACAAGCTTATCTGAAGGCAGAGCTTTTCTCTGAGTATTTCCAACCAAAGTGCTGGCCAGAGGTGGAACCACACGCATTCTAAATTCACAATAACCAGTGTTTATTCCTAGTGAACATTGTTTTTCATTCCCTTACACTTTTTCCTAAATGGATCTGCATATAACCACCTTAACATACTGCGGTTTATCCGTGCACAATGTGCCCCACACAACCCTCACACACACTACGTCATACAATTAACTGCCACTTACCGATGTCTATTATCAGTCACACTGGCTCCCCAAGACCCGACAGATCCTCGCCCGACTCTCTTCCCCGCCACCCACCATCCTCCACCCTCTCAGTGATCATCTCCCCCTGGACCGCCCCCTCCCTCCCCTCTTCTTGTTTTCATGCAGTAACTCGTTTACGTTGACTCTTACATTGTGTCTTATGTAATCTTTCAGTTACACTGTTTCATACAATCATTTATATACAATGCAATCATCACTGATCTGTGCCATCATCACACCTGCACCTTCAAGACCGCAATCTTTCGTATTCCTCCACTCCTCCTCCCCATCTGCCCACGAAACTCTGCTATCCGAGTAATTTCCACCTCTCTCCTTTATCCATTCCCGTCCCCCTCTTTCCCTTTTTTTGACGTTTATGAGTTATCTTTACATTTGTCTTTCGCAGTATTTGTCCTTATGAGACTGAATCAGCCCCCTCAGCAAAATGCTCTCTAGACTTTCCCACATTGTATAGTATTTTACACAATCATTATCCCTTAGTGCTTCAGAGTATTCTATTGTGTGAATGTACCAGGATTTCTTGACCCATTTATTTATTGATGGGCATTTGGGCTGTTGCCATTTTTGTCGCTATTGTGAATAGCGCTGCTATGAACATAGGTCTACGTTATCTCCATTCTTGTCTAAGTTCTAAATTCTTTGAGATACACTTTTAGTGGCGGAATAGCTGGGGCATATGGGATTTTTAGGTTCCCCTTTTTGAGGAAACACCAAACTGCCTTCCAGAGTGGTTGTACCATTTTACAATTTCACCAGCAGTGCATGAGAGTTTCCACCTCTCCACATCCTAACAAATATTGCTTTCAGTCTGGTTAAACTTTGCTACTGGGGTGAGATGTATCTCACTGTTGTTGGCTTTTAATTTTTTTTAAAAATAATTTTAATGAGCATTTACAGAGATTTTGGATTTCCATTCATTCATTGTATTCTTTTTTTAAAAAAAAATATAATGTATCTTACTGAGATAGCACGTTTACAAAAAAGATTCATTTAGGAATAATCCTAAAAGGTATAGCAGGTTTACAGCCTTGCACTGCACAGACACCTTCGTTAGAGGCTTTTAATTTTTTAATACACATTTACATCTTGAGCTGTTTGTTCTTTAGTAAATAATACAGAGAAACAGTCTGCAGAATTCCACCTGAAGCCATTTTCAGTGTTGAGTGCTGATACTTTCATATGGACACCTGGTAGTCCAACGACACACAAACTGAACAGATGTTTAATTATATCATAGGATGAATACATTTTGGACATACAGAAAGTTGTAATTGAAAAGACAGCAGCTGGAAGCCTGAACTGAGTTCAGTGATTTGTATATGAGTTCAAAAGCAAAGAGAGGAGGGATCAGTGTCTAAGGTGGACAGACTGCTGAGCACATGATCTTTGTGCTCCAGACCCCTGTCCTGGCCTCAAGCCAGGCCGGGGACACACAAGAGGCAGCCATTCACCGAGAAGGGGCAGCTGGGAGGCACGAAAAGAAGACAGTCATTTCTCGTAAGCAAAGTAAACCCAACATGGATTACAGCCTCCTGTTAGTCTCACTATCAGCGTCTAGTGTAAGTCACATCTATGAAAACTCAGCATCATACTCCTCTTTTGAAAATTATGGTTGCGTTTCTACTTCGGCAATAGTGCAGGATTTTTAAACTAGACAATAACACTTCTTGGACTGGAGGTTTTATAAAAGAAAAATATTTATAAGAAACTTTCCCCCGCAAACAGTAGAAATGTCCCTTTGATGCCAATAGCTGGTGAGTGAGTAACTTGCATCTGCCCCCTCTCATGGAAGCCTTGTTTACTAACCTTATACCGTTTAGCTGCTCCTCCATGATGATGAAGTCTATCTCGGAATACAGGCACCGGAGCCTTCTAGGTAAAGTGCTCCGGGCTAAAAACAGAGGTTAATTAAAAATGCTGATAGCAGCTCTTGACACCTGTAGTCCTGCAAGGCTTTTTACTCTGGCCCTCGTTTGCCAAATCCCTTTCTCTATTTCAATAATTCGCTGCAGCTTTTCTCCCATTCCAGCTGAGATTATTCACACTAGTAATCACTTAAACTTAACAAGAAAGCCATGTTTTATTGACAAATCAGAATGACTACATACACAACCAGGGAACACAATGAGACACCTGTGATTACGAGAAAACTCACTTGCCTGCCTTTGATATGTCAGCCATCTTAATGATGAGAGTAGGAACTTATTAAATCAGTCAAATATATGACTCTTTCCCAACTCTCTTGCACAATTCAGTGAAGTTTGCATGTGACAAAACAAAATGAGGAAAGGAAGGGAATATGTAATTCTGGGGAAAAACAGAGAATTCAAAATGACCGTAATCACATATATATGCAGTTAGAAGGATTTTTAATACACTTTTTTATTAATTTTAATGAAAATTTGCAGAGACTTTGGATTTCCATTCATTCATTGTTGCACTTTTCTCCCTGCAACACTCCCCCGCCCCCGCTCCAAGTTTGCTCTTCTCTTTGAAAAGTAAAAGAAAAATTCTTTCACTGTTATACAATCCCTTCCTCAAGACCACTACCCCACTATGCAGCCTTCATTCTGGACTCCTATCATGACAATAATACCTAATCACATATCCCTTTTAAATAGTTCTCTCCCTCATCTGTTTCAATGCAGTATACATTATTTATCCCATCTTTGTCAGTCTTCCCCCAATCCCACATCAGTTCCGTTTTACAACAGTGGCACTATTCAGTATTTGTCCTTTTGTGACTGATATATTTCACTCAGCATAATGTCCTCCAGGGTCATCCAGTTTGAATATTACATGAGATCCTTGTTTTTCAATGCACCGTGTGAATATACCACAGCTTCTCTATTCATTCATTTGTTGATGGGCAAGACAGTACAGAGTTCAGATCTATTGTTCATATGGTCACTGTGAGTCACACTCGACTTGAAGGCACTTAGAAACAACAACAACAATAAAAGAACTGTAACACTGATAATGTACTAAATGTTATGAAGGGGAAACAGTTGAGACAATTCTGTTATACACAGGAGGATGAAGGAGTAGAATGAAATGGAGAGTTTTCATACTTTATTCCAACTGGTAAAATATTGTTGGTTATAGACTGTGCTCAGCTATGTATGTAAAATTGAATGTCAGGAATAAGAGTTATTATATATGTGGAAAGAATCATTGGAGCAGCTCAGTATCAGCTGCAAAACCAGGCCAGGTGCTGACCGTGGAACTGAAGCTAAAGAAAATGAAAACAAATGCACAAAAATAAAAATGTTCTCTGTAAATGCTCATTAAAATTATTAAAAAATAAAAAAAATAAAAATGTGACTTTGAATTCATCCCACCTGAATTTAAAAACCATCTCAGGAACAGGTTTGAGGTACTGAATGAAGACCAGATGAACTATGGGATGATATCAAGAATACATCCATGAAAAATAAAAAAAATCATTACAGAAACAGGAAGAAAAGACAAGAGTGGATATCAGAGGAGACTCTGAATATTACACAAGGGTGCCAAAAGCCAAATCAAAGGGAAGAAATGAGGAAGCTAGAGTGGAACAGAAGATTTCAAAGGACAGCTCATAAGGACAAAGTAAAGTATTATAATGAAATGTGCAAAGAGCTGGAGTCAGAAAATAGCTGAGGTAAAAAAGAATTAACTCATTCAGCATTTTTTTTTTCATATTTTAATGAACATTTACAGAGATTTTGGATTTTCATTCATTCATTATTGGCATTTCTAAGGTGAGGGAACTGAAGAGCAAATTCAAACTGTGAAATGTAATACTAACTGATTTTGTTGTTGTTATGTGCCATTGAGTTGCCTGCGACTCTTAGCGACCCTATGTACAACAGCCCTAAACCCTGCTCTATCCCTTGACAATTTTATTGTCTCCAACACATCAACCCCATTACCCCAGTGACGGAATCAATACATCTCATCGAGGGTCTTCCTCTCCTGCGCTGTCCCTCCACCCTCCCAAACATGATGTCCCTCTCCAAGGACTGGTCCCTCCTTGCAACATGTCCAAAGTATATCAGACAAAGCTTCAGAATCCTTGCCTCCAAGGAGCAGCCTGGCTTCACCCTCTCCAGGATGAACCTGTTTGTTCTCCTAGCAGTGCATGGTATATATTCAATACTCTTCTCCAGTAACACAGATCAAAGGCCTCAACTCTATCGTCTCTAGACATTGTCCAGCTCTCTGATGCATAGCAAGTAATTGCAAAGACCATGGCCTGTATGTATCAGGTGCACCTTATTCTCCAGACTGACATTGTTGCTCTTCAGTACTTTGAAGAGGTTTCTTTTTTTTTTTATTTTTGTGTGCGTGTACCGTCAAATCAGATCTGACTGATACAGGAGGAGATTGTCCCTCCTTACCCGGCAGAGCATCTGGTGGATTCAAACCGTTCGCCTCTGGGATTGTAGTTGCAGCTCCTTGCCACTAGGCCACCAGGGCTCCCTTCTTTAGTACTTTGAAGAGGTTTCTAACATCAGACTTTCCCAAGGCAATTCTTCTTTTAATTTTCTTACTGTTGGTACCAAGAGTGTTGATTATAGAGCCAAGCAAACTGAAGCTGTCAACAATCTCAATCTCTTCACCATCTATCATGATGCTACCAGTCAGCCCAGTGGTGAGAATTTTTGTTGTCTTAACGTTGAGCTTCAATCAATATGCTATGGATAATATATTGAATGGTCCAGGAAACATCAAATAAAGATGAAAGAAATACAAAAAGCCACTGTACCAAAAAGAATTGGCTGACACAATCTTTTCAGGAAATAGCACATGATCAAGCACCAATGATAATAAAGGGGGAGATCCAAGCTGCTCTGAAGGAATGGTCAAGGCCCCAGGAACTGATGGAATACCAATTGAGATATTTGAGCAAACAGATGCAGCCCTGGACGTGTTCACAGGTTGTGCCAAGAAATCTTGAAGATAACTACCTGACCAATTGAATGGAAGAGATTTATATTTCTTTCTATTTCTAAAAAAGGTGAGCTGAAAAAAAAAAAGTGAGCCTATAGAATGTGGAAATTCTCAAACAATCACTAATATCACACGCAAGCAAAATCTTGTTGAAGACTATCCAGAAACAACTAGAACAATACACTAACAGACACCTGCCAGAAATGTAAGCTGAGTTTAGAAGAAGCCATGGCACTAGGGATGGCATTGCTGTTATGGGGCGGATCATTGCTGAAAGTGGAAGGTACCAGAAGGATGTCTATAAGGCATCTGACTGTGTATATATCACAACAAAGAGTTGAGAAGAGTGGGAAGCCCAAACCATCTGATTGTGTTCATGCAAAACCAATACCTGGTTCACAAAGTTGTTGTATGAAAAGAGCAAAGGAACACTGCATGGTTCAAAATCAAGAAAAGAGTGTGTCAGGAATGTATTCTTTCTCCATATGCTTTCAGTCATTCAGAGGCTGAACAGATCATTCAGAGGCTGTAGCATCAGGACTAGAGGAAAACTCATCAACATTCTGCATTATACAGGTAACAACCTTCTTCACCAAAGCTGAGGAGGACTTCCAGTGCAGAAGATCAAGGACTGAAGCCTTCAATATGAATTGTATCTCAACATCAAAAAAATAAAAAATCCTCGCCTTTGGACCAATGGCTGTATCATGATAGCTGGCAAAAGAATTGACGTTGTTAATTATTTCCTCCTACTTGGATCTATAACCAACATTCTTGATATCAGCAGTGAGGAAATAAAAAGATGAGTTGTATTAGGAAAATTTTATGTCAAGGATCTCTCCAGAGTGCTAAAGGGCAATGATGTCAGTTTGGACACTAAGGTGTGCCTGACTTAGACCACAGTCTTTTTAATTGCTTTCTATGCATCAGAGAGCTGGACCATGAATAAGGATGACAGAAGAAGACTGATGCCCTTGCACTGTAGTGCTGGAGAAGAGTATTGAACATACTATGGACTGCCAAGAGAACAAACAAGTGTGTGTGGACAGGCCAAAACCAGGCTGTTCCTTGGAAGCAAGGATTTTGAGACTCTGTCTCATATACTTTGAGTATGTTACCAAGACCTCATGCTTGAAAGGGAAGCAGGTAAGTTCAGAAGAGGAAGACCTTGGATGAGATCATCTGACAGAGTGACTCTGTAAGTGGGGTCAGGTGTGTCAGAAATTGTGACACTGGCTCAGGATAGGCCAGGGTTCAGAGTCATGGTTCATAGAGTCACTCTGAGTCATAGTCAACTCAATGACACATAAGAGCAACAAAACAACCAAGAATAAAAACTACATAAGGAGATATTAGAATATTACAGATAAAATGAAATTTAAAAAATTCCTACAACAACATAAAAAACCCCACAATTCCTAGAAATAAATGAAACCAAACAAGTGGAAGAAGACCTGTACACTGAGAACTACAAAATACCATTGAGAGACAGCATCCATGATTCTGAGACCTGAAGAACAACATGGTGCCCAGCACCGTAACTGACCATTCTGAAGGGACCACAGTATAATATCCTATATAGAGTGGGGGAAATGTGGAACCAATCTCAAAACCATAAAGCACTGAGGCTTACTGGCCCAAGAGAATCGTGGAACCCTGGGACTACAGACCATATTCACCCTTCAGACACAGAACAAAACTTGCTCCTGCAACCTAAATTTCAGCCAAACAATAGTTAAAAGGCAACCAAAAAAATCAAGAAACCACTCTTAGAACCACTAACCAGATAAGTTTAAAGCGGGGGGGGGGGGGGGGGGAAGCAGCACTTGCTGAAGGATAAAATCTCAAAGGTAGAAAGGGATAAGACAGCAGGAGGAGTGGAAATGAGAATTACAGGAAGGAAGTGGGAAAACAGAAATTACATGCTTGGTATTATAATTAATGTTACAAGACAAATTATGTTTGAACAAATAACCAATATGGTTTTCAAATTTTCATTCAAATTGCAATAATAAAATCACTGTTGAGAGAAATAATGGGGAAATATTTCATGTTCTAGGGATGGAAGACTTAATATTGTTAAGATGTTAATACTCTACAAGTTAATTTACAGGTGCAGTGCAGTATCTATAACAATTTTAATTGCTTTTTAAAAAGGAAATAGATATTCTAAGTTAAAAATTTTTATGGAATTTTTAGAGGACCTAAAGAGTCAAAACAATCAAACAATCCAGAAAAGAACAAAGAGGACTCCTTCCTGATGTCAAAGCATACTATAACACCGCAGAACTGGAACACTGCAAGAATAAAACAGCTCTGTGAAACAGCATTGAGAATCTAGAAATAAATACATCCATTTATGCTCAACTAATTTAAAATAAGGGTACCAAAAACACTCAGCAGGTGAAAAAAAGAGTGTTTCAACAGATAATGCTGGGCCCATGAAAAAAAGAATTCTCACCCTTAATCCACACAGTATATAAAAATCAACTCAAAATCTATCACAGACCTAAATGCTAAAAGTATACAGCTCTAAGCAGGAAACAGATCCTACTAAGTAGGAAACAGATCCTAAGTTTGTAGTCAAGAAACAGGCAAAGGTTTCTGAACTGTGTAAAATCATGGGCCATTAAAGAAAGCCTAGATAAATTAGACTTAATATAACTTATAAATGTAATACAATGTATAAATGAAAGTTTAAAAAAAATTGTAGGTTATAATGAAAACAGTATACAGATAAAGTGAAGATATAATCCATAGAATACCAAAACCAAACTCATTGCCAACAGATAAATTCTGACTCAGGCGACCCTCCAGGATCCAAGGCTGTAATTTTAACAGAAGGTGAACACCTCATTTCCTCCCTTGGAACAGCCCAACACCTAACCTGCTTTGCCACCAGGGTTCCTTAGAGCAGAATAAGAGAAAATATTTTAAAATCTTCTATCTTAGGCAACGAGGAGGTAAAATTATCCCTCTATGCAGATGACATGATAGTATACTTAGAAAACCCTAAAGACTCAGCAAGAAAACTATTGGACGTAGTTGACCAATTCAGCAAAGTAGCAGGATACAAGATC
>NW_006399761.1:22964901-23000175 GCF_000299155.1 Elephantulus edwardii | reverse complement strand
TGGAAGCCCAAAATCTCTGTAAATGTTTATGAAAATTAATAAAATATAATTTAAAAAAATCTTCTATCTGAATTAGCTGGTATCTCCATGGAAGAGAAGTTAGCACTTCCCTGATTCTGTCAGCTTCAAACATGAAATAACAAAACAAGGCTTCTTATGAAAAAGCCGATCAGATTGCAGACCAAATGAGTACCCCAGAGACAGGGAAGCAGAAGAAATATATGAATGTAGGAGTTACATGGACAGCTACTGAAGAACTTACAAATGATAAAAGAAAAGCATTGAAACCATAAATATAGTGAATACCCCAGGGACAAGAAGCCAGAAAAAAAAATAATACTGCTGTGGAGTTACATGCAAAGCAAATGACAAATTTAAAAGTGATAGAAGAAAGAATTGTAACTATAAATAAAGAGCTATAAAAATTTAAAAAACAGCATGAGACACAGGGTAAAATCAACACAGTACTGAAAATAACCAAAAAGCATGAAAATGCAATCCATAATATCAAGACTGAAATGGCAGAATTTCAGTCACAAAATTTCAACATGTTGACGGGACACAAATGCAGAACAAAGAGGTAGAAAAGTGAGTCAGTGAGCTAGAAAATAAGAACCTCAATGGGAACTTCCTGGGGGGGGGGAAAACTACAAAGAGAAAACAAAAGGAAAAGAAGAAAACATTAGAATCATGTGGGATAGCATCAAATAGAACAATGTGTGACAGGGATTCAGAACAGAAAGCCAAGAGGAAAAGCTCTGAGGAAACTGTGGAGGTTTCAAAGGCATTATAAGAAACAAGTAAACTCACATTCAAAAAGATCAGTGAACTCAAAACAGACTAGAACCCCAAAGAAAAACACCAAAACATATCATAGTCAAATGCTCCAAAATCAAAGATAAGGACAGAATACTAAAACAGTCTGAGAAAAACAGTCACTTACAAAGGAGAATCAATTAGATTAACTTCTGATTTCTTAGCAGAAACTATGTGAGCAAGAAGACAATGGGACAGACGACTGAAAGAAGACAACTGCCAGGCGAGGATCCTATACCCAGTGACAGTGTCCATCAAACATGAAGGAGAAATCACACCATTTGCCGAAAAGCAAGAACTTAAAGAATTTGTAAAAACAAGATCGAATCTACAGGAATACTAAGGAAAAAGGGAAGTACTTCACATAGAGATAGCAAAGGAAAAGTATATGAACCAAAGTAACACACAACAGAAACACAAAATGGCAATCATAAAGCCTGGCCTGTCAGTGATCACACTTAATGGCTTAAACACACCAATTAAAGGAGAAAAGAGTAGCAGAATGGATATGGAAATGAAGTCTATCAATATATTGCCTATAAGAGATATATCTAAGGAACGAGGAAATAGACTAAAAAGCAAAGGATGGAAAATAATATGCCTAGCAAGTGGAATCCACAAAAAAGGAGTGGCAACATGAAAATAGAAAAACAGACCTCTGGCTGAAAACCATCATAAAAGATAAGGAAGGGTCATATATAATTATTAAAGGCACAACAGAGCAGAAAGACATAACTGTGATCAATATCTACGAATCAAATGATAGACCTGCAAAATACATGACACATACCACATTCAACAAAGGACAGGTCAATTCAAAAGAAATTCAACAAAGATACAGAAGAGTTAAACTACGCAATTAGCTCAGTAGACCTCATAGATGCATTCAGGGTACCTCACCCAACTAAAACTCAATTTACTTTCTTCTCAAATGGTACATTCTCCAGAATTAATCACATATTAGGACACAAAGCAAGCCTCAACAACTTTTAAAACCAGAAAATAATAAAAAGCATATTCTCAGACCACAATGCCATGAAACTAGAAATTGACAAGAATATATAAAAATTACTCAAGTGAGAGGAAGACCCTGGATGATATGGACTGACACAGTAACTGAAGTATTGTTTGTTGGAGTTAGTGAGATTGGCACAGGATAGGGCAGAGTTCAGAGCTTTTGTACATAGGGTCACTAGGGGTGGTAGGTGATTTGATGGCATATAATAGCAACAATATCACATGTAGGTAAAATCTTGCTGAAGATTATTAAAAAATTACTGAACCATGTATCAAAAGGGTATTGCCAGAAATTAAAGTTGGATTCAGAAGGGGCCTTTGAACAAGGGAGATCATTAATTTACACTGTGTTTTATTCATATGCATTGTTTTTACAATCTTCCATTTAAATGTCTTTTGTATAATCATTCAAATACATTACTATTTATCTCTGCCTATGATTACCCCATCTTTTCAAGACCTCATTAATCTTTCTTATTCCGTCACCCACTCCAGTATACCCACTAAACTCTGCAATCCTAGTAATTTCCACTATTCTCTTTTTTCCACTTTCACTTTCCCCTTCTGGACACTTATACATATCTTACTAGTTATTCTTACATTTTTACAATAATGGTTTTATGTCGTATTTGTCCTTATGAGACTGAGTTAGTTACTCAGCATAACACTCTCTAGACTCTCCCATGTCGTACAGTATTTTGTAAAATATTGAGACATTTCATGACTGAAATATCACTGCCAAATGTTTCTCCCCACCCCCTCCGGGTCTGTAAGTGCTCTTTTCACTGTACTGGGAAAAGTTTTTGATACACACAGGGACTTTATTTTTAGAAGATCCCATCTGTTGCTTTTGTCCTCTCCCAGTTGTGCATTTCTGGCTATATTTGCAAGCCTATTCTGGTGGCCTAGTGGTAAAGAAACTGTGTTGCAATCATGAAAGTACAGGGTTCAAATCCACCAGCTGCTTTGCAGGAGAAGGGTGGGCAAGCTCTTCCTGCATGATTAACTGTCTCTGAAAACCCACCAGAGGGTCAGCTATGGGTCGGTTCTGACTCAATGGTACACAACAACAAAAACGTTCATGTCACAGGTTGGGGTTTCTAAATTTGGTTCCATTTTGTCTTAGAGGGTCAGCTATGAGTGAGTTATACCTCAACAGCAATGAATTTGAGAGTTTGCAGAAGCAAATTGTAGTTTGTGGACTCCATGCTTGTAAAATCAATCATAGTGTTTCCCGTCAATGTAAAGGTTCCAGGATATGTAGTAATTGAAAATGAGGGAGAAATATTTAAGTGGTGGGTCTACAAAGATTTAGTAATAACCAGATAGCATACATTTGACTTTAGAACTTCATGACAAAGATATAGAAGTAAGTTAATGTGCTGATCTAAGACATCTTTTTTTTTTCATCTGCTATATATAATACTTAAGAATGGCAGGAAAACAGGAACACAACCACCAGAAGATAGGAAGTAACCGAAGAAGAATTTCCAAACTAGTAAGCTTCAAAGAACCTCAACCAGGCATAGCAAAACAAAACAATACAAAGACAACAGCACTACAATGTTACAAAGACAACAGCACTACAATGTTTCAAAGAAAACAGATTAATTCAAATATCATCAAAACAAAAATCACCACTAGGAGACAAATGGCAAAAGTTATCAAAAAGCAGAATCAGGAAATCTTTTGTAGTAAAAATATTCTATTTGAGTCTCCTTCTAAGAAAAGAAATGATAGGTAAGTATTTTTCCCCCTATTTTCAGGTAAGTATTTTTAACAGAAAAATAAATTTGAGCAAAAGTTCAATGAAACTACAGACAAGATCAAGGAAAACATGGACAAAATTCTAGAAGAGTGAAAAAAAAAAACCAAAAAACTCATACAGTACAATACCAAACAGATAAAACTAATAGAAAATTTCAAGCTATAAAAAAACCAGATTGAAAATCATAATACTAATAAATAGATAACATACTGGAAGGACAAAAGAGCAGAACTGAACCAACAGAAGACAGAAGCAGTGAGATAGAAGATAAATCCTAATTTGTTAGAGGGGAATATTAAGGGGGGGGAGGTAAACAAAGAAAGCACAAGAATGATGTGGGACCCCAAGAAGTGGATTATGGGATTGGACTTCTATAATAGAATGAGACAAAAAAGCACAGAGAATGCTATTAAAGATTTGCTTGAAGAAAACTTCCCAGATATTATGAAAAAGGAGATAATCTGCATTCAAGCGGGAGCTCTCATGGCCTAGAGGATAAGGAGTTGTGCTGCCAACCCCAAAACAAGTGGTTCGAATTTAGAGCCTCTGAAAACCTGCTGGAGGGTCAACTATGAGTTAGTTCCAATTCCACAATGATTATGACAATGATGCATTCAAGAGGCTAAGTGATCCCTAAACAGGATAGATCTCAAAAGAAAAACCCAAAGACAGCATAAATGAATTTTCCAAAATCAAAGACTGAGAATACTGAAAGCATCTTCTGGAAGAAAGAAGAGCTACCTACAAAGGAGAACCAATAAGATTAAATTCTGATTTCTCAGCAGAAACTATGAAAACAAGAAGCAAATGGTATGACATATATAAAACTCTGGAACAAAAATGCTGTGAACCAATAATTATATATTCAATAAAAACTGTCACTTAAATATAATCATGAAATTAGGACACTTTAGAAACTAACATAATTTGTGAAAACTGCATCAACCTCACAAGAAATACTAATAGGAGTTCCTTTAACAGAGAACCAAGCACACAACCCCAGACTAACACACATGACAATACCATACAGGAACTGGTTCAGCCATATAAATACACAAGTTAAAATACACTTAAGCAACTGAAAAAAGGGAATGAGCGGTATCAATTTCTATATGAGGACAGCTTGAAAACAAAAAGGGAATAAAAGTTACAGCACTTCAAAATGGAGAGGAAATGATGGTGACTTCAAGATTAAAGTGAACTGTTTTAGATCTGGGACTAATTTAGTAAGAAAGGGAATAAATTTACTTGTTACAAGGTAACCTCAAAGAAAATTAATAAGCCTACTCATCAAAATTCACCAACTGGTCCTCAAGAGAAAGATGGGCAATCTCCCAGATGACTTACAGCTTCTGAAAACTCACTGTAAAATCAGCTATGAGTTGGTCCTGGCTCAAAGTAATGAAAGAGAGATTTAAAAAAATTTAAAAGGGGAAAATTATAAATACTTAGTAAACACTAAGTTTTTACAAAAACAACAATCTTACCACTGGACTGATAAGCAACATCATGATAAATGGAGAAAAGACTGAAGCTGTCAACAACTTACTTGGATCTCCAATGAACATCCTTCGTAGCAGCAGTCAGGAAATCAGGAGACGTACTGCACTGGGAAAATATGCAATTAAGGACCTCTCCAAATTATAGAGAAGTAATGATATCAGAGGACTAAGGTGCATCTTGATTCAGACCATGGGTTGTCTGATCACTTACTATGCTTGTGAGAGATGGACAAATAATAAGGGTGACAGAAGAAGAACTGATGCCTTTAAGTTGTGGTGTTGAAGAAAAGCACTGAACATCCCAAGGATGGTACAAAGAATACACAAGTATGTCTTGGAGAATGTGCAGCCAGAATGCTCGTTAAAGGCAAAGACAATAAAGCTTTGCTTCACATATTTCACACATGTTGTTAAGAGAGGGACAAGATGCTCATAAAGGCAGAGGGCTGGTAAAGGAAAGGAAGACCCTCAACCAGATGTACTGACACTGTGACTGGAACAATGGGCTCCAGTGTGTCAGGAAGTGTGAGGATGGTACAGGAGAGGGCAGGGTTCACAAGGTCACTACGTTTCATTCGTAACTTGACATCACCTAACAACAATAAAGATTAAAACAACTGTAAAGAAGGAAATGATTATAAAAGGCACAAACCAAATAAACTCAGAACATGAGATATACAAATCAACACCACCACAAAAAATGTAGCAAAATGGCATACTTACTGTTAAGTGCTCGGACTCTTCTATCAGCATTGTTTTTATTTTCTTGAGAATTTTTCAATTTCACAAAAGTTTTCAAATTTGTTGCTATGAAGTTGTCAATATTATTTCTTTAATTTATCTCTGTTTTTAAAACTCTCTAAGAAATCGATCATTGCTCTTGTTTTGTGCTGTAAAGTCAACTATGATGCACAGAAACCCTGTGAACAACAGATGGGAGCCTTGCTCTGTCCTGCGCCATCTTCAGAAATCTCCCGATTCATGCTGCAAATACTGCTCATCTATTTTCTGTTTCACTTAATTACGTGAATCAACTCTTTTTAAATTTTGTTTTCTGTTACATTAATTTCTAAACATAGACTTCTTAACTGTCTTCTGTTGAATAATATTTAAAATGTTTCCAAATTGCAGGACTTATTAATATTTTGTTTATTCTGTTTTGTAATATAAGCATTTATGGCTACATGCTGCTTCATGTTATCTCTGTCCTGTTTTTTGGGCTCAAATGTTAACATGCGCAATACTCCCGATTTTCCCCCCACATATTGGGCATTTTCTGAAGTCTTGTCAATGGCAACTCGACTGTCCCAGAGTCTCCAGCCCAAACACCTGAAATCCTATTGATTTCTTTTTATATCTCAACCTTTATTTAATCTCAGTAAATTCTGCCAATAACACTTGCTAAATACGTCTGAAATCCAATCCTCACCCAATTTACTACCATATTTCTCTAAACACCACCATTTCTCATTCAGTTATTGCTACACCTTCCCAAAAGGGTTTCTCTGCCTTTAACCTGCTAGAATCTCTTCTCTACACAGCATCCCAAATCATTCCCTTCCTTAAATCGCCTAGTGACTTCTATTATTCAAGAAAGAAAATCCAAATCTCTAACAAATACCTGTGAAGTTCTTTATGATACAGCCACCTGCTACTTCTCTGGCTGGTTTCTCTAATTACCAGGCCTCTTATTCACTCTGCTTCAAAGTGGTCTCCTTGCAGGTTTGTATCTCAAATTTCACCTTCTGAGTGAGGCCTCCCCTGATCACCTCATTTAAAACTGTGGTTCACTCACCCCATCACCCTATACTCTCCAGCTCCTGACCCTGCTTCATTCTCTTTCCTGGCACCTGACAGACTATGCATTTCACTTACGTACTGATTGTAAGTATTGTTTCCTTTCATGTTCATTTTATAATGCCACAATATTTTTGGTGTTTTTTTCACTCTACTCCTGCCTTCATAGTGCCTAGATTCAGTAATTAACAGTTGAGTAATTAAAACTCCTTCTTTGACATTTTTATATTAAGAGAGCACTGTCACTTTTAAAATGAGGTGGATATATGCTCTCTTCTGGGGTCATTATGAATCAGAAGCAGTTCAACAGCAGTGAGGCCCGACAGCTTTAAACCTTCACACCCCTTCTGATTTAGGTGTTGTTCTCTAGGGCTTCATTTTCTCTTACTAGTTCAACTCCATGAATTAGCTATTATTTTACATATTTTAGACTATTTCTGTCAAGCTTCTCAAAAGTTTGCAACTGTTTTTTTCTTTTTCCCTCCACCTTCCATTCACTTGGGAAGATGCTGCCCTTGGAAGGTCTTAGATTCTTGTTCGGATCATTGCTGTAACCTCCCACTCTTCTGGAGCCCGGGGCTCTGTTTCCTACCCAGGAGTATACAGCCATACAAACAAAGCAGCTCACTGCCAGGTGCCAACAGAGGCCCTCAAGGCGAACTCTGAGTTTGCTTATTCTTGTAGAATCAAGCATCCTTGTCATTTCAACTTCGGATTGTTTCCCTTAGATTCAAGCCAGTTCAACCATGCTTTAGACAAGTAAGTCTCTTAATGTATTACACAACTTTTTTTTTTTAGGTTATCCAAAGGATTTTCTTTCCCCTTGAAAATTTATTTTCGTATCGCTTCAGTATCTTGAGTACAGTAATTCTTTAAATAGCCTAGATTTTTTTAAAGATCATTCCATAGAAATATTTTATTTACCATAAATATTCCATGAAAGAAAAATATTAATGACTAAGTTATAAGAAATCAAAGTGTTATACGTAAACCAGTATATATATTAAAAAAAAGTCTGAAGAGGGCAAGGGGGCTGATTGTCGGGGACAGGAGCGGGGTAGGGGATGAAATTATAGGGTCATAGAGTTTTGTGGGTAGGGGGAAGGAATGAGGAAACATCCAGTGGAGACCTAAAAAGACAGGGTAATAAATGATTATAAAATGTAATGTATGGGAATGATTGTAAAAAACACAATGTGAATCAAGGATGTGTAAAACACTATGTATAAGAATGAAGCCCAGTGTATATGAGTTTTGTATGCAAATCAATGCAAAAAATATGTTTATGTATATTAAATATTTAATTTAATATATTAAAAAAATCAAGTTGCTTAACAACTCTTTCAGTTATAAAACAATTTCCTTTTGCCTGTTGTGGTGTGCTGTACATTTGGAAGCAACTCAGTCCTCCCACGGAGCAGCTGGTAGATTCGAACCATGTGCTTTTGGGATTGCAGTGCAGCTTCTTAGTATTTCAAAAAGACCACTTCCCCCCACCCTCAAAAAAAAAAAAAAGTCTTGGCTCCAAACTAGTATCAGTATTTTCCTCAACATTTTACTGTAAATTTTTCAAACATAGAATGAAGATAAAAGAATATTTATCAATCACTTAGAGTCTACAATTCACGATAGCAATCCATCCATAGATCCCTCTTATCATTCATCAATTTTTTTTACAATGGAAAGGAAAAGGCAGAGAACTCTGATCTTCCCATGAAGACTTTAGTATAAACAGAGTATTATTTTTATTTGAAGGCAATAAAACTCCCTCTTCAAATATTTTGCTTATATTTTATAAGCATTTAGAAAGCAAGACTTTTACCACAACTCATACCAACAGTTGAGTTATAAAATAATCATTCTCAAATTAAAGAGGGAAGGGAACAAATGAAAACCAATCATTCATCCTTTATCTTTTTTGTTAGTAAAAGCTGTATTTCTTTGTGACATTAATTTGTAATGGAATGGAATGCTTGTACTTTTATCAATATTTGAAAACACAAATTTACTGCCTTCTAGTCAGAATCGAGTCACAGCTGATCTGTGAGTGGATTTTCAGAGACTGTCAATCACACTTACAGGAGACTTTTTCCCTGAGGAACAGCTGGTGGATTCGAACCACGTGTCTTTGGGTTGGCAGTACAACTCCCTGTTCACTAGAGCTTCATCATCAGTATTTGTTGTTACTGATTTTGTGTAGCATCGATTCAGAACTGACCCCCAGGGGACCTTCCAGTGGGTTCTCAGAGGCACTAAACTGCATAGGAGGAGACTGCTGGATTTGAACCATGTTCCTTTGAGCTGTCAGTGCAAATTCTTAGCACTAAGCCACCCAAGCTCCTTCATAAATATTTAGGAGTTGCTGTTATGGTTTCTAGGCACTCTGGAGGTGGAATGTGGAACAAGAATGTGCTGCTAACCAGAAGATCCACAGGGTCCAAGTTAGATTTATAGCCTCAGAAACCTGAGGGAGGCATGCTGTGAATCAGAGTTTATTCAATGGCAGTGGGTTTTCAGGATAGTTTGCCTGTGTTTATAATGAAAACCTCTTGCTTGTTAATTCTTCCCTAATAGGAAGTGCTTGACAACAACATTCCATTTCATGAACACAGACGGGTGTCTAAGGAAACACGGCAGAGGAGCTCTGGCAGCATAGTGCTGCAGGATGGGCTGCTAACCACAAAGGCTGGTGGTTCAAAGGCACAGCCTCTCCAAGGGAAAAAGAGGAGCACTCGCCTCACATGAAGGTTTACAGCTACTGAAACGAGATGAAGGGCCGCCACAGGTCACAATTTCCTCGATGGCAGTGGGTGGAAGTAATTTAAGCCAAGTTTCATGTATCTTCTATAGTAAGTGTCTTCTAGCTTTAATGCTTTTATGAATTACAGCGTATCACTGCTTTAAATATCTATACTGGGAATTCCACCAAACACTGTCCACCATGGGCGGCCATTATGGCATTTGACACACCAATGGCACAAGGTTCAGCATCACAGCAAACCCAGATTACCTCAGTGCAGCAAACTGACAGAAAAGTGCTGTATGACTTAGAAGAATATTCCTCCAAAAATAACACTAGACCCTCAGGCTCAATTGACTTTTAAATACAAGGGATATATCTATGTCTATGTCTGTCTATGTCTATGTCTATATCATCTGTATCATCTGCATCATACGTATCATCTATATCTATATATCTATGTATATGTTCATAGAGTCACTATGACTCACCATCGACTTGATGGCAATCAACAACAACAATATATAGAATAAATATATTATTTAGTTACATTGTAGAGACTGTTTGTTACTACCTTTGTAAGCAGTTATTCTAAGTAATGTTGTGGTTGACTGCTGTCAAATCAAGCACTACTCATAGCAACTCTATGAACAAAAGTCCTGAAGTCATTCTATAACCACCGTCATTTCTCCAAGTTCATAGAGTTTCCAGAGGCATGTGGTTTTGGAAGCGGATGCCACTCCTGCTTCCAAACCTGAATCAATCTGGTAACTCCACAAAACACTGCCCACAATGGGTAGCCGTTATGGTGTTTGGCACACCGATGGCACAGTTGTTCATTATGGCATCTGAGACTCCAATAAGAGAATTCTTAGTAATATAAGGAGCGATTGTTCTCATTATTTCTGGAATGCATGTCTTTATGGAAATAGACCACTATGAAGACACATAGAGAAATGTCCGGAAGGAACATGAAGAAAAGCAAGTTTCAAAGTTTAGATCTAAATTTGGAGGAAGAGCTTTAGAATTTTTTCTTTAATTCTTGCTAAAAACAAGAAAGGAGAAGAAATGCAGAAAGGTACTGTGGTATTAAGGGCATATGGTTCAGAATGGATTCCCTACCAACTGGCTGCTGGCCCTACCAACTGTGGATGGGCAGGAGTTTGTGAATAGGATGTGCTGGCCTGTCCACAAGGGGATTTGCTAGTCTCGCCATTAACTTGAGCAGATCCAGCAGCAGCATGTGCCAATCTCACCAGGCTACGAAGTAACAGAATTGCAGCATGCCCTTGGGGAGCAGACATTCTTGCACCAGGGACATCAGGGTCTACAGGAGAAGCTGCCTTAGTTAGCAGTCACAGCAAAGAGCCAGGGACCTGACGTAAGAAGGAATGGACCTTGGGACTGCCACCCCATGGGAACTAGAGCTTAGAATCTTTGTTCCCCGTTGTTGGATGACTGGGGGTGGGGTGCAGTGGAAGAAGTCATAATTGGCAGGCCAGAGAGCACCGTACCACTGGCCTAAAGTTGTGGTGAGACTGATGGCTGAAGTGGCTGTGAGCACATGCCAGCAGCTGTCCTGACTCTCGAGTGACCATGTTCTGCTACTCACCTGGATGCTTGCCTTTGGACTTCCCTAATATGATTCTGTGTGGTCTAAGAGCTATTCCTACAAATTTTGGACCCACTAAAACAGTATGATTGGTGTGAAGATGAGCAGAAAGGGGTAAGGAACTGTGGGGGACATGTCTGAGCTCAGGGGAATTGGTTTTGAGTGGTTGACAGAGAAAGTTTCCCTTTGTGGAGTTGGTAAAGTCAGATATGGTTGTCCCCACAGCTCTTGCTCTTTTTAGAGATATTATAATAGAAATATTATATTACAGATATTATATATATACACCCCTAAAATGCATATAAAGACATTTTAATAATCCGTACCAATCCAATCCAAATCCAATGAATCTGTGCCTACTATCACAAATTCAAATTATAACCACATCCTCTATGTTCTGGAAGCTATGGAAAGCACTGTCATATCCCTTATAAAAATATCCAATCTGGAGTCAGATAATCTGGGTTCCACTTCAGCTTTACCAGTGAGTGAGTGAACCCCAACCTCTGTGGGGCTCCCATCTTCACCAGCAAATGACTATAATAGATGTAGCTCTGTTTCCTGTAAGTGCTGATTTTTAGTGAACCATCGGTCATTTAGAACCAGCATGATTCAAAGACTTTCTTTTTTTTTCCAGTCTTCTTACATGAAGTCAGTGGCTGAAAATGTAAATTTTTTTAAATCTCTGAGACATGCCATGTGAAGGACAATGTTCAAGAAAGAGAGAATATGGCTTAATTTTTTTTTTTAAAAAAACTAGGTTAAAGACAGATACTAGCAACTACAAAGGAATCATATTCACAAACTCTATTTCTGTCTTTGAATTTAGCTAAACTCCATGTAAACAAATTACAATTTCGAGATAGAAAAAAAATTCATCATTCCTTTTCCACAAATAAACAAACAAACCCAAGCAAAGTTAAATAAAATTCTCTAAATAAACTAAGTGGTATGAATATATAAACAAAAATTAAAAGATAAGTAATTTAAAATTCCCTAAGCTTTCCAGTGATAACACAAGAAATTATTACACAATGCCATTAGTATCATACAATTTAAAATACTACTAAAGATCATTCAAAACCAAGACAGTATATAAACAGAGAATTTTCTTCAAACTGGACTTAGAAGAGGTGTGGCTCAAGAAATATTGCTGATGTCAGATGGATCCGGACTGAAAGCAAGGAACACCAGAAGAATGTCCATTTGTGCTTTATTGATTATGGAAAGGCTTTTGACTGTGTGGATCATAACAAATTATGGCTAAACTTGAGAAGAATAAGAATCCCAGAACACTTAATTGTCTTTACATGACTAAGCTCTATACTGAGGTCAAGATGCTGTTGTCCAAAGAGAGCAAGCAAGCACTAAATGGTTTAGAGTTAGGAAAAGTATGTGCCATGGCTGTACCCTTTCCCCATGACAGTCTAGAGACTAAGGTGCACCTGATCCAGGCCATGTTCTTTACAATTACTTTCTATGCATCCAAGACCTGGATAAATGACTAAGGAGAATAGCTGAAGAATTGAATCCTTTGAGTTGTGGTGCTGGAGAAGAATCTTGAACATACCATGGACCACTAAGAAAACAAACTGGTCTGTCTTGGAGAGAGTGAAAACAAGTTTGTCCTTGGAGGCAAGGACTTTGAAGCTCTGTCTCACATACTTTGGACAAGTAGCCAGAAGGGACCAGTCCTTGGAGGAGGACATCATGCTCAGAAGGGTGGAGAGACAGCACAGAAGAGGAAGACACCAGATGAGATATGTTGACACAGTAACTGGGGCAATGGGGGTAGGTGTGTCAGAGTCAGTGAGGGTCAGGACAGGGCAGGGTTCAGAGTTATTGTACATAGGGTCGCTATGTGTTGCAGGTGAGTTGACAGCCCATAACAACAACATACTGAGTAAATTTTTCTTGAAGATGAATATGACTTCAGGATTGGAGGAAGATAAATCAAACATTTTTGTTATGCAGATGACACAACTTTGTTTGCTGAAAGTGACGAGAATTTGAAGCACTTGCTACAGAAGATCAAAGGCTTCAAGATGGAATATATCTCACTATCAAGAAAACAAAATTTCTTACCACTGGACCAATGGGCAACACTGCAATAGATGGAGAAAAGACTGAAACTGTCAACAATTTCATCTTACTTGGATCCACAATCAATATACTTGGTAACAGCAGTCAGGAGATCAGAAGACATATTGCACTGGAAACGTGTATAGTCAGGGACCTCTTCAATTTTGAGGGGTAAAGATATTAGTTTGAGAACTAAGGTGTGCCTGATTCAGGCCCTGGTCTTTTTCAATCACTTGCTATGCAACTAAACTCACTGCCATCAATTAAATTATGATTCCTAGCTGGAGAAGGTAGGACAGAGGAGGCCTGCTGTGAAGAGTTTCTATGGCTGGAAACATTCTCATCTTTTCCATTGTAGAGCAGTTGGTCTGCTCAAATTGCCCATCTTTTGGCTACCAGTCAAGAGCTTTAACCACTCTGTTACCACAGCTTGATGCTGGATATGGTCCTTTGCTAAATAAAGAATATAAACTAATTATAACTGAAATAACAGCAAATCATAAAAAAGGCAACCATGATAAAGCTATTATACATTGAGGTAAAATGCCCAATTCCAGATGTAACCATACATGGAAAGCTACAGTATAATAATAATAATATTAATAATAATAATAAAATATAACAATAATAGTTTCACCAAAATATGCAACAGAAAACCCCCCAGAAAACTGCATATGACAAATCTCAATAAACAAAAATTTGCACATGAGTAGAGTGATTGTAGAATAGGAACATCCTGGGGCCAGAATCTTCTCCTGTGCAATTAACTGCCTCAGGCTGGTTGTGACTCGATGGTAAACAACAACAACAACAAGGCCAAAGAAGGAGCTCTAATATGTGATGCTCTGTAGAACCGAACTGCAAAATAGAAGTGGATAGGGAGGCATGGGAGATCACAACAATCTGTCTTATTGTGACTAATCTTTTTTGGGTTCTTCAAGAAGCAAGTAAATAATCGAAAGTCACCTAGAAACAGAGGGGGAAAGAATAGCAATGGGAAAACCCCCTTTCCTGCTGTGCAGCTGGAGCCGACACATTGCTGAGCCTCCTCCGTTAAGTTTCAGAGGTGTGAGAAGAGATTGTCTATCTTTTCTCCACAGAGGGACTAGTGGACTCAACCAGAGCCTCAGGCCTTTGCGTCAGCATCTCAGCTCCTAGGACTCAACTTCTAGCAGTGCTCAGTAGCAATGAGAGCAAAGAACAAAGCCCCAACTCTAAAGAAAGATGACAAGGTCAAACTCTTGGCATACGTTCCTAAACAGAGACTTGTCTTATTCAGAAGAAAGCGTCTCTTAGGAATATGCTAAAGTCATTCATACATAAAGGTAAGATTCAATTACAAATCAAAGCTCTCGCAATATATGACTGCTTCTGAGCTTCAAGAAAAAGACTATTTTCCGAAGGTTTCATTGCTGGCTAGAGTTCAAAGTGCCACTTTACAAGCAGCAACCTAATTACAGAATGTGAGTATCCATCCACAAAACGCCAGGGCTCCACAAACCTTCACCAGTTTGAAGCCCCACCTCCCTTTCCTCCGTCGAGAACAACAACTCTCTAATGGATGACAATTTCCAGTTACTGTACAAGACAGAATAAAAAAGATTTCACAATCAGTGACAGACCTTTGGTCAAGAATGAGTGAGGAGCTGACAAGTGGGAAAATCAGGCTTTAGCTCTGATGTCACCAATGACTTGTTATTTGATCCAAGAAGCCACTTAGCCATGGCTCAAATTTACTCATTTGTTAAAAGATAACAAATCTCTTTACAGGATTATTCTAACAAAAAAAGAAGAAAGGGAAATTTACATGGGAGTCTGTAAAAGAGTAAAAGGCCTTTTAAGAGTACTAGTAGTAGTAGAAGTAATATTATTATAATAAAACTACAATAAATTCATAAATGAAATGCTTTCTGCTACAGAGTTGAAAATGCTTACAGTAAGTTCATTAATGTAATGCTTTCTATGGGAGTTGAAAATTCCATTACTTTTATTGAAAATTATTTAATTCAGAAAACTATACTAAGTATGTTGTTTGTTGTTATGTGCCGTCGAGTCGTTTGCGACTCATAGCGACCCTATGTACAACAGCCCTACACCCTGCTCTATCCTGTGCCAATCGCACTGCCTCTGACACACCCATCCAGATTACCCCAGTCACTGAATCAATCCACCTCATATACTATATATATATATATATATATATAAAAGAATCGTTAATGAACACTCATCAATATCCCACTCATTTTAAGAAAATGGAACATTACTGATACCTTCAAGGCACCTATGTGCCTTTCCCCATATTTCTCTCTACTCACCCTCAGGAAATCCTAAATTTGTGTTGTTTCCTTTTCTAAATAGTATTGCTCGTTTGGATCCCTAAATGAACTAACCAATGAACCATCCTTCTACCTTGTCTCTAAACTTTATAGAAATAACTACTTTGTCTTTATAAGTGTATGCTGTTCATTAATATACAGACATATATATATATATATATATATATATATAGTCCTTCAAGTTCTGTAATATTTTTCACAGAATAATTTCTTGAAATTATTATCTAATTCTTCTATATAATCTCGAAAGTTAAAGGAATGTGTTATCCTCATTTAAAGCAGAGAAAATGCAATCTTCTACATTACATTGCAGGACAGTGGACAAAATTTTCCACCATCACTCTGAGAGTAAAGCAAACAATTACCGTGTTGGAATAGTATTTTTAACTTCAAACTACAGATTGCTCTAGTACTAGGAGCAAATGAATCCTTTTCAACAGACTTCATATACTGCATTGCTGTCAGAGTAAAGTTGCAATTACAAGCAGGAGGTGGTGGAAAAGTCAAACAATCTTCAATTATATACCTTTTATTTTTTTAAAGAAAAGAGCAGATTAAATAAAGAATACCCAGAGTTCTGTTTGCTCCCCCCCCCCGCCGCCCCAGGTGATGAAGGGCTATTAGAAGACAAATAGCCACACTTGAGAATATTCTATTTACAGACGATTGCTTGTGAAATAAGTAATTAGTTTGACCCCAACCAACCCAAAGATGCCATTCACCTGAGTAAGTGGTGGAAGAACCTCCTTGCGTATCTGCTGATTTGGTCTCTATATTCCAGGATAGTTGAATCCAGGAGTGGTCTTGTTGGAGCGTAGAAGGTTCCAAGGCTTGCCTCGAGCTGTGCTGTGGAATTCAAACAGAGCAGCACGACAACAAGTGAGACTCCTTCAATTACAACAGAATACTCGTGTTTACAGTCAGTCAGGTTTCTCAGACTTGGATGAAATGTGAGCTTGTTGCAGGAAAGATGAAATTAAAATATGACAGCTGGTACAAAAACAAACCTGTGTATAAACTTTCACTTGAGGCAAAGCCGACAATGACGCTGAGCTACAAAAAGCTGTCAGAACTGAAGAAATCCACAATGAACCAACCTCTCACCACAAAGGGGTAATTACAACAGTGACTCATCCGGGGAGCAGAGTGTGAACTAGTATTTCCAGTAAAATCAACTCACGTCCTGCTCTGTATTTGCTCATTAGCTGGAAGGAGAAAGTAAGCCTTTCTTTAGTGTGAATCACAATCAGTGTAGGAGAAATGCACGTATTTTGCAATTAGCCTTGCTATTTTTCAAGATCTATTCTTATTCCTGCAAGGCTAATTATAAAGTAACATACAGGAGAGCATTATGCTGAGTGAACTAACTCAGTCTCATCAGGACAAATACTGCATAAGCCTATTGCTGTGAAAATAGAAGAATAACTAGTTAAACATATATGGGGACCCAAGGGGTAAGGGGTAGGAGTGGAGGGATGAAGATGGGTAGCGATGAAATCATAAGAGTTGCACAGTTTGATGGGTGGAGAGAGGCAATGAAGGAAAAGGGAAGGATCCGGTGGTGACCTGAAAAGACAGGATAATGATGGACATAGTCCAATGGTGATTCATTTTATAAAACATAATGGATAGGAATGATTGAATGAAACACAATGTGAATGAAGAAAAGAGTGAAACAATGTATATAAACTATGTAAGCAAACTAACATAAACTTAAATAGCTTATTATTACTGCTTTCTAAGAGACAATGGTATTCCCTCTATTTCCCCTAAAGCGTCAAGATTCTAGTTGTGTCCGAATTTGAAAGGTAACTAACATTCCCTGGAAAGGATGACAGGCTATAAACTCCTAGTCCACTGACGCATTCCTAGTCAAGAAGGGGTGGCAAGCATGTTTTCATGAACCAGAGGGCTCGAGATTAGGTGAATATTTAGTACCTGGCAGTAAGTACCAGTTGTGAGAGCAAGAAAGTCCATTTTTGATCCTTACAGGGTTATTGACCGCCCCCCCTCCCCGAAACACCTGGGAGATAAGTAATTACTGAAATGGTGAGAGGGTGTGAGAGCTCAAGGTAGTTAAATCTCTGATATTTATACGACTAGCACTGGGTTGAATAAACAATTCTTTATACCAAAACTCTTTTATAGTTTTAGGCACATTTGGGGTTGAAAGTATTAAATACCTCATCAGACTAATTGCTATGGACTTGGCTAAGCTGTTGATTTTACTTATTTTTTTTTTAATCTAAAATCTAGACAGTAAAGCAAGATGAACTTTAGGGGTATTTTCTTTCAAAGCAGCAGTCAATTTAGATTAACACCGAATACAGCAAAGCGATTGTGAAAACCAGCCCAATTCTTTTGCCTTTGCTTGTTTCCCTGACAGCACGCTTCGCACATCTGAAATGCTCACGCCTGCACGGAGAACTCCTCACTCCTCGTGACTCCCAGCACTGTTAGAGATTCATTAGATAGCCCAGCTTGATGTTTAAGGCAGAAATGAAGATCTCAACGATAAACGCAACACTGCTGCAAATGAAAGAACTCACTGGGTTCCACTAATAAAAAGGAAAACAAATTACTGTGTCCAATTTGTTAGATTCACACAGAATACATTTCAGCTGAGAACAACCTGGAATGTTTCAGTAATGTTCTGTGCCGTTTCATGGGGGAAATGCACGTGTCTTTTTAAAACATACATATTCTAATAACCTAGCATTATGAAAGTGTTTTTATTTTAATAGCCTAGTACCTTATGAGCTTTTTATGTCTCCATCTCCTCGGTAGGTTTCCTTAAAAACATTCTTTATTAGGGCAGGAGTCCGATAACATTCATTTGTAATGTCCCTAACCGTCTTTCTTACAGCAAGTAATCTTACGACACAGATTCACTAGGGTGCTGGCAATTCCCCAGCGTCCTGAGTGACAGTCACTGTTTTAGCTTTTCCCTATTTCTTTATCAATTGTCATTTAGAACAGTGTCTATTATAACAAGCATTCACTAGGGACTCTCCTTTTGCTGTTAGTGTTGTTCTGCCCCCAATTTTAAGACTGTATCAATACTAATAATTCATTAATTGAGGTGACTCTGCAGACAGAAACATTACAGTAAAATAGAACCCTAAAACCTTGGCATTATACTTGGTATTTTATTTAAGCCTCTTGTTGAGAGTCAACAAGACTTTGGGTAAGGCTTGTATTTAAAAGCCATTTGTTATATTTCAGAGGACCATTCTTTTAAGTGGTATAACATGCTTCTGTCAGTATGTTCTACTGAGGTAACCTGGGATTGCTGTGATGCTAAACCTTATGCCATTAGGGTGTCAAATGCCATGATAGTTACCCATGGTGGACAGTGTTTGGTGCAGTTCTCAGTTTAAGACAGGTTTGGAAAGAGGATTGGAATCCACTTCCTAAACCACATGCCTCTGGAAAGTCTATGAACTTTGAGAAGTGACGATAGATAGTTCTACATAGGGTTACTATGAGTCATGCTCCACTCGAGAGCAATCAACAACATGACGATATGCACTGAGTATCCACTGTGTACCAAGCACAATGCTAGGAATTTCCCTAAGGTAGAACATATTAGAGTGTTCACAGAGGAGTTACATTACCTTCAACAAATGCACACTGGACTAACATTAGATAAATATTTGTTGTGTGACTCTGAGTCAGGGCAAGTTCTAAAGTGGAAGAACTAAAACACAAAGTAACAGCTTTGGGCTGCAAACTTGGTGCTCACACACAAACACACAGAATGAGAAGTGTCTGCAAAGTGCTATTGTCCAGGTGGAAGGCTGAGAGTGAGAGAGACATGTTGAGATTGACAGTTAAAGGAGGAATACGGACGTCTGCGCCCTTTTGTCTACCATTCTCCAGTGAGTTCATGAAATTCCTGGTCAAAGTGTGAAACCGGAGCGGGTTGCACACACAGGCTGAGCCTCTAATGGACAATGGCTGTACTGTGTGTTCCAACATAACCACACACAAAGACGCTGCCCTTCATTTTGACAAATACCGCGCAGGAAGGACAGTATGGGAGCAATTACTTGATACTTGATTCTTTCCATTTTAACAGGACAGTAGCATTTTTGTCTTTTAAGCTGTTATAAGCATAATTCAGAAACATGGACTCAATGAAAATGTACTTCGTGTACACACTTTTCACACACACACACACAGCTGCACAAATTGGTCATGAAATCTATTTCAAGGCTGACCTTCTCTCTCTGGAGTGAGCTTCTGTCTAAGAAGGTGGTTTACAATGGTGCTCAGGCCGATAAAGCACTGGTGGCCCAGACTATCCCAGTTCATGCTGCTCAGGATGTTAACTGCCTCGGGGATTTCATCACAGTGAATGTAATGGAAGATAATGTCCACCAGGCTCAGCTGTCCTCCTGTGATGATACCTGTCAACAAGAAATGTACAAGGAGGTGAGTGTTGTAAAA
The DNA here is from genome assembly GCF_000299155.1 of Elephantulus edwardii. NCBI lineage: Eukaryota > Metazoa > Chordata > Mammalia > Macroscelidea > Macroscelididae > Elephantulus > Elephantulus edwardii. The sequence continues at coordinate 22,980,053 of NW_006399761.1, read as the reverse complement.
TAAAAAGGAGAATAACAGCCACAGAGTCAGCTTTTCCATAAAGTAGAAACTAGTAATTATTTCTTTCAATAGTGTTAGAATTATGGAATATTATAGAGCTAGAGTGTCGTGAACCCACAGTCAAATGACTAGGGAAGAGCCTTCCTTCTCAGAGCACAGTCTCCCTTCATATCACGGAAGGAGCAAAACTCTCGGCCAGGGAAGCACCTTCAGTTGTTGAATTGAACAAAATCAAACTGAAGACAAGTGGCTCTAAACCCCCATTCATGATTAGAATGTGGCTTGTACAGAGTATGAATCTAGGAAAACAGTAAGTTGTCAAAACTATACAGCATCCATAAAAGATTGATATTCTAGGTAACGGTAATAGGTAAAGGATTATGGTTGGTTGTGTCATCAAGTCAGAATCAACTCATGGTTGTCGCTCCAGAGGCTGTGAATTGCACACAAGGAGACTGTCCATGTTTCTAGCAGCCGGTGGGTTCAAGCCACATGCCTTTGGGTTTACAGTAGAGTTCTTTACCACCAGACAATCACCAGAAAAATCACATGGTATACAATACTGGGAATTACAAAATAAAGGATGGCATTTCAGTCATTATTAAAAAGAACATTTCAACCCATTCATTCGTTGATGGGCATCTGAGCTGTTTCCATTTTCTTGCTACTGCGAATAATGCACTATTAAAATCAGTGTACAAATCTCCACTTGTGTCTCAGTTCTATTTTCCTTGGGATAAATTCCTAGCAGGGTCATACAGACCTTCCATGTTCAGCTTTTTGAGGAAATGCCAAACTGCCTTCCAGAGTGGTTATACCACTTTACAATCCCACCAACAGTGTATGAGAATTCCAAACTCTCCACATCCTCTCCAACATTTGCTGGGCCAAGGGAAGGGGTAAAGGAAATTGGAGAGATTCAGTGTGGACCTGAACAGATGCAGTAAGAGTAGACACAGATCAACGGGGACTAATTTTATAAAAGACAATGGGAAGGGGTGGGAGCCGAGGGGTGAGGGTGGGCAGGGGGAAAATCACAGGGTTGCACAATTTAGTGGGTGGAAGGAGAGGGTAAAGGAAATGGAGAAGATCTGACAAGGACCTGAAAAGATGGGGTTATGGAGACACAGTTCAATGGTAATTAATTTTATAAAAAACAATGTATAAGAATGATTGTATGAAATACAATGTGAATGAAGGAAGGTGTGGCATGCGATGTATAAGATTTTTTTATGCAAACCAATATAAAATGAACTATTTTTTTTAAAGGTAAGGAACAGATAAGAAAACCACAATGTATGGAAATGATCATATGAAACACACTGTGAACAAAGAAACGTGTTAAACACAATGCATATGAATGAAACGCAACATATACCAATTTTGTATGTAAATCAATATAAAATAAAAAATAACATTTTACAGAGAATTCAAGGAAGACTTGTTAATGTGACTATTAACTCAAATTTATGCACCAACAACTAAAGCCACATATGAAATATTGAGAATTTCCCCCACCTTTTGCAATTAGATAGTGATCAAACTAGCAAGTGATATGCATGAATAATAATAAGTGATTAGAATGCAAAAGCTGGAAACAAAGGATTTATGGTTGGAAAATATGGCCTTGGTGATAAAAATGAGATAGGCGAGTGAATGCTAGAAATTTGTACATATCGAAACTGATTTATTTCAAATACCTTCTTTAAAAAACTACAGAAGAGATTATACATGTGAACCTTGCTGGATGGGATACACAGAAATCAAACTGACTACAACTGTGGAGAGAGAAAGACAGTCAGAACAAGCTCAGGGTCTGACTGTGGAATTGCTCGGACACAAATTCAAGTTCAAGCTGAACACAAAACATGAGTCAAAATATGACCTTGAGTTTTTCTTATCTGAATTTAGAGATAATCTCAAGAACAGATTCAATATATTCAACACTAAAGACCAAAGACCAGATGAGTTGTGTTCGAGCACGTCATACCTGAAGAAAGCAAAAGGCTAGAAGTCCTAATATACAGTATGAATAGCCTTTAAAAAATTATAGCCTAACTAGAAACCTACAGCGAAGAGAGGACAAAATAGATGTCTTCTAAAAATCAAATCCTTGTATCCATCAAAAAACCTCCTCTAGTACAGTGAAAAGGATGTGACTCTGACATCTGATAAGGGACTTAAAACTAAAATGTATAGAATTTTAGCACATCAAAACGAAAAAGACAACTTAATCACAAAATAAGCAGAAGATATGAACAGAAACTTAACCAAATCAGATGGTCAGCAGACACATTAAAAATAATGCCCCAATTTGCTAGATTTTAAAGAGATACATATCAAAACAACAAGGAGATAACATCCCGCCCCAGCAACAATGGCAAAGTACAACAGGACAGCAAATAACAAAAGCTGGTGAGGATGTGGAGAGACTGGAACTCTCATACACTGGTGGGAATGTAAAATGGTCCAATTACTATTAAGGGCAGTCTGACGCATGCTCAAAAAGTTGAAAATAGAAATGCCATTTGACCCAGCTATCCTTCCACTGGGAATATACCCTAAAGAACTCAGAGCTGAAACACAAAAGGATATAAGCACATTCATGTTTATAACATCATTATTCGCAGTAGCAAAGAGATGGAAACAACCCAGGTGCCCGTCAACAATCAAATTGCTGGAAAAAGGAAGGTATATTTACACAATGGAATACTACACAGCACTGAAAAACACTAAGCTTGCAAAATACTACAATAGGTGGATGAGTCTAGAAGACATTCTTCTTACTGAAATTTCTCATTGACAAAGGGACAACTATGGCATAAACTATATTATTGTTTAACAAGATTGAGACAGGGAGGTGGAAGAAGTAGGGGGAAATGGATAGATAATTAACACTGTAGTGGAATGAGTGAAAGGAATGGACTGTTAGAAACTACGTATATGACAATTAACAGCCTGGAACAGAAGGAGCATTTCAAAGAGAATTAGGGGAGGGGAGGGAGAAAAATGCACAAGCATGAATGAAGGAATCCAATCTCTTTGAAAACCTTCATGAAGAAAAAGGAGGATGGGGAGAGAGAACAGACCAAAATAGATGTCAGAAGGGAATCGTGAAACTTGCTCCAGGACAAACAGAAGCTAAAGTCCATGAAAGAAAGGATGATATGAGAGGGCTGGACAAAAGATTAAAAGGGTTGAGAAGACAAAGCAAAGTATTAAAATACAATATGTGAAGACTTAGAGTTAGAAAACCAAAAAGAAAGAAGGCATTTAGCATTCTCAAGCTGAAAGAACTAAAGAAAAAAATTCAAGACTCTCATCGCAAGACTGAAAGATTCTATGGGTAAAAATTATTGAATAATGCAAGAAGCATCAAAAGAAGATGGAAGGAATTCACAGAGTCACTGCACCAAAATGAAATGCTCAGTGTTCGATAATTTCAGGAGGTAAAATCTCATCAAGATAAATGGTGCTGACAGTGGTGAGCTGGGCAAGATGGTGGACAAAGAGAAGAAAAAGGAGGAGAGCATCTTGGATCTATCCCAGTACATTCATGAGACAGTGCAGGTGAAGCTTCCAGAAGGCTGTGAAGCCAGTGGAATCCTGAAAGGGTTTGACCCTCTCCTCAACCTCATACTGCATGGCACCTTCGAGTACATGAGAGACCCTGACGACCAGTACAAACTGACTGAAGACTGAGGACACGAGACAGCTGGGCCCGGTGGTCTACCAGGGCACATCTGTGGTGGTCTTCTACCCGCAGGACGGCATGGAGGCCATTCCCAACCCCTCATCCAGCAGTAGGAAGCTTAGGAGTGCACAGTGGGGATACATCTCCCAACGCAGGACATCCCCAACTCCTTCATCCGGCAGCAGGACACTTGAGTAGGGGGCACAGCAAGAACTTGCCCCCCCCCCTGCAGGCCTGTCAGGTAGAACCCTTTAGGTTTTTGTTTTGTTAATAAAATTACAAAACACAAGTGGGGGGGGGGAAAAAAGGTGAATGGTCTTGAAAGACTAAGTCCAATGTGCATTGAAAGCACTGGTGAAAAACAAGATTTCAGGAACTGATGTAAAACCAAGTGAGGTGCTTCAACAAAGAGATGCAGTCCTACATGTGCTCATTAGCTTAAGTCAAGAAATTTGGAAAACAGTTCTTTGGCCAGCAGACTAGAAGAGATCCATAACTGTGCTCGTTCCAAAGAAAGGTGATCTACCAGAATACAGATACTCTAGAACAATCTCATTAATATCACATGCAAATCAAATCTTGCAGAATATAATTTAAAAAATCAGGTGGAGAGCAGAATTTTGATAATAAATTACCAGAAATTCAAGTTTATTAAAGAGAGGACATGGAATGAGGGATATCATTGCTGATGTCAGATGGGATCTCAGTTGAAAGCAGAAAATACCAGAAAGATGTTTACTTGAGTTTCATTGACCAAGTCATTTGATTTTATAATTTATTAACATATTATAGATAACAACAGGAATGATGGGACTCCAGAACACATAATTGTGCTCTTATTCAAATAGAACAAGGAGCTATTGCATGGTTTAAACTCTTAAGGCAACATGTTCATTATAGTTTGATCCTTTCATCATATCTATTCAATTTGTAAGATGAACAAGTAATTCAGGGAATTAGAATATATGAGGAAGAATGTGGCATCAGGAGTGGACAAAGACTTAACTATGATTATCAAGAGGACACAACTTTGCTTGCTGAGAGTGAAGAGTTTGGAGAGCAATTACTGATGAAGCTCGAAGACTATAGTCTTCAGTATGGCTCAAACCCCAACATAAAGAGAACAAAAGTCTTTGTAACTGGATCAAGGGGTAACACTGTGATCAACAGAGAAGACTGGAGTTGCCAGGGATTTAACTCTGCTTTCATTCCAATCCGTATCCATGGAAGCAGCAGCCAAATATTACAACGACATATTGCAATGGGTTGCCAACGCTCTCTCTACAGTGCTAAAGGGCAAGGATACGACTTTAGACTGAGCTGCAACTGACTCAAGCCGTGTCATTTCCAACTGCTTCTGATGCATGTGAAAGCATGACAGCAGAGAAGAAATACTGAAGAACTGATGTCTTCAAATTTTGGTGCTGGTGAAGATTATTGGAATATATCAGGACTTCCAGAAGAACAAACAAATCTGTCTTGGGAAGAAGTCCAGCCCCAATGTTCCCCAGATACAAGTATGGTTAGAAACTCGTTTTGTGCACTTTGGTCTAGCTACCCACAGCAAGGTTTTTCCACAGCAAGACACTGTCCTTGGTACAGCAGGGTCAGCAAAAGAGGAAGAGACTCAAGAAGGTAGATTTTGGTTGCAGCAGTTGCATCCAAGAACTGACTGAAGCACCAACTGTGAGGGCAGAACATGGCTCCATTTTTTAAAATCATTTTGTTCTAATAGGGTTGCTATCAGTTGGAACCAGCTGGAAGTCATATAACACAAGTAAGGAAAGATCAAAAATTATAACGTAATGCTATTGATATCCTTCACAGTGAATACTTGTAAAATATCTTGGTACAGTCTAAATGTATTTGTTATTCTTTTAAAAGCAGAGATGCAGCTCTTAGGAGCAACTATTTTGAAAAATACTTCATAACTTGTGGGAGACTGGAGGGCATTATGCTGACTGAACTAACACAGTCTCATAAGGACAAATACTGTATGAGACCATTGTTGTAAAAATTGAAGGAGAACTAGTTAAACGTTTATGGGAACCCAAAGGAGGGAAGGGTGGCAGCAGAAGAGTGAGGATGGGGAGGGGCAAAACCATAGGGCTGCACAGATTGGTGGGGGGGGGGAAGGAAATGGGAAGGATCCAAAAAGAAGGGGTAAATATGGGCAGGGTCCAATGGTGATTAATTTTATAAACATAATGCATGAGAATGACTGCATGAAACACAAGGTATATGAACTTTGTAAGCAAACCAATTAAAAAAATTTAAAATAAAGTAAAAATAAGAAACGTAGTAGCCCCAAAGAGAATATAGTTTTAAAGATTTAGTTTTAAAAATAAATATCATTCTCATAAACTATATAAAAAAGAAAATTAATATCTAATCTTAATGAAAAAGCATTCTATTATCATTTTATCATCTTTAAAATTACTAATCACATTCAAAATAAACTATTTTGGTAAAATTAAATGATAATAAAAACTAGGATTTTTAAGATTATAAAAAATGTACATATTAGAAAAATGACTGCCAATAATTTTCTTTAGCCAACCACGTTGACTGATTCTCACATAAACTCATGGTCATCGCGTTTAAATGGACTCATAGCTGACCTTCCACTGGGTTTGTTGTGCTGGGTGCTTTGGAGTCAAGTATGACCCACAGTGACCGTGTGAACAACCCTGTCCTGTCCTGTGCCATCCTCACAATCTCTGACTCATTTGTCCACTGCAGCAGTCACTGCGTCAGTCCACCTGGTAGAGCGTCTTCCATTGTCCGTCCACCTTTCCAAGCATGATGGCCTTTTCCAAGGAACAGCCCCCTCCTAACAAAATACCCAAAGTACATGAGATGAAGATTATTATCTTTACCTTCAAGGAGCACTCTGGCTGCACCTTTTCCAAGACAAATCCATTTGTTCTTGTGGCAGTGCTTGGGATTTCTCCACCACCACAGTTAAAAAAAAAAAAAGAAATTCTTCTGTCATCTTTCTTCATCATCAAGCCCTGAGATGCATAGCAAAAGACTGAAAAGACTATCAGGTCCTGATCAGCCCTCAGACTGAGCTCACTGCTCCTCAATAATTTGGAGAGGTCACCGACTGTAGACTTTGCCCAGTGCACTCTGTCTCCTGACCTCTTGGCCGCTGGTACCAAGTGACTGACTGTGGATCCAAGTAAGAAAAAGTTGTGGACAGTTTCAGTCTTTTGTCCCCGTATCATGATCTTGCCGATTGGCCCAGTGATGAGAATTTTTGTTTCCTTGACATTGAGATGCAATCCATACTGAAGGCTGCAGTAGGCTTATGAAGCTGACAATTGTTAGAGAGGCAGTTGCCCATCTCTCCACTGTGTTTACGAGGCTGTCTATTGTATGGGAAGAATGCCACCTTTCTCCTGCTAAGGTTCTGCTGGACTGATCTGTGTGGACGGGCAGCAAAGCTTCCGAGGGACTGTGCCCAAGCACTCCCTGCTCCCTGTTTAGTGACTACAGAACTTCTGAGTACAAATAATTGTAAACAGGAATGAGGAAATTAGGTGAAATTACTTTGTAAGCTATAAAACATCACTGCAATTGTTCTTTTTCATTGCTGTCATCATCGTCATCATCACTTAAACAGAACAGTTATAGATTTCAGAGTTCGAGAGTGTGTGTGTGTGAGAGTGTGTGTGTGTGTGTGTAAAAAGTTTATGAGAAAGATACTGAAATCTGTCAAACTAACTTCACATCAAAACGAAGACTTCTGTTGTAAATAACAGGACTCAACTTGATAGGGAATCTGGGATCTGCCCTGACTATGCTAAGCAGTAAAACTTTACAGTTCTTTTTATGCAGGTAGAATTCACAAACACTACTGCCCAGGAGCCTGAAGTCAATACTAGAAGTCTCATAAATCAAGGTGGTTCTTTGGCATCTTGAAGGGCGATGTTAACCCTTAGCAACTTTGCAGGAAACAGCAAGGATCTGAAATCTGTTGTTTCTAATGTATACCTTAAAGTAAGAGAAGACTCCTGAGAGAAAATGTACCATTCAGATGAATTGGGGTCATAATTGTACTTTTACAGAGCACATTTTCCTGTGTATATTAGCATAAACAATGAGGGACCCACTGAAACCCCCAAATTGTTAAATATTTTAGGAAAGAAAATTCATTTTAAGTATAAGATAAATTGCAAATGAACTATATAGGTTTTAATAAATAAAGCTGTTGAGATACTTTGTCTTATAACTTCAAATCTTTCTTTCTACTTAATAAAAAGGGAAGGAGCTCTGGTAGAGCAGTCTATGGGTACTTGCACTGCTAATCCAGTCGTCCCATCTCTCTGGTGGTTCAAATCCACCAGCAGCTCTGCAGGAGAAGATGGGCAATCTCCTCCTTTGCCATTTAAAACCTCTTAAAACTATGCTGGAGGGTCAGGTGCGAGTTGATTCAGACTTGATGACAATGAGTTTGAGTTTCATAAAAATGTATTTATTAGAGACACTAAAACATTGAACTAGTGAAGCCTGTTTATTACTATGGGAACTTAGTGGTAAGGAGTTGCACTACCAACCCAAAGGTACACAGTTCAAAGCCAGCAGCTGCTCTGTGGAACAAGAGGGGCAATGTGTGATTTATAGCCTCCAAATACCTGCTGGAGGGTCAGCTATGACTGCCTGTATGGCACATAAGAACAGATCCATTACCATTTAAAAATGTATAGTTCCCTGAACCTGTAAGATTTTTTTTAAGGCAAAACTTTTAGATTTTATTTATACAAAGTAAGTCTCTCTTCTTTTTTTTCTACATGGCATGATTATGGAATAACTGAAAGTAAGCTTACAGTCCCACTGTAAACAACTAGAAAAGGACAAAATAAATAAAATACAGCTGTGGTTAAGTATTACCAAACAGACAGCAAAGGAGTATAATCTTCAAAGAGAAGAGAAAAACTAGGTAAGCCTCATTTTCTGTCTAGAGGAACTTTAAAGTTCTGGGGAGGCGGAGGGCGGGCAGCAAGCATGAGCAGAGCAATTTTGCTTTCTCTAGAGAAAGAGAATAAAGCTAGAGGAAGTTGAGGCAGCAGGAATTTGTGAGCCAGGGGAGAAGCATGCCAGGAGAGAAGTGCGACAGTGTGCGCAGCAATAATGCCCTGGAGTCGGCTGATTAAAACTATCCTGTAAAAAGACTCAATGAGACTGGAAAAAAGTTAACAATGAAGATGAAAGATGACCAAGTCCCAGAGTTCAAAGACAGGTAGGATGCGCTCATGTTTTGAACAGTCAGTGTAGAGAACCCTCACTGAACATACTTGTTGTTATTATGTGCCATCGAGTTGCCTGTGACCCATAACAACACTGTGTACAGCAGTTCTGAAGCCTGACCTGTCCTGAGCCAGTCTCACTAATTCCGATACACCAACATCCATTGCCCCAGTTACTGTATCAATCCATCTCATCCAGGGTCTTCCTTCCTGCACGGTCCCTCTACTCTTCCAGGCATGAGCCCAAAATATGTGATATGGGGTTTCAAAATACTAGCCTACAAGGAGAAACTTGGTGTCACCCTCTCCGAGACAGACCTATTTGTTTTCTTGGCAGCCCATGGTATGTTCAAGACAGCATTGAGTCTTCTTCTGTCATCTTTAGTCATTGTCCAGCTCTCTGATGCATACTAAATAACTGAGAAGACCATGCCCTGGATTAGGCACACCTTAGACTCTAGACTGACATTGTTGCTTTTAAGTACTCTGGAGAGGTCTCAGACAGCAGATTTTCCTAATGCAGTTTCCCTTTTGATATTCTGACTGCTGGTGCCAAGAGTGTTGATTGTGGAGCTGAGCAAGCTGTGATTGTTAACAACTTCAGTCTCTTCTCCATCTACCATGGTGCTGCCAATTGGCCCAGTGGTGAGAAGCTTTGTCTTCTTGATGTTGAGCTTCAATCAATGTTGAAGACTATAGTCCTTGACCTTCTGCAGCAAGTGCTTTAGGTCCTCTTCAGTTTCAGCAAGGTTATGTCATCTGCATAATGCAGGTTGAACATAGTATTTAGTGGTTACCAAAAAAGGCCACAGTTTTTCAGTATGGTTGAACTATCCCAGAGTAAACTCTCCCCTAAGTGGCACACACAGTTAATCTTTCAATTACAGCTAAAAATGTGACAATTTAAATTCATCTAAAGTAGTCTCAGAAGATAAGCCTTACGATCTGCTTCCAGGTGGTTACAGCCTTGAAAATTCTGTGATGCAGCTCCACTCTGCACATGGGGGGCTGCTGGGAGTCTGGGTGACCTTAATGGAAGCTGGCAATCAAAAAAGGTAGCATAACTAAGCCTGAAAATTAGCCTTGAACATATCAAACTAACAGTTAATACAGTCAATCTACTGCCTACTAGAACTAAGCCAAACACTATGGGGAGGGTGGGGAAGCCTGGAGAGCATTATGCTGAGTGAACTAACTCTATCTTATGAGGACAAATACTGCATAAAACCATTACTGTAAAGATAGAAGGATAACTAGTAAAATATGTATGAGAACTCAAGAGTTGAGGATGTGTGGGGGCAAAAATCACAGGGCTCCACAGTCTGGTGGGTGGAAGGGGCAGAATGAAATGGGAAGGATCTGGATGAAAAGACAGGATAATGATGGACAAGGTCCAATGGTGATTAATTTTATAAAACATAATGCATGAGAATGATTGTATGAAACACAATGTCAATGAAGAATAGTGCGAAATAATGCATATGAACTTTGTAAGCAAACAAATAGACAAAAAAATAAAATTCATAATGTCAAGAATCAAATCAAAAGCACTTGATACCAAGAAACAAGAAAATGTAATGGGGGGAAAAATCAGTTAATGGAAGGATAACCAAAAATAATAAAGATGCTAGAACATGAGAAAAGGATTTTAGCAGTGGTGGCAAGTAGTGCAAGTTTGCAAAGAGAAACATGTATATAAAGAAAAAATTATCAGAAGGCATGTGTATGTGTATAAATGACATATACACACATGAAAATGTATATATAAAACAAACGAGATTAAAAAATATGTGAACTGAGAAATCCCACTCAGTGAGATTATACTGAAGAAAAGGTCAGTAAACTTGAAAACAGAACAAGAGAAAATATTAAAACAAACACAAATAGGAAAAAGGCTTTAAAAGAGTAGAAGAGTTCCAGTAACCTATGGGACAACAGTGGTCCCATAAGAACATCACCAAAGTCTAAAAAGAGAAGAAATTGAGAGACGGAGGCTAGGGTGGAAAAATTCTAAAGAGATAATTACTAAAAATTTTCACCCACTTATCCATATAATTCAACAAACTTCAAGCAAAACAAATATAAAAAAATATACCAAGTAAATATATAATTTATTTAATACTGTGATAGAAAAATCTTAAAAGTAGCTATCAAAATAAAAGGGTACATGATATACAGAGAAATAAGGATAATTACGGACATTGCACTTGAAAAATAAGTGCTAAAATAAAAAATAATCTAAAATTCTAGACCCTCATAATATGTTAATTTAAATGCAATTTAAGTGTATCTCTAATAACAGATTACTGAGACACATTAAGGAAAATCTGGACAAAATAAAGAGAGAGACATGGAAATCTATAGTTACAGTTTATATATTTATATATATAATCTATAGTACAGTATATATATATATAGTTACAGTTGAAAATTTCAGCACTTTTCTCTCAAGAACTGGGAAAACATATCAAGAGAAGTTCAGTAAAGATAGAAAAGTTTTAAACAACAATCAATGAATTTGACCTTATATTTATAAGACACTGTATCCAACAAGAAAATGCACATATTGAAGTAAACATATATTATTCACCAAAACAGAGCATATTCTGGGTGAAAAAGAGGCCTAAACAAGACGAAAGCATTGAAAGGGTGCTCTGGTGGCTAAGTGGATGCAAAGTTGCACTGCCAACCCAAAGGCAGGCAGTTGGAATGCTCAAGATGGACAATCTCTCATCACTTTTGTTGTTGTTGTAAAGTGCCATCGAGGCGTAGATCACTCATAGTGACCCTATGAATGAAAGATCTGAACACTTGTATAACTTTCATTGTTTATCCAAGTTCATAGAGTTTCCAGAGGTAAGGTATTTTGGAAGTGGATGCCACTTCTGCTTCCAAGCTCGTTTTAATCGGGGAGCTCTACCAAACACTGTCCACCAGAGGTATACTACCTCTGAAAACTCACTGGAGGGGCAGCTGTAAGTCGAGTTTGACTCAATGACACATAACAAAAGGAAAACCAATGACCACCATAGGTGAGAACACACACACACACACACACACTTTCACATGGCTTTACTTGTGGATTCTATCAATCATTAATATTTTTATATTCATCAACATTAAAAGAAGAAAGTCTATCAAGTCTGTAAGACTTTTCTAGAAAACATAAGATGCTGCACTTGCCAATCAAATTTTTTAAGGCACTAACACCAAGTTGAGTTGATTAAGAAGACACAAGAAAAGAACCATATTCTCATAAACAGATGAAAAATCCTTAACAAACTATTCAAATCTAGCAAAATACATAAAAAGCCATCATGAACAAGTAGGACTCAGAAATGCAGGTTTGCTGAAACATCTAAATCTATAAAATTTATCATTTACCAAAAGGGGGGGGAAATACATGTGAAACCAGAATTTGAGTAAGGCAGAAAAAAGAAAAGGTCCAAAAAAGAAAACACAAATATTTCCCACCAATATGAGCAAAAGAAAAATGGTTTAAGACTTCTCTTGTCAAAAGGTAGAAAACAAGTGAGACTCTTATGAGTAAAGCAGTCCAGTCCCGTCAAGTTCTGGCTTTCTCTCACAGATATCACTGTATAATAATTTCAATAGTTACAAAAAACCATTTGACCAAAAGTCCACTCAAGATAATATAACTTGGAAAAACAGATGAGAAAGTAAATTTCCTCAACCTGGTAGCATAATAATTGCTGCCTGAGATTTGAAGCAAATCAAATATGTCTCCATTACCACTATAATGCCAACAGTGTACTGATGATTCTAGCCAGTGTAATAAGGGAAGAAAAGAAATAAAAGGCATGTAGTTTTCATATTCATCTATATAGAAAATCCTAAAGAACTACAAATAAAATTTCCTAATACTAAGTGAACTCAACAGAGTTGTAGGATTCATGATCAGTATTTTAAAGTTTTACATAGTTACAATCAATAATTAAGAAATGTCATTAAAATACTATTTAAAATAGCATTCCAAAGTCTGAAATACTCAGAGATAAACATAGCCAAAGAGACACACGACCTTTAGACTAAAAATCTCTAAATTATTACTGTGAAAAATGACAGAAAAGCCATACAAGTGGGGAGAAATACTATGTTCATGGCTTGAGAGATGTAATATCTTTAGTGTAAGATTCTTCTCCAAATTAATTTATAGATTTATCCACACTAATAAATATCTCACCAAGTGTTTTTCTAGAAACTGACAAGTATATTAAAATTTTGGATGTATTTAATAGCACAGCCTAAGAAAATCTGTTCTTTAAACAAGGTTTTATATTTTAAAAAGCTAAAATAAAAAACCAAAACAATACAAAACAAACCTAGTTGGAATCTACTGTTCCAAAGAATCTACTTTTCTTAGGAGAAAAAAAAAAGGCAATAAACATCCTAATGCACAGGACCTAGAGGAGTCAAAACCATTCTGGAGGGAAAAATAAGTCACAAAGTGATTGGTTGATGAGTAAATGGCAAAGAGATGAACTTAATTAAGTTCCAATTAAAAGGTGAGCATCACTGTTTACAAGGCAGAGAGCTGGTTATACGAGTTTAGAGAGCAGCAAAGATTGGAAAAGGTACAGGTAAGAACACAAGAGCTTTAATAACTCAGTAGAATAATTAGGGCCTCTTATTAAAACTAATCTCAGTCTTAGATGTGTGGGATAGAATAATGACTGTCTGGTAAACAAATTCTGAACATATATTGCTTTCTATAAAACAATACTTCTTAACATCCATGTGGGAAGATAACACTGCTAGCTTCCTTCTGAAGATGACATGCTCTTCACATCATTCTTCCAGTATCAGTGGTGATGGTTTTAAATACCCATTTGACCATGAATTTGTGCATAACTTGTCAGAATTAAGAATGGAAACTCTATTCTTAGAACAAAGTTTTCCTTTAATAGGAGATTAACTGACCAATTCTAAGAGTCAAATACTAAAAATTCTAACATACTGGCACCAGCCATTGCCTTGTGTATATATGACAGGATTCTATTTTAAACTATGATCTATTTCCCTCAGCTTCTTACACCTTTCATGTCAAATTTTCCAAAGGCTTGCATGACAAGCATTTGGAAAAAAAAATAACACCTCATAAATTCTCTCTGGGGAAACTGAAACATGCAACTACCTGTTTACATATGCAGTAACTTGAATTATACATGAAAATTGCACATGGATGCCCAGAATCAGCACTGTGTTAATTCAAGAAGTATATTAAATTTTTGGATGTATTTAATAGCACAACCTAAGAAAATCTGTTCTTTAAACAAGGTTTTCTTTTATAAAAAGAAAAAAAAAAAAACCAACCCAAAAAACCTAGTTGGAATCTACTGTTCCAAAGAATCTAATTTTTTTTGGGGGGGGGGAGGGGAAGGGGCGGAAATAACATTTGCAATAAACAGTAAGTAGTCTTATAATAAGTTGAAAACAAAACCAAACATTTTAAAAATGATTACTGGTGACTCTATATTTAAATCTTTAAGAAAAGTTGCTGGATTATGAATTGTCCCTAGAATATATAACTTGAGTCATACTAAAAATAAAACTTAAATGATAAATGTCAGTTGCAGAACTTATCACCTTTTCATTTGAGAGCATGACTTCTATTGGGTAATTCTCTTCCAAGAGACCTTTGGGGGGAAAAAAAGAGGTGACAGCCAATTCACTGCCTAATTGATTTAGGAACAGTGCCCAGGGAGACAGTCCAATTAAGTTTACAAGCTGGCAATTAGCAGGAAGCCCTCTAAATCCCTACATTGAGAGCCTGTTTACTTTAGTAAGAAAGCAAATGTGCAAGAGATAGGAAGAGAAAGCTGTGCTTTTTGCAAATCTGTTGTGAGTAGGCCCACAAGGGAAGACTAACATAAAAATAGGTATAGGTGGGCAGGCAGCCTCTGGTTTGATAGGTAAATGGGTAACTTAGAGGACGCAAGCGTGCACGTGTGTGTGCATGTTCATGCAAGTGCATGTGTCCAGGTGTGTTTTAACAAATATGTGACACATCAAACATCCACATTAGTTAGCGTTGTACATGGGGCATACAACTATAAACCACACAGTTGTGTAAAGTAGGACTGGATCATCTCCTAACAAATGAGATTGCATTTTATTATTGGACATGGATTGTGTACCAATGAGGGAGTTTTTCTTTTGCTTTTCAAGGAGAGGAGCAAACGGGG
>NW_006399761.1:22959929-22964801 GCF_000299155.1 Elephantulus edwardii | reverse complement strand
AAAAATCTATTCAACTTTACAGTCAAGTAGTTAAATTTCTTTAAAAAAGTAAATTGGTAGGCATTTAATATACACGATAATTTCATTTAATAAAATTCTATCTCAGAGTCAAATCCTGTAATATACAATATACAGTATATTTAGTTTTCAAAGTTAACTGTTTACAAGTAGTTATCATCTGCATTAAATGAGAATTGTTTTCTTAAACTTACGTGGCCCTTTCAAGAATGTTAAATTACACATAAGTACCTAAAATATATTACATATAAGCCTACAGAAGACAAATAAATACTACTACTACTAAAATTATATTTGAATGTATCCTGGCTGAAAAAATCTACATTAAAGTTTACTTTTCAGAGATGCTGATAAATACTTTTGAGTACTTTTATCTAAAAGAGAAAGAAAAGCAAAGAACTGCATAATAAATTCTAACTAAACACCTATTTTTCCTTCTTTTAAAATATTTGCTTTGTACAATTTCAAATGGAGAAGTAATAAATGTAGGTTGTTGTGCACGGTTGAGTTGGAAGTGATCCCTAGCGGGCCCTCTAGAGAGTTTTCAGAGGCAATAAATCATCTGGGAAGAGACTGTCCATCTTTCTCCCACAGAGCAGCTAGTGGATTTGAACCCGGTGCTTTCAGGTTGACAGTACAGCTCCTTACCACTAGGCCACCAGAGCTCTATACATTACATTAATGTATACCTATATTCTAAAACAATTCTTATAGGAAAAATATTCCTATAACACATAATTTTTTAATGGAGACAATAAACCCTTTAAAAATATTGACATACTTATGTTTTTGTTTCTTTGTTCGCCAGAATTGTTTGGGAAGTATCAAGTTTGTAAGTTCAGGCTTTTTTTCTGGCAATGGGCAAATTAATGCAACCTCAGACTTCTGAAACCTAATGTTCCTTCAACATTTAAAGAGTCAGCCACAAATTCTTGCTCAGGAAAACATATAAAATATTTTAAAGGCAAGCCTATTTTTGGTAATAAGCACGAAAACAGAAAACCTGCACTTCAAGAATAGTTCTACTACCTTCATTATATTGTCAGTACCATAAATGCTTTAAGTAACTTCTTGGACTTACCAAATTTAAAGAAAAGTACACCCAAAGGTCCACGGTCAAATCTAAGGAACAGGAGATTATAAATGTCCCCACTTTCAGGCTTCTGAGAAAACACTTGAGGAGCTATCCACTGCATCTGAACAAGGCTACTGGAAACGTTAAAGCATGTAGTGAATGGCAGTGTCGCCGTGGGCGAGCGGTCTTCAGCCAGGAGCTGGATGCTAAGAGGGGACAGAGCCATATCAAAAATCTGCAGCTCCCCTTGGCTGCTGCCAACTATCAATATGGCACCGCCTGGATGGCAGCTTATGAATGAAGGCAGAAGTTCAGCCTGGACTAAAAGTGTCACTCTCCGGTGAGTATCATATAGAATTACTGAAGAATCTTCACAGCCCACAATCAGTTGGTCTTCAGTAATATTCCAACAGCAGCTGATGGCCTTCGATTGTAGTGGTATTCTGGTGACAGACACGCACTGGATCTTGTTCCGAACACACTCATAAATGCAGCTATCAGCCATTGGCTCTTTGTTTCCACCGGTCGAGCACTCCACAGTGAATACCTGATAAGGCAGTTTAGTACCAAAACAAATGTCCAGGGGGTTCCATTCTGTACGGATAGAACTCTGAACCTGTAAGAAATATATCAAGTATCTTCAGTTAAATTTTTATTTTTATTTAGCTATAATACAGTAGGCATATTAATCTAGCACCTTTTAATGACCAATATTTACCACCCGAAACATCAGCAACCCTTACAAATACATAGCACATATGGAACACATAGACCACAGCTGAAGAAATAAGACTGGAAAAGGTAAATTTTAACAGTATGTTTTGAAAGTTGGTGAACAACCTAAACCAAGAGAATTATGTCCTATAACATAAAAATGATGACATTTTACATGTTGCTAGGAGGTGCTATTCCTTGAAGGGCATGATGTTGAAAAGGGTGGAGGGTCAGCAAGGGAGAGGAAGACCTCAGCCAGGTGGATTGACACTGTGACTGCTGCAATGGGCTCCTGTGTGTCAGAAAGTGTCAGGTTGGCACAGGACAGAACAGGGTTCAGATCTTCTGTTCATAGGATCGCTCTGAGTTGTGCTCGACTTGATAGCACCTAACAACAACAAAATTTTAAAAAACTAAAGTATACACATTCACATTCATTTAGGAAAAGAATGTGGTTAGAATATTTTTAAGTTAGAAGTTAAATTGTTTGAAAAGAATCAATAAAAGACTTAAACAATTCAATTAATCACTTTCTCAGCCATAACCCTTACTTACCCTGAAACGGTGAAGCTATGTCTTGTTGGTTTTCTTTTGAGGTCTAATCTGCTTGTTTGCTGTTCTTCTTAAATGTGGATTTCCTCATTTTCCATGAGGAAAGTTTTTTTCTAGTACTTTTTCCACAATTTCCTCCATGCTTTTTGGTTTCCCTTCTGGAATCACATATATGTTGTTGTGTTTAATGTTATCCCACATGACACTAATTTCTTCACTTTCCTTCTGTCTTCTGTTTTGTATTCTGGTAAGTTCCCGTTGAGGTTCTTGTCTGACTCTTCTATTCTGATTTTTTTTTTTGTCCCTGCAGCATCTGCCATTTCTGTCTTGATAATCTGGACTGCATTTACCTGCTTTCCTGTTATTTCCAGTACTGTGTCAGTTGTCCTTCATCGTGTGCTGATTTTTTTAAATTCTTGTAACTATTTATGGTTTCCAATCTTTCTTTCATACTTTCATAATTTGCTGTTCATGTAACTTTACATCAATGTATTTCTTCTGGTTCTCTGTCTCTGGGGGATTTGCTTCACTTGTGGTTTCAATTCTTTCTTCCATAATTTGTACCTTCTTCAGTAGCTGTTCATATAACTCCACATGCACATATTTCTTCTGCCTCCTTGTGTCTGAAGTATTCAATGGGCTTGCAATCTGATCTGGTTTTTTTTTTGTTTTTGATTTTTGTTTTTTTTTTTTTTTTTTTTTTTTTACGAGAGACTTGTTTTGTTTTTTTCATAATGTGTGAAGCTGCCTGCTGCTTTCTTAATATTTGTGAAGGTCTTGGGATGGATGAGGCAGCTTCTATTGTATCTGTGTAGGTTGTTGTCACCTCCTTATCTTTATGATGCTTTTGAGAATTTGCAGATTTAAAAGTATTGCCTGCCAAGTGAATTTTCAAATGATAGTTTTTCTTGCTTATTTGTCTGTTCTCTGTTTCCTGTAGCTAGCTTCTCATCTGGTTGTCCTTTCAGGAGCAGGGATCTGGAGTCCTTCCCTTTGCCCAGCTTGTCTGTCCTAGCCTCTAGTTTGATTGTGAGGAAGGTTTCCACAGGGGTAGGCAAAATCCTGAGTGCGGTCGAGATAAACTGCTCAAGGGAAAGACCCAGGAAAGTGATGATGTCCCAAGAACGTAGCCCCAAGTCCCAGTAGGTGCTACCGGTCATGTACCTCTCCTTTCTCCCAAGTCTGAATATGGAGGCAGCTATGACAAAGACTCAGAAAAGGACCAATTTCTCAGCAATGCAGCTCTCAATTCTGACTACCTTCTAATATGCAAGTATACTTGCATCTCCTGTTCAGAAGCTGCTGGGTGGAAAGACAGCTATTTCCCTCTGTTTTTTTTTTTTTGAGAAAATGTCAAGCTGCCTTTCAGAATGGTTACACCATCTTACAATCTCACCAGCAGTGCATGAGAGTCCCAATCTCTCCACATCCTTGCCAACATTTCTTGTTTGCTGTATTGTTAAACTTTGCTATTGCAGCTGGGGTGAGATTGTGTCTCATTACTGGTTTGATTTGAATCTAACTGTTGCTAGTGATTTTGAACTTTTCCTCATGTGTTTGCTGGCCATGTTAATGCCCTCGTTGGTAAAGGGTCTTTTCGTGTCTTTTGCCTACTTTGTAATTGGGTTATCTATATTGTTCCTGTAGGGACACTCTATTACTATTTTGTTCAGCGTTTTAATCAGGAAGCGGTGTTGCATTTTGCCAAAAGCTATTTCTCCATCAAGTGAGATAATCATGCAGTTCTTGTCTTCTGTTTTATGGATATGATAGATTACATTGATTTATTTTGTTATGTTGAACCAGCCTTATTAGGAATTCCCCTGGGTCACAATGAATTATTCTTTTGATAGACTGTAGGATTGTTGGCTAGGATTTTATGAAGGATTTTTGTTTCTGCTCTGTGGAATTGGGTTGGGTTTTGTTGGGCTGTTTTTTTAATATCTTTGCCTAATTTGGTGTTGGGTTATGCTTGCTTCATAGAGTGAATCTGGGAGTGTTCTTTCCTTTCGTGTACTGTAAAATACTTAAAGCAGAAATGCTGATATTTCTTGTCTGAATATTTGGTCGAACTTTCTGGAGAAGCCATCTGGCCTGGGACATTTTTTTCCTTGTGAGTTTTTGCGGTTTTTTTTTTTTTGTTGTTGTTGTTTTTAAATGATGTGTTTAATTTCTTCTTCGGTGATGGTCCGTTCAAGTGTTTTAATTCAGTCTGTGCCAATTTGGGTAGTGTGTGAAGGTGTGAGAATTTGTCTGTTTCCTGTAGATTTTTAAAGTTGTTGGGAGTACAGGTTTTCATAATTCTATCATTATTATTACTTGTATCTTGTTGTTGTTCTTATGTGCCGTCGAGTCGTTTCCGACTCATAGCGACCCTATGCACAACAGCCCTAAATCCTGCTCTATCCTGCGCCAACTGCACCGCCTCTGACACACCCATCCCGATTACCCCAGTCACCGAATCAATCCATCTCATAGAGGGTTTTCCCCTCCTGCATTGTCCCTCAACCCTC
>NW_006399761.1:22949673-22958334 GCF_000299155.1 Elephantulus edwardii | reverse complement strand
TCTTCTGTTCAGCTCTTTAGTATCTTTAATTCTTCCTTGTGCTTTGGCTTCTCTACGCTCCAGTGCAATCTTCAGAGTTTCTTCTGACATTTACCCATGGTTGAACATTTTGAAGAACCAGCTTGTGGTCTTGTTGATTGTTCCAATTGTCTTTCTGTGTTGTATTTCATTTTCTTCTGCCCTTTAAAATTTCACTTCTCTAGAATCTGTGTAGTTTATTTGCTGTTCTTTTTGTATTTGTTGGGGTGGTTGGATTAAGCAGCTTATATTACTTTTTTTTCCACGTTTGCTTATTGCTATGAACTGACTTCTAAGTACTTACTTTGCTGTATCCCAGACGTTTTGAAATGTTGTGTTTTTGTTCTCATTTGTTTCAAGGAAGCTTTTAATGTAAATATTTTCATTTTTATATTTAATTAGTTTGTTGTTGTTATGTGCTGTCAAGTCGCTTGAAACTCATAGTGACCCTATGTACAAGAATCCTAAACCCTGCTTTATTCTGTGCTAACATCATTGTCTCCAACACACCTACTCCCACTACCCCAATCACTGAATTGATCCATCTCTTCGAGGGTATTTCTCTCCTGTGCCATTCCCTCCACTCTCCCAGACATGATGTCTCTCTCTAAGGACTGGTTCATCCTTGCAACATGCTTAAAGTACATCAGGCGAAGCTTCAGAATCTTTGCCTCCAAGGAGTAGCCCAGCTTTGCCCTCTCCAGGCCAGTGCTTGTTTGTTGAAATATGTCAATTGGTATGCTGTCAACTCCTGCAGCCTTGTTTTTTGCTAATTCTTTCAGAGCAAATTGAACTTCCTCCTTCATCATCACAGGCTCTTGCTCATACGTTATTTCATGAAATTCTTCTGTGTCAGCCAATTCCTTCTGGTACAGTGACTCTGTATACTCCTTCCATCTTCTATTAATGCTTCTTGGATCATTTAATACTCTGCCCAAAGCATCCTTAAGTATTGCCACTTGTGGTTTGAATTTGTTTTTCAATTCCTTCAGCTTAGTATTTCATTCATGTGCATTATGATTTATACAATCCTTCATTTACATTGTGTTTTATGCCATGATTCATATATATTGTATTTTATAGCATTACTTACTATAGGTTTATGCCTATTATTATCTTTTCAAGTCCCCACTGAATCTTTTCTATTCCTTTTCCCCTCTCCTGCCCATTAACCTCGTTGTCTGAGTGATTTCCCACCTCTCCCTTTTTACACCCCCTCCCCTCTTACCCCTTCCAAACATTTAGAACACATCTTGGTCAGTTTTCCTTCTGTTTTTACAATAATAATGCTATATAGCATTTGTCCTTATGAAACTGAGTTATCTCACTCAGCATAATGCTTTCTCAACTCTCCCATGTTATATAGTGTTCTATTTCATTGGTCAATGTGTCTGCTATTGTACCAATACAGTGCTGCTTTAGTTACGACAGTTGTGTAGTGTTTTAAGATGAGGGAGTGCTATGCCCTTCATTTAATTTTTATTTTTCTGAAGAGCTTTGCTTATTTGGGGTCCTTTCCCTTTCAAGTAAAACTGCAAACTGCCTTTTCTATTTCAAGAATGAGTTTGGTATCTATATTGGGATTGCACCGAACATGTAGATAGCCTCTGGTAGGACTGGAATTTTCACAATATTTAGTCTTCTCTCCATGAACACAGAGTTTTTTCCCATTTAGTTAGGTTTCTGTTTCTTGTCATACTGTTTTGTAATTTTCCTTGTAAAGGTGTTTTGTATCCCTAGTTTGGCTTATTCCAAGTACTTCATCTTTGGTTGGCTATTACAAATGGTAGGGAGCTCTAGTGGCTTAGTGGTAAGAAGCTGCATTGCAATCCTAAAAGCACATGGCTCAAATCCACCAGCTACTCCACAGGCGGCTAGGGAATCTTCTCCCCTAAAATGAACTACTCTGAAAACCTGCTGAAGGGCAGATATGGGTTGGTTCCAACTCGAAAACACACACTAACAACATTATAAGTGATAGTTTTCTTAGTTTCATTTTCTATGATTTTGTTGTTGTTGTTCTTGCTGTAGAGACATGTCACTGACTTTTGTGTATTGGTCTTGTATCTCTCCACTCTACTATATTGATTCACTAGAGTTAACAGTTTGTGTTGAGTCTTTGGGATTTTCTGTGTACACTATCATATCACTTGCATAGAGTGATAGTTTTACTGCCTCTTTGACAATTTGGATGAATCTTATTTCCTTCTCTTGTTTTATTACCCTAGAAAGTAATTAAAATGCAATATTGATTAAGAGTAGTGATAGTGGGCATCCTTGTCAGACTCTTGTTTGTAAGAGAAATCCTTTTAATATTTTTCCATTGAAAATGATACTGGCTCTTGGTTTTGCATGTATACTTTTCACTGTTGAGTCATGCACGACTCATAGCGACTCTATGAACAAAAGACCTGAGACCTTTGTATAACTATTGTTTCTCCAAGTTCATAGAGTTTCCAGAGGCATGTGGTTTAGGAGATGGATGCCACTTCTGCTTTTAAACCTGTCTTAAAACCGGGAGCTCCACCAAACACTGTCCACCATGGGTAGCCATTATGGCATTTGAGACCCCAATGGTACAAGGTTCAGTGTCACAGAAAACACAGATTACCTCAACACAGCAAACTGACAGAAGAGTGTTGTATGACTTAGAAGAATGTTTCTCCAAAATAAAGTAATAAGGGATTAAAACAGAATCCCTCAGGCCCAACTTTTAAATACGAAGGCCCTCCAGGAGGTTTTGCTGACTCTAAACAAGAGGCTTAAACAGACAGACAAACAAACAAACAAACAAACAAACATTCCACAATGACCCTCAACCAATACAAGAGAGCCCATCTTACAGAGTCCAGTTGCTTCACCCAGTCTCCAAAATGGAAACAAGGGCTTGGCGTTAAACGCTGAGTGTCCTGGAGGTTTTGTTGACTCTAAACAAGAGGCTTAAATAAAAACAATGAAACATCCACACAGATCCTCAACCAAAACAGGAGTACCATCGTACAGAGTCCAGCCACTTCATCCAAGTCCAAAATGGAAGACAAGGGCTTGACGCTGTATGTTGTTGTTGGTGGTGTTAAGTGCCATCTAGTACTGACCCTGTAATACCGATCCTATAAACTATAAGGACTGCAGAGCCCTTTCTTACCTCTCACAAAATAACTACTGAGGGAATCCAATCACAGGAAACAACAGCTGTACTTTTACTTTCTGTCAAGGATGTGAAACTACCCCACCCTCCCTTTCCTAGGAATAGTTATCTGAGACCCCAGACCACTTCCCTAGTTGTAGAAAACATCTGTGAGCATCCCCTTCCCCAAGTTCCTTATAAGAGAATATAAAGCCCCTCTCTAACTTTTAGTGGGGGCTGGTTTTACATTTATGGTGCTGAAAGCCCAGAAGGGCACTTGCCAGGAGGCCACAAACCTGATTTCCAATTTTCACTGTCTCTTTTCTCTCTGTCTCATTTTCTTTTTCACTTTATCTCTTTTCAAGCCTAACCCAGAGAGACTAAAAATCTCTCCCATGCTTACAACATCGGGCTAAATGGAGACTTAAACGACCTAGTCTCCTACTGCCTTCGTAAGTGAGAAAGGGATTTTGCCATGTCTCATATTGAGTTTTTCTGGAAACTCTGTGAAATTGGCTTCTATCTCCCCTCAGTGTAACCTATCCCTTTCACTCCTGGCCAAAAGGCACCTAGGAAGTGCTGGATCACCCTAATTCTTTTCACTCCTCCATGGACTTGATCCGTCTCCTGACTGCGTCTCTTTGAACTACCAAGAGGACACCCTTCTCTGGGGCTTTCTAGCTCTTGCAATTGCTGGCTTTCTGAACAGCACCAGACCAATTTGAGGTAAGTGGTGGCGGTTCTCCTCTCTCAGATCTCCTGTTCCCTTTGGACCCTAAAACGTTCTGGTGCCAGACCAGAAATCCCTCAGCCACTTAGACTGGGGATGCCCACACCTTGAACAGACTTTCTTCTCGTGAGGACAAAAGGAAGTAAGGCCTTATTGCCTTTTAGTCTCTCTCACTATCTCTGGAACCCCCACTGCTTATCTCTTCCCCAATCATGGGATCCGGTCAGTCCAGCCCTTCTTGAAAGACTCTACTGGGGGCGTCTCCTCTGCTCCCTTAAACACTCTCTGAGAATTCAACAATTTCTGTCGTTGCAATGGCAAATGGTAAAAAATCCCCTTCAGGCCTTCTTTACTCTCTGTTCTCTGCCCTTCTCTCTCTCTGTCTCTTGTCCCTCGTCCGTCTATCCGTCCCTCCCTCGCTTGCGAGAGCGCTCTCTCTCTCTCTCTCCCTCTCTCTCTCTAAACATAGCTTTCTGTCTCTCTCTCTCTGTCAGAACTGCAAGAAACTCCTTTAACTCTTTCTGTGCCTTTTCCGTTTCCTGGTCTAAACTCCCGCACCTTTGATCCAGTGGATCTCTCAGCACCCCATAATGCTCCTGCTCGTTCTTTTCACTATGTTGAAGAAGTTTCCTTCTGTTCCTAGTTGTATGAGTATGTTAATCTGAAAGGGCACTGAAATGATATTGTGGTTCTCGTTGTTTTCTTTATTAATGTAATGACTCATGTTGATGGTTTTTCTTATGTTGAACTATCCTTGCATACCTGTTACGAATCCCACTTAGTCATGATACTCGTGTGTGTGTGTGATATACTAATGGCTAGGATTTTGTTAAGAATTTTTCATCAGTGTGCATAGGAGATATTAGTCTATAGTTTTTCTTTTTAGTAATGTCTAGTCTTGTTTCTTAGTCTGTCTTAGTCTGGAAGCTCTGCTGAGACCTGTTTACCTGTTTACCATGGGTGACCCTGCTGGTTCTATGGTATTATGCAACCCTGTGGTTTTACCCACCAACTATACACATGGACTTCACATGATGAACTATACAGGAATCAGATTGACTACCTTTGTGGAAAGGGTCAATGCAGAAGCTCAGTAACAGCAGTTAAAATAAGGCCAGGAGCTGACTGTTGAACAGACCATCAACTAAACTACTGATGTGCAAATCCAAATTGAGCGGAGGAAATTAAAACAAGTCCACAAAGACTAAAATACCATGTGGGTCTATCTCACCTAACTCTAAAAACCAGCTCACAAGTAGATTTAGTGCACTAACACTAATTACCAAAGACCAGGTGAGTTGTGGGATGAAATCAGGGACATAGTCCAAGAAGTAAGCAAAGACAGGGAAGGAATAAAAGATGAAAACGGATGTCAGAAGAGACTCTGAAACTTGCACTAAAACCTAAAGAAGCCAAAACAGAGGGAAGAAATGGTGAAGTAAGAAAGATAAACAAAAGATTTTAAAGAGTAGGTCAAAGCAAAGTGTTACAATGAAATGAGCTGGAGTTTGAAAAAGAAAGAACAAGTTTGGCATTTATCAAGTTGACAGAATTGAGGAGTAAATGTAAGCCTCAAGTTGCAATACTGAAGAATTCTGTGGGTAAAATAGTCTAAGAGGCAGGAAGCATAAAAAGAAATTAAGGAACACAGAGTTACCATATAAAAAAAGAATTGGTCAACATCGAACCATTTAATGAAGCAGCATTTGATATGTAACCAATGATACGAAATGTAGAAGTTCAACTGTACTGAAGGCGTTAGCTGAAAATAAGACCCTAGAAATTGATGTAATATTATTTGAAGTGTTTCAAGGGATTGATGCAGCTCTAGGTGTGTCCACTGGCCCCTGTTAAAAAAACAGGAAGATAGCTACCTGGCCAACTGATATATTTATTCTCATTCTTGAAAAAGTTGACCAAAAAAAAAAAAAAAAGTTGACTCAGCAGAATGTGGAAATTATTGAATAGTATAATTAAGAGTACACATAAGTAAAATCTTGCTGAAGACTACGAAAAACAGACTGGAACAACCAGAAATTCAAGCTGGATTCAAGGAGAGAGCTATCAGATGTAGAAATCAGATGGCTTTTAGCCAAAACCAGAGCATACGAGAAAGATGTTTATTTGTGTTTTATTGCTTATACAAAGTCATTTGACTGTGTAGATGTAACATATTATGGATAACATTGAGAAGAATGGGAATTCCAGAATACTTAACTATACTCATGCAAAATCTGTAAAAATAAATATAGATCAAGTCCAAACCTAACAAGGGAACACGGTACAGTTTAAAATCAAGAACGCGGTGTGTCAGGGCTGTATCCTTTCTCCACACTTACTCAATTTATATGCGGAGAAAAATCACGCGAGAAGCTGAACTACATGAAGATGATTATGGCAACTGGACTGGAAGAAGACTCATCAACAACTTGCGTAATGTAGATGACATCTTGCTTACAGAAAAGGAAAAAGACCCCAAGCACTATATGCAGAAGTTCAAAGACTACAACCTTCAACATCAAGAAACAAAAATTCTCACCACTGTACCAGTAATCAAAATCTGACAGATGGAGAAAAGATGAAACATGTTAAAACTTTCATTTTACTTGGATCTACAATCAACACTTATGGTAACAGCAGTCAAGAAATCAAAAGAAGTGTTACACTGGGAAAATCTGTTCTCAAGGATCTCTCTCCTCAAAGTTCTAAAGAGCAAAGATGCTAGATTAAAGTCTAAAGTGTGCCTGATCCAAACCAGTCTTTTTCAGTTATTTCGTATGCATCTGAAAGTTGGACCATTGAAGGAAGACATACATTTGCATTGTGGTGTTGGAGAAAGGTACTGAACATGTCATGGATGGCCAAAGAACAAACAAGTCTGTCTTGAAAGAAGTGCAACCAGGGTGCCCCTAAGAGGCAAGGATGGTGATATGTGGTGTCACATACTTTGTGCATGTTGCCAGGATGAACAAGACCTTGAAAAAAAGGAATCAGGCTGGGAAAGGTGGAAGGTCAGAGAAAGAGGAAGATCATCAACAAGATGGACTGACACAATGACTGGAACCACGGGCTTGAGCATAACAGAGATTGTGAGCACCGGGCAGGATTGGGCAACGTTCAGATCTGTTGTTCATTGGGTCACTCTGAGTCAACTGGATGATACCTTACAACCACTCATGACAAGAATTTATAAGGTTTTAACCTACAATAAAATCATTAAAAAATCTCTTAGTATCTTGCTAATATGGAAAGTTTGCCATCTAGGATTTTAAGAGTGACTGTTCTCCTTTGGTAATATATATTTGAATTTGCAGTGTGTCTGTCTTAGAGCTGTCTTCTAAAAGCATATTTTGTCACACCCATGTTTATTGCCCCCTTGTTCACAACAGCAAAGAGTTGGAAACAACCCAAGTGCCCATCAACAAATGAATGGATAGAGAAGCTATGGTATATTCACACAGTGGTATACTATGCTGCACTGAAAAACAAGGAACTCATGAAATATTATACAAAATGGGTGATCATGGAGGACACTATGCTGAGTGAAATATCTCAGCCACAAAGAGACAAATACTGCATAATCCTACTGTTATAAACCAAGACTGACATGGGGGTTAGGGGAAACTAAGAAAAAAGGGGATAAATAATGTACATGACATTGAAACAGATGAGGGAGAGAACTGTATAAAAGGAATATGTTGTTGCTATGTGCCATCGAGTCGTGCAACTCATAGTAACCCTATGTACAACAGCCCTAAAGCCTGCTCTATCCTGTACCGACCTCACTGTCTCTGACACACATATTCCCATTATCCCAATCACTAAATCAATCCATCTCATCGAGGGTCTTCCTCTCTTACACTGTCCCCCCATCCTCTCAAACATGATGTCCCTCTCCAAGAACTGGTCCCTCTTTGCAACCTGTCCAAAGCACGTGAGGCAAAGCTTCAGAATCCTTGACTGCAAGGAGCAGCCTGGTTTCACCCTCTCCAAGATAAAACTGGTTTTTGTCCTAGCAGTCCCTGGTATATTCAATGCTCTTCTCCAGTACCACAGCTCAAAGGCATCAATTCTCTTTTAATCATCCCTAGTCACTGTCCAGCTCTCTGACGCAAAGCACACAATTTCGAAGACTGTGGTCTAGATCAGGCACACCTGAGTTTCCAGCCTGACATCATTGCTTTTCAGTACTCTGGAGAGGTCCCTGACAGCTGACTTTCCCAATGCAATTTGTCTCTTGATTTCCTGGCTGCTGGTACCAAGAGTGTTGATTGTGGAGCCAACCAAGCAAACTACAACTGTTGACAATCTCAATCTCTTCACTATCCATAATGATGCTGCCATTTGGCCTAATGATGAGAATCTTTGTTTTCTTGATATTGAGCTTCAATCCATATTGAAGGCTGCAGTCACTGACCTTCTGCAGCAAGTGCTTCAGGTTCTCCTCATTTCAGCAAGCAGGGTTGTGTCATCTGCATAATGCTGGTTGTTGATGAATCTTCCTCCAATCCTGATGCCACGTTCCTCCCCGTACGGCCCGGTGTCCTGGATGATCTGTTCTGCACATAGACTGAAAAGATATGGAGGCAGAAAACATTCCTGGTTGATACCCTTCCTGATTTTGAACCATGCATTGTCTCCTTCCTCTGTTCTGATGACTTCCTCTTGGTCCAAGTATAGATTTTGCATTAGCACAATCATCTGTTCTGGGAGTCCCATTCTTCTCAGAGTCAGCCACAGTGTATTGTGATCCACACAGTCAAAAGCCTCTACATAGTCAATGAAG
>NW_006399761.1:22942920-22949358 GCF_000299155.1 Elephantulus edwardii | reverse complement strand
TCTGTTTGTTGAAACATGTCAACTGGGATGCCGTCAACTCCTGGAGCCTTGTTTTTTACCAATTCTTTCAGATATGATTAGGTATTATTGGCATGACAAGAGTCCAGAATAAGAGCTGCATAGTAAAGTTGTGGGGAGCTGTATAACAATGAAAGAAAAAAGTGAAAAGTGAACTAGGAGGGAGGGGCCAGGGAGGAATATGTATAACAATCAGCGAATGGAAATTCAAGTTATTTATAAACTTTCATTAAAAAAAGGAAAAATCAATTTGTTTTGTAAATGTCCACTTAAATCACAATAAAATATTAATACTTAAAAAAGCATATTTTGTGCCACGTGTTGTCATATAGAAATGATGTATCACAGCCAATAATAATTGACATCAAGAATTATCTAAAAAAAAAAAATCTAACCTATGATATGCTGTCGAGTTGCTTGCAACTCATAGTAACCCGTGTACAACGACCCTGAACCCTGCTCTGTTCCTGTGCTAACCTTACAGTCTCTGACACATTGAACCTCATTAGTTGAATCAATCCATCTCATCCAGAGTCTTCCTCTATTGCTCTGTTCTTCTACCCCTCCAAGAATGATGTCCCTCTCCAAGGACTGGTCCCTCTTTGCAATATGCCTAAAGAAGCCTCAGAATCCTTGCCTCCAAGGAGCAGCTTGGTCTCACCCTCTCTAGGATGATCCTGTTTGTTCTAGCAGTCCATTGTATTAGTCAACACTCTTCTCCAGCACCACAGCTCAAAGGCGCTAATTCTCTATCATCCCTAGTCATTGTCCCTCTTTCTGACATATAGCAAGCAATTGTGAAGACTGTAGCCTGGATCAGGTGCACCTTAGTCTCCATACTGACATCATCCTTCAGTACTCTGGAGATTTCCCTGGCAGCAGACTTTCCCAATGCAATTCGTCTTTTGATTTCCTGGCTGCTGGTACCAATAGTGTTGATTGTGGAGCCAAGCAAACTGAAGCTGTTAACAATCTCAATCCCTTCAGTGTGTATCATGGTGCTGCCAATGGGCCCAGTGGTGAGAATCTTTGTTTTCTTGATATTGTGCTTCAATCCATAATTAAGGCTGAAGTCCTAAGCGCAACAAGCGCTTCAGGTCCTCCTCAGTTTCATCAAGGATTGTGTCATCTGCATAATGCAGGTTATTGATAAGTGAGTCTTTCTCCAATCCTGATGCCACATTCCTCCTTACAGAACCCAGTCTCCTGAATGATCTGTTCTGCATATATTTGAAAAGGTATGGAGATAGGACACATCCTTGGCTTGCATCCTTTCTAATTTTTAATAATGCAGTGCTTCCTTGCTCTGTTCCTTTTTTAAAAATTATTTTATACTGGTTTACTTATAAAATTCACATACATTGTTTTGCACACCAGATCTTCCCCTTCTCCTTTGCCCACTCCTCCCTCCACCCATCAAGTTGTGAGACCCTATGATTAAGCCCCACCCTTCCTCTCCTTGTATCATACTCATTCTACAATAATGGTCTTATACAGTATTTGTCTTTATGAGACTGAGTTAGTTCACTTAGTATAATGCTTTCCAGTCCCTCTCATGTTAGGTAGTGATTTACAAAATCATTGCTTCTGCATGCTGCATAGTATTCCACTGTATGAATGTACCATAATTTCTCAATCCATTCCATTGTGATTGGGCATTTGGCTATTTCCATGTTCTTGTGATGGTGAATAATGCTGTTACGAATAATGGTGTACAGGTCTCTGTGCCTCAGTTCTCATTTTGTCAGGGTATATTCCAAACAGTGGGATAGCTGGGTCATATAGAATTTCTATGTTCAGACTTTTGAAAAACCAAACTCCCTTCCAGACTTGTTGTACCATTTCACAATCCTACCAACAATGTATAAGGCTTCCTATCTCTCCACATCCTCTCCCACATTTATTACTTGCTGCCCTGTTAAACTTTGCCACTGCTACTTGGGTAAGATGATGGTATCTTATTGTGGTTTTGATTTGCACTTCTCACTGGCAATGATTTTGAGTACTTCTTCATGTATCTGTTAATCATCCAAATGTCCTCTTCTGTGAAAAGTTTTTCCATGTCTCTTGCCCATTTTGTAACTGGATTATCATTCCTTTTCTTCTGGAGGTCTAGGAGTATTCTGTAAACTTCTGACGATTGCTTCCTGGTCCAAGCATAGGTTTTGCATAAGGACAAATAGCAGATTTCCAAAGGCAGCTTGGGAAGACAAAGTAGAGTATTATGAAATGAGCAAAGAGCTGGAGTCAGAAAAATTAAAAGAGCTGAACTAGCTCAGTATTTCTCTATATTTTTTTTTCAATTTTATACTGGTTTACTTACAAAGTTCATAAAGCTTGTACACATTGTTTTTCACACCATAAATTTCTCCTTTCCTTTACCCATCCCTCCTTCCACCCATCAAATTGTGGGACCCTATGTTTAAGGCCCCCTCTTGGATCCTCATACTAGTTCCACAATGATGGTCTTATACAGTATCTGTCTTTATGAGACTGAGTTAGTTCAGTGTTTCTTAAGCTGAAGGAACTGAAAAACAAATTCAAGTCTCAAGTTGTAATACTTAAGGATGCTTTGGACAGAATAGTAAATGATCCAGGAAGCAATAAAAGCAAGTAGAAGGAGTATACAGAGTCACTAGTATTTCATGAAACAACGTAGGATGTGATGATGAAGGAAGAGGTGGTGCTGAAGGAATAAGTTCAAGCTGCTCTGAAAGAATTGCCAAAAATACAAGCCCCAGGAATTGATAACATATGAACTGATATATTTTAACAGACGCTGCCCTGTGTGCACTCACCAAGCTGTGCCGAGAAATGTGGAGGACAACCACCTGGCCAACTGACTGGGAGAGATTGGTATTTTTTTTTCCTATTCCAAAGAAATGTGACCAGACTGAGTGTGGAAATTATCAAACAACATCATTAATATCACATGCAAGCAAGATTCTGCTGAAAATTATCCAAAACTGACTGGAGCAGCACTTCAGCAGAGAACTGCCAGAATGTGTAGGCTGGGTTTAGAAGAGGCCCTGGTAATAGGGATATTATACTTAATGTTAGATGGATCTTGGTAGAAAGCAGAGAGTACCAGAGGAATGTCTATCTATGTTTCAGTGCCTGTGCAAAGGCATTTGACCATGTGGATCACAACAAACTGGGGCTAACTCTGAGAAGAATCCCAGAACTGAGGATAACAGATTTTAATGTTTAATAGTTCTGCCTAAATATTGTTGCTTAATTTAGCATATAACTCCAAGTGGTCTTTTTCTGAGTAATGTATTTTCAAATTACTAGATACTCAGGAAGCATTATCAAATGTGTTACAGCTAAACAGTTAAAATCCTTGTTGTTATGTGCCGCTGAAGCTTGCCCTGCCCTGAGCAAATCTCCCTGACTCTGACACATCTACCCCCATTGCCCTAGTTACTGTATCAATCCATCTCATCCGAGGTCTTTCTCTCCTGCACTGTCCCTCCACCTCTCTAAGCATGATGTCCTTCTCCAAGAACCGGTTCCTCCTGGCCACGTGCCCAAAGTATGTGAAACAGAGCCTCAAAATCCTAGCCTCCAAGGACAGACTTGGTTTCACCCTCTCCAAAACAGACTTATTTGTTTTCTTGGCAGCCAATGGTATGTTCAAGATTCTTCAATGCCACAACTTGAAGGCATTCATTCTTTTTCTATCATCCTTAGTCATTATCCAGCTTTCTGATGCATAGCAAGTAATTATGAAGACCATGGACTGGATCAGGAGGACCTCAGTCTCTAGATTGACATAGTTGCTTCTCAGTACTCTTGAAAGGTCCCTGACTGAAGATTTGCCTAATGCAATTCGCCTTTTGATATCCCAACTGCTGGTGCCAACAGTGTTGATTGTGAGTCAAGCA
Organism: Elephantulus edwardii; assembly: GCF_000299155.1. Taxonomy (NCBI): domain Eukaryota; kingdom Metazoa; phylum Chordata; class Mammalia; order Macroscelidea; family Macroscelididae; genus Elephantulus; species Elephantulus edwardii. The sequence goes on along the minus strand of NW_006399761.1, from coordinate 22,945,453 downwards.
AATGGAAACTGTTAACAACCTCAATCTCTTCTCCATCTCCATCATGGTGCTGCCAACTGGCCCAGTGGTGAGAGTCTTTGTCTCCTTGATGATGAGCTTCAGTCCATATTGAAGACTACAGTCCTTGACCTTCTGCAGCAAGTACTTCAGGTCCTACTCAGCTTCGGCAGGTAAAATTATGTCATTAGTTAAGTTAAAAAAATGGCTTTAAAATATTGTGGTTTTGTTATGGTTTGCTGTAAAGCAGTAGCCTCTCAACTTCGAACATTTTAGAATCACCTAGAGTAAGAGCTTAGTGTCACTATAAAGAATACAGATGCATTCTGCCTTCCCATCCAGATTCTGACATAACTGGGCTGTGTGGCCCTTTTTTAAAATCTCCACTAGAAACTACCGCTCTTGCACTCTGTCATTATAAAAAAAATGACTGATTATCTTTTCTGACTGAACCTGGATGAGCAATGCTTTTCCAAAATTCTACTGTTTAATGGATTGTATTTTTCCTCTGTGGGACTACTGTTGTTTTATTTGAAATTTTAAGTTTTTCTATAGCATCATATATCTTTTGGTCTGATGATTAGATCAAAATTGATTATGTGCACTGGCTGTCAGGGAGAGAAAAAAAATTCAGACACATCTGAACACTATTTTTATAGACTGGTAGTTTTAGGTTAAGATATTTTGAAACATTTTTATAATTCATAGTTAAAAAATTATGTCTTAAAATTTAATAAAGAAAAATAAACTATTTCCCCAGACACTTCTCAAAAACCATTTCTCTCTTACATATTAAAGTTGGCAAAAAGATCTAAAGTACAAATCTTCACAAATTTTTCACTTGCAAGAATGCATAGAGAGCCAAATCCTAAGAAAAGGCTACTCTCTCCCAAACTGAATGACACATCGTCTTCCATCGGCATTGAACATGGAGATGCTGGCTCTATCCTCAGCGGTGAGTGAAAGAGCATGGGCAAACAGCATATGCAGTCTCACTGACTATATTTTTACAGAAATGGATCATTTTCTAGAACACAAAATGACTTCAATATAAATCAAGCAAAAATAGCAAAAAAGAAATAGTAATTTTAATTTTTTTTAAAAAATGGACTCAGTAATGAAAAATATATTATTTTTGAGAGATACTGTACATGCACATTTTAGAAAAGAGTTTTCCCAAAACTCCTCTTTAATAATAGTGGTTTTAAGCTGGAGGAAAAGAAAGAGCAAGCCATGTCACTCCTTGGGCAAGTATAACATCAAAGTCAAGACTTAGAGAGTCTATGAAAGTAAGTAAATTGTGTAGCAACTTCATGTTTGAGCGTATGAAGCCACTTTAATCTTCACTTGCTACCTTCCAAGTGAAATCAGTGACTTGCCATTGGCTCCCATGATAACTCTACATAGTCTACCTTTAAGGACTTTAATACATCAACAAGTTTTCAGATCTGTACCTTAATGGTAAGCACAAAGGTCCTTTGCAGGCAAAGAGTGTTTCTTATTCATCTTTGACTCCCCAGCACGCAGTATAGAGTTTACATACCGTAATTAATGACGGGGGCAGAGAGGGGAGCAGGGCCTTTTGGGTACAAGAAACATTAATGTGCACCTGCAGTATGTGGAACACGAAGAATTCAGGTCAAGGCCAGTCACAGTGGCCTTTTCAGAGCCATAGCTGTGTTTGGCTTTGGCAGTTTTCCAATGACATTTGAGCAGGACAATTGGCTGGCTAAGAACTATGCTTCAGAACCCAGATAATGTGTTACCTAGTTTAAACCTATTGTCTTAAAAGCTAGTAAGTGGGAAGATTGTGATTATACTGTGGGCACTGTAATGCCATAAGATCAAATGTATGTGGAGGTTGAATGGAAAACCAAGTTGCTTTGTAAACCTGCACTTGAATTACAAGAAAAAAACCCCACCAACCCTTTAAACAAGTAAGTAAAATTTTTATAAAAGGTTAAAAAAATTAGAAATGTAAAGCCAGAGAAAGTAATGAGCCTACGTATGGCCACGGAGCACAGAATTGATGACAAGCAGGTGAAGCTTAGAGGGATTAAGCTTGATTAAGGTCACACTGGGAACATAAGCAAAGTTTGCAGAACAGGAACCTATGAAAGGCGGAAACCTGTCAATGAAGCAAAATGGCTGTTCGACGCAGGTTTCTTACTAGAAAGGGATAAAAAACCAACTCAAGGTGGATCATGGACTTGGACTAAAACCAAAGACTGAAAGAATATACGGAGTCACTGTATCAAAAAGAATTGGCAGACAGAGAAGAATTTAATGAAACAACATATGAGCAAGAGTCTATGCTGATGAAGGAGGAAGAAGTTCAAGCTGCTTTAAAGGAAATAGCAAAAAATAAGGCCCCAGGAATAGATGTTATACCAATTGACATATTTCAGCTAACAGATGCTGCCCTGGATGTGCTCACCAAGCTGTGCCAAGAAACAACCACTTGGCCAACTGACTGGAAGAGATCTATATTTGTTCCCATTCCAAAGAAAGGTGACCCAACAGAGTGTGGAAACTA
>NW_006399761.1:22921470-22935290 GCF_000299155.1 Elephantulus edwardii | reverse complement strand
AGTTGGCCAAGTGGTTGTTCTCCAGATTTCTTGGCACAACTTGGTGAGCACATCCAGGGCAACATCTGTTATCTGATATACTTCAATTGGTATACCATCTATTCCTGGGTTTTTGCTTGTAGTGTCCTGTAATTCTTCAAGTTTGCCTTTCATCCATTGAAAATATTCAATCATTGTTCTTTTAAATTCTGTTTCAGAAAGTTCCATCAGGCTTTCTGGCATCAGGAAATCCATTCAGACTGTGTCATCCTTTGGGGGGGGACATCTTGCTTTGTGTTTGTGTATTGTGCGGGACAGCTTGCTTTCTTTGAGACATTGATATATTCTTGATCTGAAGCTAATGCTCTAGAGATCAGTTGGGTAGCTATCCCACTTGTGTTTTTCTCTGAACTTCTGACTCCAGGGAAATGTCAGTTCAGAGTCTGTGAGAGCAGCCTCTTGTAGGTAAGACAGGTCAAGGTGCTCCAGATTAAAAAGCAGATTGATTAACCAGACGTGTAGACATAGGTGCGGAGCCAAATGGGGTGGGGCATGCATGTGGTTGGGGCAATCACAAGGGCAGGTCAACCACTTGTGTGAACCTCACTCAGATCTTAGTTGTCTGGGTGTGCTTACAATTGGGGTCCCTATTCAAATTCCAGCTGTCCATCTCCCACCCAGTGGTTTTCATTCACTGGCCCCTTTCCACTGGTGCTCATGTAGTTGCCCTTGCACTGTGGCTCCTGCCCAGGAAGGGTCCTGGGTCCAAGGGGACTTAACAGGACAAAGTCAAATTCCCACCAACCTACTCGCCTCTGGCTGGTCTGCAGTGTCCACAAAAGTTCAGCCAAATTATCACTGGCCTGCTCATTCCTGGGCAGTTGCCGTGGCCCAAGAGAGCTCAGCCAAATTTTCACCAGTGGGCTCACCCTTGGGTACTCTCCCAGACAGACAGACAATCGGCGGTGCCCAAGAAAACCCAATTAGGATCCTACCAGCCTTTCTCGTGGGAGATCAGTCCCACAACATCTTGACTGGTGGCTCAAGACGATGGCTGGATCCGTGGTGTGCCTTTGTGGGCTGACTCAGAATTGCAGTGTCCATGGCTGTTGGTAGGTCTCTGTGCTGCGTGAAGGAGTCTCTAGTGGCCCTGGAGCACTGCCAGGGGTGCAGGGTTGTGGTGAGGCCACCAGGGTGTGCCAGAAGTGTGGGGGCGTGGGATGGTGGTGGGGTGGTGTCTCTGGACACGGTGCTGTGGAGGGGGTGGGGGTGCAGGGCTCTGGCAGCGCTGGCAGTTAGGGGTTGCAGCCCGTTACCAGATATTAAGCTGCCAAGTCACTAGTCCTCAGCAAATAAGACCTTCTGTGCCATCGTCCTTGTGCCAGGGTGGTCTAATTTTAAAGCCATGACCTACACAACCCCAGCTGCGGTGGTGGTGTTATTAGGGGCCACTGAATTGGTTCTGACTCCAAGCGACCCCCCATGCGGCAGAATGCAACACCACCCAGTTCTGGGCCATTCATTCTCACAGTTGCTGCTGGCATCATTTTGTTGAAGTTCTTCCTCTGTCTGACTCCTCTCCTTTACCAACCATGACATTCTCCAAGGATTAGTGACCCTTGATAACATGCCCAACGTATGTGACCTATATTTCTAGGCCATTCTTATTCAACAATGACTTCAGATCAGTTTGGACTCTTCCTTCATATGCAACTTCTTGAAAGAACTGATTGTTAATTCTTTTGATACAGAAATTCTGCATATTCCTTCCACTTGCTGTTGGTACTTCCTGCATCTTAAACATCTGCCCACAGAGTGCCTTTCTATTGAAACTCCAGGCTTGACATTCTTTCCCTCTGTTTTTACAGCTTGAGAAATGGTGAGTGCATTCTTCTCTGTTGGTTTTCGACCTCTACGTCTTTGCACATTTCATTCTACTGTGTTTTGTCTTCCTAAGCTGTCATTTGAAATAATCTGTTCTGTTTTCTTCCTCTTTTCTTCATTTCATTTTAGCTACACCCATGTTCTCAAGCAAAGTTCAGTCTCTTCCAACAACAATTTGCTCTTAATTGTCTTTCTTGTCTTTTAATGAGCCATTGCTTTCTTCATGTGTCATATCCTAGATGCCAGCTTACAATTGGTCTTGTCTTTGGTCATTGGTATTCAATGCATGTATTCTTGGGATGGTCTCTGAGCTCAGGTGGGATATACTCAAGGTCATATGATGGCTTTCCAACTTGATTGTGCACAACAACAACAACAGCAAAGGTCATATTATTTCCAACAACTTGTGTTATGCAGCTAAAACAGCCTTGTTTGATGAAAATGAAGACCTGAAGCACTTCCTGTAGAAGATCAAAGACTATAGCCTTCTTTATGAATTGCATCTCAACATCAAGAAAACAAAACTTCTCACCACTGGAATAACAGGAACATCGTGATGGAGAAAAGACTGAAAATGTCAACAACGTGAATCCACAAAAAAACAATGAACCCACAATAAACTGTCCCTATCAGCAGTCAGGAGATAAGGAGGTCTGATTCCTTTGTATTCCATATGCTGAGGTACACACGTACCTCTACTGTTTTTTGTTTTGTTTTTTTTAAAAAAGGATTCTCCATGAATAAGTTCTTGATCATACATAATCTTAGCTTGCTCTCAGGCATTGTTTTATTTCGAAGGGCATATTTACCAACTACTTGACTTTCTTTTTTATTTTGAATTTTTGCATGGCAAAACCAGGAATTACCAACACATCTTGATTGAATGTTTGATCAATTTCTGAAGTTGATTGAGATTCTCACTTCTTGCTCTGTGCCTTTAGTAGTGGTGTGTCTTCTTTGTATGTGTATAAAATTGATCCATCACACTGACAGCACTCTACTTCAGGAAAGATTTTTTTTTCAATCTACAAGTTCAATGAAATCCCAATATAGATACCAATTCCATTCTTCAATGAGATGGGGAAGCCAACTTCCAATTTTGTCTAGAATGAAGAGACCCTGAATAAGCAAAGCACTACTGAAAACTACTGGGGGAAAAAAGAGAAACAAGGTAGGAGGCATCATACTCTCTGATCTCAAATCTTAATATACAGCCACAGTAATCAAGAGAGCATCGGTACAGATACAGAAACATAGATGAATTGAATAGAATTGATATCCCAGAAATCAACTCATCTCCCTATGGTTAACTGATTTTTCACAAGGAGACAAAAATCAGTTACATGAGGAAATGACAACCTCTTTAACAAATGGTGCCGGTAAAACTTCCAGTATAAAATAAAAAAGAAAATATTCTTAACCTACAGACAAACAAAACAAACAAAAAAAATCAAACAACTGCACTATCTACAGAAAAATTAAGCAAGACCCACACCTCATACCATGCACAAAAACCATCTTGAAGTGGATCAAGATCTAGGAGTGAAACCAAAGACTATACAATTCATCAGAGAAAACTAGGAACAACTCTAGAAGCCCTAATCAACAGCATGACCAGACTTTCAAGAATAAGGAAAAACCTACAACCAGGAGAGAATAGACCTTCTAAGGATCAAATCCCTATGCACAAAAAAAAAACCTCTCCAACAGGATAAAAAGGAAACCCACAAACTTGGAAAAATATTTGACAATGACTTATTTGATAAGGGATTCATATCTTAAATTTCTAGAATTCTCCATCATCTCAATAAGGAAAGATTTTAAAATGTTCTTTTTAAAAGTGAATGCAGCACCATACTTCTGTTTGTCATTTCTGACAAACAGAAGGCTTATGTGTGTTGTTCATAAGGTCACTATGAGTTATAGTCAAGTGAATGACATCTAACAACAACATAGGTATTGAAAAGGTCTGAAGAAAAGTCACAACCCTGTCACATACTTTTCCTGACTTAAAAATAGGCAGTGTTTCCTTGTTCTATTCTGATAACGGTTTTTTAGCTGAGCACAATTAAGTGTTTGGGAATTTCTATTCTTCTGAACGTAATACATAATTTGTTATGATCCACATAGTCAAATGCCTCTGCATAGTCAAGAAAACACAAGTTCAGTATGCACTGCTTTTCACACTGTGTTTCATATAATCATTACCTTGCCCATCAATACCCTGTCTTATCGCCACACACAAATAAACATTTTTTTTCTGGTGTGTTCTGCTTTTAGCCAAGATCCATCTAACATTAACAATGATACCCTCATTCCACAACCTTCTCTGAATCCAGCCTGACTTTCTGGCAGTTCCCAGCCAGTATTGTTCTAGCCATTTTTAATAACCTTCAACAAGGTTTTTACCTGCAGTGAGATTAATGATTTTGGTAGGTAATTTTCAAATTCTGCTGTATCACTTTTTCTCAGAATGATAAGTCATCCAGTCATCTGGCCAAGTTCCCTGCCTACCAAAGGTCTTGGGTTAGACTAGTGAGCACATCCAGGGCTGCAAGTGTTCAGTGAAACGTGCCAATTGATATCTATCTGTTCCTGGTGCTTTTTTTTTTATTACCATGCCTTCAGTGCAGCCTGAACTTCTTCCTTCGTTACTACTGAGTCTTGATCATATTCCACTTCCTGAAACGGTTCTATGCCAGCCAATTCTTTTTTGGTACAGAGACTCTTGTGTATTCCTTCCATCTTTCCATACTTCCTGTATCATTCAAGATTTTATCCATAGTATCCTTCAGGCTTGATTTTGTTTTCAGCTCTTTTTAAACTTGAGAAATGCAGGGTGTAGTCTTCCATCTTTATTTTCTGACTCTAGCTCTTTACACATTGCATTGTAATACTCTGCCTTCTTGAGCTGCCCTTTGAAATATTCCACTCATGTCTTTACTTGAGCATTTCTTCCCTTTGTTAGATGATATGTTTGCTCAATTTAAAATGGTCAATAATGGTCTTTTTCAGCTTTTATAGCTTTTAGTGGTCGGGAGTGGGGCTTCCAATGGAAAGGTGTAGAGGTGCTCCATGGGAGAAGGATGGGAAATCTCCTCCTTGTGATTAACTGCCTCTGAAAACCTGCTAGAGGGTCACAAATAGGTTGGTTCCAACTGAACAGTGCACAACAACAATGCCAACATTACTCATTTCCTATGGGATCCATTTCCTTTTTAACAATTTCCAGTTTTCCTACAATCATACTTTGTACATTCCAATTATGAATCTTTATAAGCTGTTTCTCTTCATTTGGCATCACCAAATACTGAAAACGTGAATCCACCTGGGCTGTTAAGGTAGACTCTGCTTTGACGAAGCAGCTCTCCCCTAGTGGTATTCTGAATGGCGTGCAACCTGAGGGACTTATCTGCTGAAGGCATACCAGAAAATGTTTTGCTGCTGTTCAGGAGTTACACACAACATATGCTTTTTAGGACAGTCCCCATTCTATGTAATACATTACATTACATAGTGGATGACTTGAGGCTGATGGAATTATTTTCTTATTATAAAATGGAAATACTTATTTGAATTCTAATTAGCTCTGAGATATTAAGTAATTTTGATGAAGTCTTTTACTCAATGATTTTCAGAATTCAATGTCAAAACAAAACATGTCAGGCAAGTTCATAAAAAAAAAACCAAACTGCTCTCTGATCCCCACAAAATCACCACAGCCCCAAACATAGACTTGTAAGTGGATTAATTACCACGACAGAGTTGAAAAAGTTCCAAGTCAAGGAAACTAAAAATATCTATAGGAAATTGAGAGGATTTCTAAGGAAGAAAACAGTAACAACACTTTTTAAAAAATTAGGATTCTTCAGCTTTAAAAAACATTCTCAAAGTTTATATAACCGGAACAGGTAGACAAAGAGAAAACCTGTATTTAGTTATTATAGAGGAGATTAACAGTTCTAAAAAATGCTTATTATTAAGGTCTAAAATAAATAGTTTAATAAAATAAATAGATTTAGAAAAATATATGAACATACTATTTCACCTAAGGAAAAACTACAAACATGAGAGAGACAGGAAGAGCTCTTTTAAAGGTTAAAAGAAAAAGAAACAAAGACCACTCAAAGTCCAGGGAGAGCTGAGAGCATGCAGAGGGTTACATATATAAATACATGGTGTCTATATAAATCATATATAAATATACTATGTATATCTTTACACATAAATACATTACGGAGCTTATAAACATATATGTATAAATACACAATGCAGCATATTCTTGTCCTAATCATTGTTTGACACTTACACAGAATAGGGACATGTTTGTTAACTAACTGAAGTCTTAAGTGGCCTGTTATCACAGCTTTAACAGGCAGGAAATCATGAGTAAACAGCAATCACAGATTTTATAAAGATAACAATAAAAATCACAATATCCAGAATGAAGGCTACATAAGTGGAATGGACTTGTGGGGCGTGATTGTATAACAATGAAAGAATTTGTCTTTTACTTTTTAAAGAGAAGAACGAACTGGAGGGGAGGGGTGGGCAAGGAGAAAAGTGCAACAATGAATGAATGGATATATCTGTAAATTTTCATTAAAATTAATAATAATAATGGGGAAAAAAATCACAATATCCAACAGTGGTCCAGAGCTTATAATATACATGTATTGCACTAAATAAACTCATTTGTCTCCCTGGATACTACTTTTCAAAGACTAAAACAGTAGTGTATCGAAACAAGAAAATTGCTCAAGGACAAAGAATGGTAGAGTTTGGGTTTGAGCCAGGAGCCATACTGTATTCTTACCACTGAGCTATCCCAGCAAGCCTTGGGGTTACCACAGCATCCTCTAAGCCCCTAAATATGGCATTATGTAGGTTCTCACTTGATAGGACTTTCTTTTTGAGTATTTGAAAAAATTAATTATAGGTTTACAATTATTCATATTTCAGGACAGAAAAACTAATAATCATTATTTTATTTGTTCTTCATTAAACTGTGCATATTTTAGCTTTACCTCCAGTCTTCCTTGAGCATGACGCAGGAACACCAGATTGGCCCTGTCTGTCTCAGAAGATACAGGGGTCCAAGGCCAGGCAGCTCCACTGTCCAGGGGCCACCAGCAAACCACCATGTCTTGAGCACAATTAATAGCTAGGTGACATGCTGTTGTCCTATTAACTGGGCCAGGAATTTCACAGTAGGAAATCTAATGGTAAAAGAAAAAAAAAAAGAGGGTAAAAATAAGATTCAAGAATCCTCCAAATATTACATAGATTGAGGCATTGGTAAATGTAGATAAATCCAAGTAAATATGCACATTAAATATGTGCTTAAAGAGGTGTCAGAATTTACCGAATTCATTTGACACATATATAAAAAAGACATATGTTCAAAATATGCCCCCCCCCAGCCCAATTTAACAGCAGAGGAAAAGAAAAGAAGGAATACGAGTCAGGAAGGAATGGGCTCTCAGAAGCCAAATCAATACCAAAATGTACAGTCATGGCTGCCTGAACATTGACCTACACACAAAATTTAAGACCCGCTGTATTAAATGACAAGTTCACTGCTGCCGACCAAGAGTGTCTGCCCACTGTTTAAGACATAACATATTAACAATGCCTGACAACAAGAAAGGGAACAGCAACTTGGGGGAACGTGCCTTTAAAGCATCTATGAGACATTTGCACATACTTTCTACATAAAGGGGATCAAGCCACAGCACCACACGTTAAAAGTCTCTGCAAGCTTCTGAGAATTGTGCTTCTCTTTCTTCAGATGGATTTGTAGAATTTATTATTCAAACTATGTTATTCTGGAACATGGTTATTTGAAAACATAAGCACGGCATCATGTGGGTGACACATGCCAGCAAAATATAGATTGCACCGTATTTCTGCTGAATGAATTAATGGAAGGTTGATAGCTTGGAAAAGAGAGAGAGAGGGAAAAAAAAACTATCTTGCCATTGCTGGTCAGCAATAATCGAACCACTTTCTGGGGATTAAGCGCATGGCTAAGCCTACTGGACCAGACACTAGCAAAGGGCAGGGGGTCTTCTTATCAGAGAAATGCTTCTGGAGCCAGTCTCACTACATGACAGCTTGCTTTCATATTCCTGTCTGCAAGACAACAAAGGATGGAAATAATGCGATAATGCCAGAGTGCAATGGGTGTTAAGAACCCGCTGCATTTATGTATTGTATTTAGTAAATAATCAGGCTCATCCAAATTGTGATCTCACCACTCAACCAAGGCCATTAAAATCAAGGTTAATGCTTTAATAATCCGCTGCCTCCTTTTTAAAAAAAATATGGTCAAAAGGAACCCTTTTCTATTTGCATGGCCATAATATCATTGACCTCTTCATCCTCTGAATACACATCAAAAGGAACTGGAATCAAAGTAATTACCAGTGTTGTTCTCTCATGGTAAACATTTAACTCCTTGGACTTCCCCTTCACTGTTAAATAAACTGAACCGGGTTGTTTTTGGGGTTTTGTTTGTTTGTTTTTAAATGTAGCTGGAAAACTTGTTAAAGGTCAACAGTTATGGGATAGTCAACATGCTATTTCCTTTGCCAAAATTATTTCACTATGAGAATATTAAAATATGCTCCAAAGAAAAACAGAATGGTAATACTCTATGCCACTTCTTTGCTTTAAAAAATCCAAATAAACAATGACAGAAGTCAGTTTTGCACTTTCCAAGTGCAAACTGTTATCTTTAGTATTTAGTATTGGTATTTTAAATAGCTATGTACAGAGAAAAACCACAATGGGATTGGTAAATCCTTTAAAACACACAAACATTATTGTAAAACCCTGCTTGCCCCAGAAAGTTATTTATTAGTTTCTAGATGAGGAAATAAGAGATAACACTAGCAATTGACATTTTTAGTCCTTATATAGTGCATAATTTATATTGGCTAACGTGCCATGTTTTCTAGGAATTTTAATGGTATCAGTATCCTATCACAAAGGACAAGTACACATGTAAAATGAACAAGTTTAAGTATCTTTCCAATAGACAAATGATAGTTGGACTATAATAAATTTATTTTAAACACAACAAAGCAACAAAATTAAGTCCATGAGTTTTAGTTACTTTTCCCTTGTGCAGAAATAATAGAGAATAAGTATGTTTGTGATTTTCCAAATCTAAAGGTAGAAATAATTGCCTTGTGTAAGGAGCCAAGTACAGGCTCATTTTCTACAATGACTTCACAAGAGAAGATGATATCTAACAATTTATCTCTAATCTTGATAAAGAGTAATTACTATCTTTCAGTTGAAAATAGTTTATGACGATGTCTATCACACCTAACATGGACAAATCTGTCATAAAAATTTACATAATACCATTAAAAGTATTCACTTTAAATGGCTTAAGTTAATGTGCCATGATGTATTTTCTTTTCTTTTTTTTATTTTAATTTAGTGTGTTTATTTTCATGATGTATTTTCAAGACTGGTATTAATAAGCAACTTTGTAAATGAATCTACAATTAGTCATTCTGAAACATAGCATCCCATTAAGACTGCTAGTATCTTTTTTTGTTCAGCAACCAACAAAAAATATTTGTTTCTTTCTAGGAAAGAAAAAGTATCATAAAGTTTTATTGAAGCTCCATAATGGGGCTAACAAAATTAGACTTTATTTCCACATTGAAAAACTAAAGGGTATCTTCTTTCATCCTAAAAATATTTTTAGAAGAATAAATAAAATAAAATTAAAATAAATTAAATTAAATCCTCCCTAGACCACTGTCACCGCAGTTATAATTATGAAATAATCTGAATGGGCAAAAAGCTAGGTTAACTTACTTCAGCAAAATCATATACCTAAAGTTTCAAGATAGAAAGCTGGCTCCTAATATGATATAAGTGTGGCATCTTTTTTTTTTAAGGGATCTCTGTATCAGCTCTGTCCCCAGTGAACAGTGAACTGTCTCAAATCCACGTCACAGAGGCTGGATCAATCTTGCAAACACCAGTCATTGTTGAAAAGAGGCCTTGAACTGAAACAGCCTGGAAAATGTATTAGATCCTTGTCCGAACAGAGCATGCCTGCCAAGCAAGTTAAAAGGTAATGTGGCAAAACTTAAACGTGCCATTTAAAATAAAAATCATACCTTAACAGATGTAAAAGCCTTGATACAAGAAAACAAATTGCCTGGAGTCAGTGAAGGGAGAGATACGAACACATGAAAGAGATTTCTTTTTGCATTTTGACCAGTTATGGTGGGGGTGGAGGTGGGACCTCCTTGTTCATTACACTTTAATAGTAACCTTTCAAAGTGCCGCCTTCTTTATTTTCTTATGAAATGGGATCTAGAGACGCTATCCTACCCTAGAAAGATGATATGAGGTTTTAGGAGGAAAATAAAAATGGTGTGTATATCATCACTGCCAACCAAGAAAACAATTTTCAAATCTGTAATTTGCCTTTGTAATAGATCTTTGATATAAATTACTCCAAACATGCCATTGCCACATATTCCTAATGAGAGAGAAAAAGAAAACTTAGAACAGACACTCTTTCTGATGAATCAAGCCCAATACTATGAAACTCACATTTTTCCAAAATCAGGAACTATTCGGAAATCTTAAGCATGATAATATCAACTCATACCCTTGTAAGTCTTAGCAACTCATAACAGAGATCTTGAACACTGTACCTTATAATCCAAAGCTGAAAGTTTTTCTAGTCTCTTGGTTATATCAGGAGAGCCTATCTGCTTGGTAAACTGAATAAAACACAGCTTGTTTTGTGCCAAAAATGATAAGATGATAAAACTGTCTGTGAAAAGAGCTAAAAAGAAAAAAAAGATAATCATCAAGTCATCACCAATCAATAAAAAATAAAAATATTTTCTCACTGAAATACATGGCACTTTGAGAACAAAAAAAATATTGTTCTTAAATATCAATGACTTTTTACCAGGATATTCAAGGTATAAATAAATATTCATAATCAATCTCATCAAATACAGATTGGTATTTCCCTTCTTTCCTGTGACCACTGTAATATATATACTAACTGTGCAGAGACTTCTATTGAATGAGGGACGTTTGGAAGCAGGCCTAGGAAGGGATAAAACAAAGACTGCCATAACCGAGTGGAATAAGGAAAATGTTTACTTCTATTTATGCTTAGTCTTTGATCCTGTGTTTATAATATAAACCATATGAGAGCATTAAGATTATTGGGAATATACACCCATCAGTGGTCTGATCATCAATGCCATTTATTTCTCATTTTGAAAAATGTACATCGCTTAACTTTTTTTAGGTGTGAACGCTAAACAAAATACAGTATTTTATGCCCAAGAGATACATTATATGTTACTATTTTTCATGAGCTCTGGCAAAATTCTGATTTACTCAGTATATGTGTCCTTGAGGTTTTTCTACGTAGGAAATCTATGTTTCTTTCTAGAGCACACAGTAGATAATATTCATAGGTCACATAAAAAAAGAGAAAGTTATTCGTAAAAGCACACAGTGGAAATCTGAAAAATTCTTATTGTTCTTGTAAAGTAATTACTGAATATTTTATATACTTTCTTCACATCCCCCGTCCTGGCCAAGGGAACAGTGACCAAGAGTGGATCTACACAATTGCAGCAGAACTGGGACCCTGCCAAGAAGCACCTGGTTATCATGGTCCCGGAAGAGATGTGATTTGGGGCATAAATAAAAGAAACAACCTCATCATGGGCACTGTCTCTTTCAAAGCTGTCAACCAGAGGGGTTAACAACGAGACATAGGAAATGCCCCTCTCACCGAGATGCTTCTTCAGCACCATATTCTGATAAAGAAGAGGGAAGGGCACACTTAGCAATCTCACCTTTAGCTTATTATCCTCACTAATGTTGTGAATGATACAGCGTGTTTCTTTAAAATGATGACTCTTTTCCTAGTTTGTTCAAGAGACAGCTAGAGAGACCATACAGCAAAAGGAAAAGATCTTTATTCTCACTTTTCTTTCCTTAATTGTTCAATTTTAGATAGACAATAATATTTTATGACGGTGGCTATTTCTATACTTTCTTTTAAACCTTGAATAAAAGAATATAGTACCTGGGTTCAAATCTTGGTTCAATCAGTTTCCAGCTACATGACCCTTTTTGATATCTCAGTTTTAGATTTCTTATCAATAAACTGGAAAGAATAGTTCCTTATAAGGTATTTTTTTAATTAAATGAAATAGGTAACACTGACGCCCAATACAGAATTTTTAAGGCTCAACCACTGCCAGTAGCCTTCCTTTTCAATAACTAGCTTAAAATGTTTCTCTTAAAAGTTGGCTGTGCATCAATTCTATACTGATTGTGGTGTCACTTAATAGTGTGTTTATGTGGCCTTGATTTATACACACACACACGCACACACACGCACACGCACACACACTCTCCTCACCCCAAAGTCTTTCAAAAGTCAGTAATCATAGACTTTGGTAATAAAGACCCTTCCTGTGTACAGAGCATGGATTTCTACTGATGGCTGTGTTGACAGACATGATTGTGTTATTCATTCAAAATTCATTTGCATGTGCAAGTATTTCAAATGTCAACAATAGGGGAGTAACTCTGGAGGAACACACACACAAAATTAAACTATTTTGAAAATGCTTACATTGACATTTTGTAAAGAAAATGTGAAAAATATTCAGAGAATAAGCCTCCCACTTGATAATTAAAAAACACACACACCAACAACCCTAAACCTGATAGGAAATATTAGGCAGAACTGGTATTGGTCTCATGGGCTGTAACTATGCTATTACAAGCAATTACTTGTTGTGTTTGCAAGTCCCCAGTGGTAATAATTAGTCTACCTGTTGACACTCTATTCCTCTTGCGCCTGTTAATGTAGGCAATTGATTTGCACATGGGGGTAATTACCATCACTGATGGGGTCTGAGATGAGCTTCCCCACCAGGCTTCTGTCAATCACCACCTTCTCCAGCTGCGGCCCAGAGATGCTTAGAGACACCAGCACACCTGTACCAAACAGGAGCTAAAACCAGGTCGAAGGAGGGGGAAGGAGACAAGAGGAGAGGGAGAAGCTGAGAAACAAGAACATCTCTCAGAACATACAATTTACAAACGTTCTGTGTTTACACATCCATCTATGACAGGAAAGTAATTTGTCTGCATTAAAAATAATCACTGATATTTTGAGCAAAAAAGAGGAATGTGGCTAGACGGCGCTATGCGCATGAAATAAGGGAATCTATATACAGACACATAAGAACCCTGTAGCACAGTGGTTAAAGTGGGCAGCTCCTAACCGAAAGAGTGGCAGTTCAAACCCATCAGGTGCTCCAAAAGATAAAAGAGACCGTGTGTTTCTGTAAAGATCGCTGTTGTCTGGTGCTGTAGAGTCACATCTGACTCACAGAAATCACATGGACAATGAAAAGAAATACTGTCCATCCTCTGGCTTCCTTGGACTCTCTGCTTGCTTTAAATCCAAGGACTTGAGTCAGAATAAACCCAGTGGAACGGCTTTTGGACTAGAACTTAGTCCATGTTTGATTGGCAGTCTACAGAGGGATCTGTGGTGGTCTCGTAGAGGGAGCTGCACTGCTAACCCCAAGCCCATCACTCTCTAGCCCTTGGAATGTACCCACGACTCTGTGAAGGGAAGGCCAACCTCAGTGCCTGCCACCTCTACAATCTCAGCGCTCAGCACCTCTACAACAACCTCAGTGTCCACGACCTCTACAACCTCAGTGTCCACCATCTCTACAACCTCAGTGTCCACCATCTCTACAACCTCAGTGTCCGCCATCTCTACAACGTCAGTGTCCACCATCTCTACAACCTCAGTGTCCACCATCTCTACAATGTCAGTGTTCACCACCTCTACAACCTCAGTGTCCGCCACCTCTACAACGTCAGTGTCCACCACCTCTACAACAACCTCAGTGTCC
>NW_006399761.1:22907089-22919091 GCF_000299155.1 Elephantulus edwardii | reverse complement strand
TCCACCACCTCTACAACAACCTCAGTGTCCACCACCTCTACAACCTCAGCTCTTGCCACTTCTACCCTCTGAAACCTAGCAGAGGCTGTGCTATGAAGCTCCAACCCAACGCCAAAGAGAATCTTCTAAATACTTACTAAAATATTCTTGCAGAAATAACTACCTTTCTGTTGTGTTCACTAAACACAATGTGTTCTCTTTTTTTGACATAAATATAACGTTTTCTTGATATAATGTGTTCTTTTTTCAATCTATTGAAAGATTACTATTTACTAAAAATTAAAAGACCATTTATTGAGTCCTGAAGAGTCATGCTGTTGTTGCATACCACGGAGTCAGAACCGACCCACAGCTGACCCTCCAGCAGGTTTTCAAGAGGCAGTTAATCACACGAGAAGAGACTTCCCAGCCTTCTCTCCCATAATAGCTGGTGGTTTTGAACTGTGTGCCTTCAGGATCACAGTGCACATTCTTAGCACTAGGTCACCAGTGCTAAAACAGGAAATGTAAAGATTTTTTCGGAATTTAAGACCCACAATGAAAAATAAACATCTTGTTGGTCTAGAAGATTAAAATCAGGGCAGTTAACCTGGGTAAGTCATTGACTTTATGTGAGAAATAAGGATAGCAAAGTGCCTGGACTTTACCAATGTCAGTATTCACTCAATCTCCCGACAATAGATGACTGGCAGGACTTGTAGGATTCATTCTCTGTTGCTCCTTTCCATCTGTGGCAGCATAATTCATTCATCTCCAGACGTTTAAAACGTTCGGAAAGAACCACACATATGCATGTGCTTGCTGTCTCTGAGATTATGAAACATCAACACTCGAAGAGACGGTTTCACCTTCAAGGCAACAGACTCAACGCTGGTGAGTCACAGAACAGCATATGGTGCAGGAAGGGGAAGAAACCCGATTGTCAGTAAATGCATCAGGAAAATGCGAGCCAGACTCCAACAGAAGCGGGGAATCCCCCGCCCACCTGGTCATCATGTCTCAGCTCGAGAAGAGGATTCTGTGTCAGGACGGATCGGGGCTTGTGCGGGTGAAGGACGAGCATCGAGAGGGGCCAGGATAACATCGGGAAAGACCACTATTCCTCTGCCTTCCAGACTGCAGGAACGTGAGTCAGCAGGCTGGCTGAGGAGGGTCCTGTCCACGATGTTACGACCCCTGTGCTGGCCAAGCCCTCCACGCACCACCTGACTCCATGCTCTGTTCCATTGCCTGAATGTCCTCAACACGGGAAGGGAAAGGACTTCATAAACACCCTCACTGCTCTGGGAGACAAAGAAGGGAGGTAGGTCTGTTCCAAGAATTTTAAATGACTTCACAAATTAATTAATCATAACTGAATTACATTCAGCCCTGCCATGTGTGTTGATACAAATACCGATCATTTCCTTCTGTGCAATTCTCCCTAAAATGATACTACATGGTCTTCGCTCCCAAAGTCCTCCCCGCTCAGGGAGACAAGCCCAGAGCCCTCTTTCTAGTTTAGCTCTTCTTAGAGGCCTTCCCAAATCCCAATTCCTCTTTCTTTAAAACAGCTTTAAAATGTGTCCTATTTAATTTTAGCTCTTAAAACTCTGGGAGCTTTGGTGGCTTAGTGGTTAAGGAGTCATGTTGCCAACTCAGAGGCATGTGGTTCGAATCCACTAGTTGCTCCGTGGGAGAGAGATGGGCAGTCTCCTCCCATGCAATTGGCTGCCTCCGAAACCCCCCTGGAGGGTCAGCTATGGATCAGCTTTGAGTCCACTGTACATAATATAACAAAATTTTACACTTACAGCTGTAAGCATCTGTTTTGTTAATTATTCACTGTCTTTTAACTCCTTTTAGGGGCTAGGCCACCTTTATCTTTATAGCTTCAATGCCAGACACATCATAGTATGGTGTGAGTTCCAATGTATAGGGAGCCTCTACTAGATTTCCAGACCTGTAATGCGAGAAGGCTGTCTGTCATTCTCCCTCAGTGCTGCTGGTGGATCTGGACTTCCAGAGCTGCACAGGCTGAGGTTAGCAGCAAAACCTCCACTGGACTATGACACCAGAGCTCTCCAAATACACAGTGGGGGTCTGTGAAATGTTTGGAGGATCCTAGCAATCTCATTGTAAGATCAGATCATCTGTTGTTGGAAGGAAAGAAGTCTAATATTCTATTTCCACATGGCAAGAAAGTTCTTTCTGAAGCATCCAACCCATGCTTGGATACCTCCAATGACCAGGAGGTCACTAACTTACAGGAAACTTCTTAATGTCATTGCATAGCTTCAATCACTCTGTTGTTGATATTAGGCTCTATAAAGTCAAGTACAACTCAGGGAGACCCTGTGAATGACAGTCCTGAACTCTGTCCTCTCTTGTGTCATCCTTTAAGGATCATTCATCCATTCAATAAAAAATGAGTATTAGACACCATGCACTCAATTTGATGATCTAAAAATGAGCCAAAGATAATCCTTAAAATAGGTTAAATTTAGGTTAATAGACATGGAAATGTAAGTAAATAATTGCAATAAAGTACCGTTACTGTTCTCATTATAGCAGTATGCATCGGATAAGTTGGAGACACTGAAGAGGAATTGTGACTCTTAAACTGGAGGGTGAAGTTAATGCCTTCTTCTCAAAACTTCACAGTAACACATTTGTACTTAGTACTGGTTTCTCTAGACAACTGTCCTTCAAGTATTTGAGGAAAACCAATCAGTACCTTAAAGGCATTATTTGACCCCTGTGCCTTCATTTATTAATTTGAAAAATGGAGCTAATAGGAAACACTTCATAGTATAAAGATTAAATTTTCATAAAGGCATTTAGAATAATGCCTGGCACATAGTTAAGTTTTTGCAACTGTTTTTAATTCAACAATTACTTGTATAATGCATTTCCACCATACTGTTTGCTGTCTTTTGAACACATTTTTTTTAATCTCTTAAAAGCATGTACTCAGAGTGGACTTAATAGAAATAGAACACTAGATTCCAAGTGAAGGGAAATCAGTCAAAGTTGGGGGAGGGGGGTGGTTGCTACCCGTCGCCACTTGTTATAATTGCAAACAAGATGTTGGCAAATTCCTCAGACCCTTGGGATTTCACTTGCCTACGCTTCTAAAGCTTCTCTTGGTTAATCATCACCATCTTCATGACATGACTCGCTATCCTGGTGGAAGCTACTTTTTTCTTCATCCAGGTATTTTTCTTGGATTCACCGCTGTTGATTTGGAGCTCACTCTCCAGTGGATTTCTGACAAAGGCGACTGTCCACTTTTCATCTGAGAAGCTGCTGGGGGATCTAAGCCAATAGAGAGGTGTAGTCTTGTGGGGAGCAATGCAACAGACTACGCCTCTAGGGCCCTCTAGTTCATTATTTGT
Source organism: Elephantulus edwardii (assembly GCF_000299155.1). Classification (NCBI taxonomy): domain Eukaryota; kingdom Metazoa; phylum Chordata; class Mammalia; order Macroscelidea; family Macroscelididae; genus Elephantulus; species Elephantulus edwardii. Next base: position 22,915,714 of record NW_006399761.1, on the reverse strand, counting down.
TACATTATGAAATGAATTCCAATCCACTTTGAAGGACGCAGAAAGGAAAGGACACTCTGTGGCCACAAGAAGATGAAACTTAGACAGGAATGGATTGAAACGGGAAAGGTGTCTGCGCTGGAAACGACTGCACCACAGCTGGAGAGACAAGCAGTAATCCGAGGACTTCTTGTACTGCCTAGCGAGCTTGACCGTTCTTATCTCGAGGCAGGTGCAACCACTGATTCACACATTCATTCATTTATTCCCAAAATACTCAGAAGCCTGGGAATACAGCAATGAGCAAAAGAGAAGATGGCCTCATCCTTATTACCCTCGCAGAGCCTGCATTCAAGTGTGGACAAAGTCAGCAGACAGATAGTTTAAATATAATCTCAGATAGCCATGAATAGTAGGGAGAAAAGGTAAAGTAAGTGTACAGTAAGTATTAGATGCCGTTTTAAGTAGGATGACTAATAAGCCCCTTGCAGGAGATAAGGGAGCTAGTCCATACGGAATTGTACTTCCAACCCAAAGGCCAAGCCTCTGGCAGTTCAAATCTACTAGAAACAACTCAGGACAAAAATGGACAATCTCCTCCTGTGCAATTTACAGCCTCAGAAACTCAATGGAGAATCAGCTATGAAGCAGTTCTAACACAATGACAACGAGTCTGGAGTTGTAGGAGATAAAATGTGAACACTATACCACTGCTTGGAATATACCTTGAAAAAATGAGAACCGAGGCACAGAGACTTGTACACCAATGTTCACAGCATTATTCACCACCACAGGAACATGAAAGCAGCCCCAAATGCCCAACCGCAATGGAATAAATTGAGAAATGATGGTACAGTCACACAATGGAATACTATGCAGCACGCAGGAGCAATAATTTTGTAAATTACTACCTAACTTGGGAGGGACTTGGAGAGCATTATGCTGAGTGAACTGTAAGGACAAATACTGTATACGAAACCATTATTGTAGAACAAGTATGAGGGTCCAAGGGGAGAGGGCGGGGAACTTAATCTAGGGTCACATAATTTGATGGGTGGAGGGAGGAATGGGCAAAGGAAAGGAGAAAGATCCAGTGTGAAAAACAATGTATACGAACTTCATGAACTTTGTAAGTAAACCAGTTTAATAATAATAAAAAAACCCCAAACTTAGACATGCACAAACATAAAGGAGCACATTACACAAATATCTAGATAAAGGGAAACTGAGGCTGAGAGGATATCAAGTGCTACAACCCTGGTGTTGAAACATGCGCAGGATGACTGTAGAGCAGCCAGGCCAGAAGGGCCAGTGGGAGCATGTGAGAAGCACGTATGGAGAGACTGAAGTCCGAGAGGCGATCAGGACACAGAGTAAGTTGCCATTTACTGAGGAAAAGCCACTGTGTTTTAGGTGGAGGAGAATCATGGCCTAAGTTATGTTTAAAGAGAAGCCTCTGGGTGCTCTGACATGAACAGAATGTGTGTCAGTAAAGGCAAGAGTGGAAGCAAGGACACTAGGGGCCAATGCCGTGGTGCTGGTCAGAGAAAATGAACTAGACCTTGAAGTAGAAGGGGTGGTGGTGGTAAAAGAAACATATGCAGACAGATTTGAAATAGAAACAAATTTCCCTAGGACTCACTGAACGGTGTGACTGGGTGTAGAAGAGGAAAAGCAATGTCCAGATGGACTCAAAGGTTTCTGAGTTTTCTGAGACAATGAGAACACTGGGAGCGATTGTTTTCACTAGGTGCTCGGTCTGGAATTGGTTCCAAATCCCAGCAATCCCACGGGACCATGGTGACCCGCCCCATGAAATGTTCTTGGCTGGAATTTTCACAGAAGCCAATCACCAGGTGTTGCTCCTCACAGGGACACTGAATGGGCTCCAGCTCCCACGCGCTCAGGAGCCAGCCACGCACTTATCCATTATGCCACCAGGGCTGCTTAGAAATCAGTGGAAGGGAAGGGAGCCAATGTAGATTACAGGGCAGCAAGAGTTTGGTTTGCGACATGTTAGGTCAGGATGTCTCCGCAAATACAGGTGATATGATCAAATAAGACAATTAGATATGAGTCTGAAGTTTAGGGACTGAAGACATATTTGGGAGTCACTGACAATACCAGGATGATATTTAAATCATGGGACTTGGAAAAGCTCTCTAGAGAAAAATTAGTTGAAAGAATAAAGATACCCAAAGTCTAGGTTAGGGGCAGTTCAACCTTTGTTGTTTAGTACCTTTGAGTCTGAGACTCATAGTTGACCCTTCAGTGGGTTTTCAGAGGCTGTAAGTCACGTGGGTCCCCTGGAACATCTGGTGAATGCAAACCGTGTGCCTATGGTTTAACCGTACAACTCTTTATACCACTAAGCCTTCGGAGCTCCCTCTCTTTATTCTAAAAAAATATTTTTATTGCTTTTCATAGGATAATTCTTTTACATTATGTTTTATTCATATACATAGTGTTTTGTACACTCTTTATTTCGTGTTTCATACACTCATTCATATACATTCTATTTTACATTATTTTTTAATTGGTTTGCTTACATAATTTACATACATTGTGCTTCACACTATTCTGTATCCTCCTATATTTTTTTAAAAAATTCTTTTTTATTGATATTTTAACAAAAGTTTACAGAACACTTAGGTTTCCATTCACTCACTGTTGCACATTTTCCTACCTACCCTTCTTCCATTTGCTTTTCTCTTTGAAAAGATTCTTTCATTGTTGCAAAATTTCCTCCCCCCCCAAGACCACTTTGTATGTACCTCTCATTCTGGACTGTTGTCATGCAAAAAATACTTAATCATATATTCCTTTTAAACAGTACTTCATCTTCCTTCCTTCCTTCCTTCCATCCATCAGGGTTGAGGGAAGACAGAAAAGGAGAAGAGGAATGATATATATTTCATTGAAACAGGTGAGGGAGAGATCTGTTTAAAAGGGATATATCAATGGGTATTCTTGTCATGACAGAAGTCCAGAATGAAGGCTGCATAGTGGAGTGAACGTGGGGGCAGTGATTGCATAACAATGAAAGAGTTTTTCTTTTTCTTTTCCTTCATCTCTTCTAAAGCAGTATTATTTATCCGCTCTTTCCTTAGTTTCTCCACAACCCCCATGTCAGTCTTGTTTTATAACAGTGGCATTATGCAGTATCTATCCTTTTGCGACTAAGATATTTCACTCAGCATAATGTCCTCCAGGGTCACCAATTAGAAGTACTAAAAGTTAAAAATTAGCCTTCTTCCTGAAGCCTAGCTTGGGTGGTCTTTAGGAGTAAAATGTGCCCACTGCTGCAGATCTCTACCTGTCCATGGACCTGAGGTATCCCTCAAACCACAAACAGGCACTTAGTGAGAGAACCCGCTAAGTTTATGAGCTCACTGTTTGGTAAAAGCACCCAGGTCTTGTGTCCTTTTTCAAGAGACGCACAAATAAACTAATAGGCTAATTCATGGGCTCATCACAGCACTGTGTCAAAACAACAAAGTGGTGCTTGTTCCTTCACCATCTTTCCAATATTCGACAAGATATGAATTCAGGCTTTGGGCTTGTGGTTCTTTTGTTGTTTTTTAAATTTTATACTGGTTTACTTATCAGAGTTCGCACACATTGTTTTCCACACCGGATCTTTACCCTTTGCTTTACCCACCCCGCCCCCACCCACCAAATTGTGCAACCCTGTGATTAAGCACCCACGCACCCCCAAATTCAAGTTTTGTGTTCAGCAACACAAGGCATTAATTCTTCAGTCTTCTTGAGAAACGCTGAGCATGCTCCTTCCTTTCTGTTTTTTTATCTTGGGGTTTTGTGCATTTCATTATACTACTTTGCTATATCTTCTCCCACTGGCCTTTGACATCTTCTGCTCAGCCCTTTTAAGTCATCATTTCTTCTACTTTCTTTAGTTATTCTGTGTTTAAATGTAACTTGCAGAGTCTCTTCTGACACCCATGTTGGTCTTTTCTGTCTTTTCCATCATCTTTTGCATTCTTCTTGAATGATATCACTGCACAACTTGCTTGGTCTTTGATCAGTAGTGTTCAAAGAGTCAGGTCTCTCCGTGAAAAGGTCTCTAAATTCAGGTAGAATATATGCAATGCTGTACGTCTGCTCTCGTGGATTTGTTTTGATTTTATTAAGCATCAGCTTCAACTTGCACATGAAGAATTAATGGTCGGGATGGCACTTTGCCCTAGGCTTTTTTCTGACTACTGACATTCAGTTTCTTCATCATTTCTTTCCCTCAAGGTAGTCAATATGGTATCTGTACATTTGGTGAAGTCCATGTGTACAGTTACCATTTGGGTGGTTGGAAAAGGTTATTTGCCTTGAATAATTTCATGGCTGTCTGAAAGTCTATCATGTACTTGCACATGATGATCTGAACCACAGTCTACCCCTGGCCTAGTTTTGACTGCTGATATTGAGCTTCTCCAATGATTCCTTACACAGATGTAGTCAAGAGATTCCCAGATAACTCATCAGGTGAGGTCCATGTGCAAAGTCAATATTTGTGCCTTTATTATTATTGAAAATAACAATTTTTTTAAAAGTCTATCATGTGTTCTTTGACATGGTTTTTATCTCCAAAGTCACATTTTTCAAACACGAATCCTTCTTTATTCTTGGCTCTTGCATTCTTCTTCTTGTTCTGTGTCCCTGAGTTGGAACCAATCCAAATGTGACCCTCCAACAGGTTTTCGGGGGCACCAGTTACACAGGAGGAGACTAGCTAGTTTTTGGTGGCTTCAAATTGCATGCCTTTGGGATTGCAGTGCAGACTCTTACACTAGGCCAGAGCTCCTGTTCTAGTCACCAATAATTATACACTTTGATTGCATACTTAATCAATTTTAAACTGTTGGAATTGGTAAAAAATATTCGTCTTTGTCATTAGTATCGATACACAAAATGGAATAAATGTAAACAGTCAAAATAACTGGTCTTCCTAATGGTGAATAAATATTATTTTATACTAAAACAGGCTTGGAAGCAGGAATGGCATCCACTTCCAAAATGGCTTGCCTCCAGAAACCCTATGAACGTGGAGAAACAACAAAAGTTCTAAGTGTTCAGGTCTTTCATTCATAGGGTCACTGTGAGTCGTTTATGACTCAACAGCACTTAACAACAATATACTAACCTCACTATATTTCAAGATAGATCTTTGTAAAAGAAATGTATTGTTTATTTTCTGTTAACATTATGTCCAAAAGCTAGTTTCAGACCACTTGGTGGTTGGCCTGAGCAGTGGGGGCTGCAGCCCAGACTTCAGCTGCTGGCAGAGTGCTCCGGCCTCAGCTAGGACTGCTGGACAGACACAGGACACGTGCACGCCTTCAGGCCAGGCTGCGACCTCAGGCTGAGCAGCAGTAAGCTGAGAGCAGGGGCTGTCCAATCTCCCTGACACTCCTCCCTGGTCACAGCCTTTCCAGCAGCAGCCTGCTCTTCCCTTTCAGTCTCTTCCAGATCTCTGTAGAAGTACATCACCTCCCGCGGGTGATCCCGAGAGAATGGGCTACACATGCACAGGACTTTCAGGCCAGCATCCTCCACATCAGAGCCTGGACTGTGCTCCCCTGTTGCTGCATCGGATAGCAATGTCTATGTGGCGAAGAGGAGAATCTGTTACACAGAGCGATGGTGGTCAGCCCTGGATCAGTATCCATGAGAAGACGATTCTCCAGAAGGCTGCCTGGATCTGGTGAAGGTTCCAGGAGCAAAGCACCTGGAGATAGGAGTGGCTCCAGAAGCAGCAGTGAATTTGAGCACAGCTCTCTGGCCAGTATTTCTGGAGGATGTGACACTGGATCTGCCGGACTTTCAATGGCAACAGTGACTCAAGCAGCCAACAGAAGTTTCCCCCAGGTCCTCTTCAGGTTGATGACGTAGAGGCCATCACTTTTCCTTTATAGATGTTCTGTTCCATTTGGAAGTCAAGGTTGGTGCCTCCCAGGTGCGTTCCTGCTGCAAGGAATTGGAGGACATCTTCCCCCTTCATCTGCAGGACATCAAAGGCTCTGGACACTGTGGAAGTTTCCCCTTTAAGTTATGATGGAAATGAGGACAACATTATGGATTCTTCTGTAGATCACAGGGAAAGCAAAATGTTCTTTTTAACAACAAAAATTATACCATTCTATTTTTCCACTCCCTGAACATCAGAGTGTACGTTTTCCATTCCGATGGTCAACATCAATCCATTTCTGCTCCCTAATGCCCAGGATATACAGCTTTCTCCACTTCATCTCATTCTTGATAACATCCATTTTTCATAGATTCCTATTTTTGTGCGTTCCATGCTCCCACTATTAATGGATGCTTACAGCAGTTTCTCCTCATTTTGAGTTTTGACACATCAGCAAATGAAGGTCTCTAATGCTTAACTGCATCCATGCCATTGGGGATGACTTCTCTCTAAGAAGGAAGAAGCTCTCCCTTAGATGTATATCGAGCGTCTTCCCATCTGAGAAGCCCATCTTCCTGTACTACATCAGACAATGTTTCAGTGCTACTCATAAGAGGTTTTTCTACCAGCCATTTAAAAACTTTTAGAAGTAGCTCACCAGCTTCTTTTTCTTAGTTTGTCTTAGTCTTGAAGGTCTGCTGAAACCAACCCACAGAAGGTGACCTTGTTTGTGTTTGAAATCCCAGCGGCACGGCTTCTCGGAAAACAGCAACATACATGGCACCACAATATGAATAACTGACAGACGAGAGGTGGACAAAAGGTAGTTTTGAATTCAGGAAAGAGTGAAAGAAACCATACTTAATCTCAAGTATGGAAGAAGAACTGGTATAAAACAGTAATTGCAGGGAGCTCCCGTCCCCCCTAATGGTGATCACAGTTCCACTGAATTCGATATTCTGATTAAAAACAAAACAATCCAGCCTCAGCAATTCATGTGGTGATTATCACACCTGAGCAGAAATGAAAAGCAGAAGCATGCAGGGTCGGCTCTAAAAATCAACAATAGGTGAGAGGTTCAATCCATGATTTGAGAGTTAAGTCATGGGCAGTTGGCCAAGTTCAATCCCATGAGATCCAGGAGACCTGTGCTAAACAATACACTCCAGAGAAACAGCAAGGTAATGGGATACCTGGAGTGAATTCCAGGGCCTGAGAAAGTATTTAAAGTATTCTAGAGTCCCTCTTCCGGAGGCCTAGGAACACCCTGAGTACATCTACCCTTCACCTTCCTAATCCTGCCACCCCCACGACAAAACCATAGGAAGAATTCTGGAGGAACGCTAGAGAGCTATGGACAGGCAAACAGTTTCACAGTGGGGAATTCTATAATGAAGATTAGAGTTACTGCTCATTTTAACAGATAATGTGCTAGAGGAGAGGCGACATGCTTTCTGTAATTTATTCCTTTATTCAGCAAATATTTACTGAGTATAGAGGGAAACCATGCCTGACTAATCCATTAAAGTAGAGAGACAAAATGGAACGTAATTAAGACAAGGATTAAAAAAAATTTAATTGCCTCACTATGGGGAACTGACTTAAGGACAAGGAATAAACAGGTATTTCAGGACACAGAGAAATGCTGGCAATAGTTCTTCCTAAAGATGTGTGTGTGATGTTATTCAATTAAAGGAGGAGATAACATGCCTCGTGACTGTCTGTTGGGACCATTTAAATTTAAGAAACATCATTTTCTTACTTAGTTTCATTATAAAAGGAGAGCTACTATATTTTAATCCTTAATGTAAACTCACCTACTAATTCCATAAATAATTATACGTGTTTATTTACACACTTCTATTCATGTTTTTGCTGTCGCTGTTAGGTGCTATCAAGGAGCATAAGACTTACAGCCCCCCTTGAACAACAGATGTGAGCCATGTCCTACCCTGTGCCATCCTCACAATCTCTGACACACTCAGGTCCAATGCACCAATCCATCTGGTTGAGGGTGTCCTTTGCTTTAAGCAATCCTCCACATCCCTAAGCATGATGTCCCCCTCCAAGGACGAGTATCCCCTTGCAACATTTGCAAAGCATTTTAACGTGAAGCTTCATCATCCTTGCCTCAAAGGAACATTCTGGCTGCACCTTCTCTGAGACATAGCTGATCTTTTGGCACTTGATGGGATATTCAGTGTTCTTCTCCAGAATCACAACTCAAAGGCATAAATTCTTTCGTCATCCTCATTCATCGTCCAGCTCTCAGAAACATAACAACTGATGGAAAGACCATGGCTTGCAGCCTCAAACTTACATCATTGCTCTCAATAATTTGGAGAGGTCCCTGCCTACAGACTTTCCCAGAGCAATACATCTCCTGATATCCTGCCCACAAAGACTAAGGGGATCCAAGTGCAATGATATTTTGACAGTTTTGATCTTTTCTCCATCTATCATGATAGTACTTATTGGCCCAGTGGTGAGAATTTTTTTATGTTGAAGCCTGCAATCTTTGATCTTCTGCAGCAAAGGCTTCAAGTTCTCTTCACTTTCAGCAAGCAAGGTGGTGTCATCTGCATAATGTAGGTACTGATAAGTCTTCCTCCAGTCTTGATGCCACGGTCTTAATAGAGTCCAGCTTCGTGTACAATTTACTCAGCATACAGACGGAATGGATACAGGAAGAGGATACAACCCTGGTACACATTTTTCTTAATTTC
>NW_006399761.1:22906533-22906989 GCF_000299155.1 Elephantulus edwardii | reverse complement strand
CCACCTCTACAACGTCAGTGTCCACCACCTCTACAACAACCTCAGTGTCCACCACCTCTACAACCTCAGTGTCCACCATCTCTACAACCTCAGTGTCCACCACCTCTACAACCTCAGTGTCCACCACCTCTACAACATCAGTGTCCACCACCTCTACAACATCAGTGTCCACCACCTCTACAACGTCAGTGTCCACCATCTCTACAACCTCAGTGTCCACCACCTCTACAACGTCAGTGTCCACCATCTCTACAACGTCAGTGTCCACCTCTACAACGTCAGTGTCCACCACCTCTACAACGTCAGTGTCCACCACCTCCACAACCTCAGTGTCCACCATCTCTACAACGTCAGTGTCCACCACCTCTACAACCTCAGTGTCCACCACCTCTACAACGTCAGTGTCCACCATCTCTACAACGTCAGTGTCCACCATCTCTACGTCAGTGTCCACCA
>NW_006399761.1:22888926-22901184 GCF_000299155.1 Elephantulus edwardii | reverse complement strand
ACACACACACACACACACACACACACACACAAATAATTTTAAAAAATTAAGAAAAAATTGTTTTCTATACAATCATTCAAATACATTTTAAACCATTCATGTACATTTTTATTCTTTATACAATAATGCATATACATTGTTTTATATAATTAACTACAGTGATCAATGCCCTTTTTAAAAAACTTTATTTTATTAATTTTAAGGAACATTTACAGAGATTTTGGATTTCCATTCATTCATTGTTGCACTTTTCTCCCTGCCCAGCCCTGCCCCCAGTTCCCTCTTCTCTTTGAAAAGTAAAAGAAAAATTATTTCATTGGTATACAATCCCCTCGCCTCCGCCCCCACCGCCCCAAGTACACTCCACTATGCAACCTTAATTCTGGACTCTTGTGATAACCATAATACCCTATCATATATCACTTTTAAATTGTTCTCTCCCTCATCTGTTTCTTCAATGCCCTTTTTTTTGGCCAAATGCAACATGTCTTTTTAAAGTAAAATTTATTTGAATCGTAATTTTAACAGAAGTGTACAGGAAAGTTCACATTGTTGCACATTTTACCCCCTCCCTCCTTTCCCCCCCTCTCCCAGTTCACTATTTTAAAAAAATATTACCTCATTATTGCACAATTACCTCGCTCCCTCCCAATACCGCCAGTCCTCTTTGCAATGTACCTATTATGGGCTGTTGTTGTACATATAATGTACATATAATCATATATTCCGTGTGTGTGTTTAACCCAAGTATTTTTTTCAATGTTATACTAGTTTATTTACAAAGTTCAAATACGTTGTTTTCCATACCAGAGCTTTCCCATTTCTTCACCACCACCACCTACAAATTGTACGACCATATGATTACTTCCCCTCATGCTTCCACCTCCTCCCCTCCTTGGGTCCTCATACTCATTCTACAATAGTGGTTTTTCTACAGTATTTGTCCTTATGTGGCTGAGTTAGTTCACTCAGCACAGTCCCTCCCAAAGTAAGTAACAGTCTACAAAATCATTGCTCCTGTGTGCTGTGTAGTATTCCATTGTGTAAATGTACCCTCATTTCTTAATCCATTAGATTGTGGTTGGACCTCTGGGCTGTTTCCATGTTCTTGCGATGGTGAATAATGCTGCTAGGAATATTGGTGTACAAGTCTCCATTTGTTCCTTAGCTCTAATTTTCTCAGGGTATATTCCAAGCAGTGGAATAGCTCGGTATTATGGAATTTCTATGTTCAGTTTTTTGAGGAAGCACCGAACTGCCATCTGACCAATGCCCTTCTCCCCCGCCTTGTTGTGCACTGTTGAACTGGATCATACTGGCACAGGAGATTGCCCTTCCTTTGCCAGCAGAGCATCTAGTGGATTTGAACCATGTGCCTTTGGGATTGCAGTGCAATTGCTTGCCACGAGGCCACTAGAGCTCCCTCCTGACCAATGCCCTTTTGTACATACACTGTGTTTCTGTTACACGAACATGGCATTATGATTTATAATCGTGGAAAATTATGTAAATAACAGGGCCTAAAACAAATTTTATATTTGCAAATAGTCTTAAAGCCTCAAAGGGATAAATGCAGTGGTAAATAAAGAAGCAAACGAAGAGGTAATACAGGTTGACTATATTACCTTAGGGTAATAGTTCATCACTTACTAAAGATTCTACACATCATCTCTATAATGCATGCAGCATGCGACGACAACTCTGGCATATAACGGACACTTAAATAATAATAATGGAGTCCTCACACTAATTCACCATCAAAAGGTTAAAGCAACTAACTAAAGGTCACATTTAAAAAAAATCATAGAAACAAGCAAAACCCATTTGCTCTCAAGTCCCCCCTGACTCCTGGAGACCCATGTGGATCAGAAAAACCGCATATACATAAAACAACTGTTAAATGAATTAAAGAAAGGAATAGACAGCACCACAATAGTGGTAGGAGACTCCAACACACCACTATCAGCAAAGCATAGATCAACTCAAAAGAAACATGACAAAGATGTAGAAGATCTAAAGTATACAATCAGTCAACTTGACCTTGTAGATACACAGATGATTCGGCACCCAACTAAAACGCAATTCACTTTCTTCGCAAGTGTCCATGGTACATTCTCTAGAATAAATCACATATTATGACACAAAGCAAGCCTCAATAAATTAAAAAAACATTTAAATAATACTAAGTATTTCTTCAGACTATAATGTCATAAAAATAGAAATTAACTACAAGAGGTAAACTTTATAGAACAACCTGTGTGGAAGCTAAATAACACCCTGCTAGAACATGCTTAGGGTCTAAAAGAAATAAAGAATGAAATAAAAAAAATCCCTTGAAAAAAACCCCAACCCCTGTGTTATAGGTGTTTAAAAGGATAAGTTTTAGGAAGTAGATCACCAGCCTTCTGAAGCACCTCTGGGTAGACGGGCGCTTCAACTGTGCAGTTAGGAGCAGAGCGTGTAAACTATTCATTTGCAAAAGCCAGAGACCACAAAAATGTTATAGTTAGTAGAAAACCAAGACAAGTCTACAAGTGACAAATCCCGTGCGATGCCACTGGCTTCTGAAGAACTGGCTTCTGTTACATCTTACTTTGCCAGTTGACTTGTATGCAATATCTCCTTCTGGTGTTCCTTTCTCTAGCTCTTTCTTCACTCTTTCTCTAAACCAATGCCTGTCAGAGGTGGTTCTGAACCCTGGAGTCATTTGGCAGTATCTGGAGACATTTGCCTGTTACAATTTCTAAACATTAGTCACCTCTACTCAGGCTCATGTCAAAAGAGTTCTTGTAAAGGACTTGGAGGTAAAAGCTTTTTCATCAGGCATTTTGGTGGGCTCCTCAAATTCTACTCAACATCCCCCCCCCCATAACTAGTCATGTAATCTGCTGTCCTGTCTCATGGATGAGGACCAGTCAGGTATCTCACTCAGAGCAGGGGTCAGTGCACAGTCCAGATCAGGATCCCTGAGGAAACTTGCCCGGCACGTCTCCACCATGATCAGGGTAACGATGCTAATGACTGCTGTCAGCTGTCAAGAAGGAGACGGCCCTCAGGCAAGTCAGAGCGACCTGCCTTCATAGAACTCTTCTCTAAGAACACCTTGCTTTTGTTCTAATTCAGTGCGCACCAATCGGCCTTCTTATCTATAATTCAGTCTCTTGAGTAATTCATCCATCAAGTAGGAATGCCCCAAGCAAATGAGCAATGTCTATATTGCCAGATACATCTCACATTCGGAATTAATAAACTGCCACTCCAGTTAATAAATCAGCCACTTCTGAGTTTTGTTATTGTGAACACTGTTAGTACAAGAACACAAATGGAGATAACATAAAAGATAGATAAGTTTAATTAATCAGAAATTTGTTGCTCAAGTCCATGATGAATTGCTTAAGTGGAGATGCAACGTTTTCCTTCCAAAAAGTTGGAGGAATGTGCTACAGTAAATTAGTCAGTATGGTTTTTGTTGTAGGGTTTTGGTGGTTGCATCCAGGAGGACGGGTAACTTGTTAATAATATAAATATCACCTTTTGAGAGGGAACATGGAAACAGGATTCTTAGACCACTAGTGAGAGGACTGGTCAGTTCTGCTATCCCAGCATGCTTAAAGTGGGGAGGTTCGGGGACACACAAAAAAGGAATCACACTACCACCAACAAAGAAGAAGCATGGAGATGCACTGTGTCCTTCTGGGTCACAGAATATTACAAACCACAGCCTGGGACTGAGACTAGAGCAATAGCAGCAACAGAGGTGGCAACAAACCAAATCCCAACACGAGACAGAGCAGAACTAGGAGTACTGCCCCATGAAGCCAGAGGCAGGGGTCTTTGTTCAGACTTACTGGAGAACTGGGGCCAGGAAGCAATGCTAACATTGGCAGCAGTAAAACAGCTTTGTAATACCAGCGTAGAGCCATGGGACTAAATGTCACATGGCCTGTAAGCAGGTCTGCGAGGCTGCCCTCACTGAAGAACTGTACCTTATTTCCACCCTGATGCTGCCCTAAGAACCCTGATAATCACGAATCTGGTCTGTGAGTTCTGTGTGGCCATTTCAATGGCTCAGGGGAGCCAGCAGCGGGGCAGTAAGGATCCTGGGGTTAGGGAAAGGGGTGGTGGCGGTAAGGTGTATGAATAGCTTGTCTCAGAACTCACAGACGGAGCTGCAGGAACACAAAGCACGTCTGACCTTGGAGGAGTCGGTTCTGTGCTGGTGATGCTGGTGATGGGAATTCATCTTCATTGTCAATTTAGTGGAGATCCGATGCTGCCACCCGACGCTGGCCACACTGTTTCCACAAGACATACACTGAGTAGTAGGATTCCATTTTGTAACAGGTAAAAAGCAAATGTAATACAATTTACGTATTTATATATGTGTGTGTGCGTGTATACAGACATTTTCTTTATACAGGAAAACGTCAGAAAAAATAGGCAACAAATTTTTGATAGTAGGAAAATCAGAGTAAAGGCATTAGGAGTCAAAGATTAAAAAGTTTAGCTTTATATATTAATGAATTTTTTATTTTATTTTTTATTTAAATAGCATTCAGTTTATTACAAATATTTAGCATTGGCTTCCCATATTTCCCCCTTTTGTATTTATCATGTTATCATCTAGAAGAGCATCCCATTGATGAATTTTTTTAAGAGCTAATCCCTTGGATTGCGATGTTGTAAAAGAATACTGAATATATAGACAAATCAAAAGAACCAACAGATCAGTCCGGAAAATATTTAAATATGCTCCTCAGAGCCCTCCTCAGAGACAGGGATTGTGATGCTTTCTCTCACATTTTGGACAAGTTGTCAGGAGATGCTGGTCCTTGGGAAAAGGAATCATGGTGGGGAAAGAGAAGGGCCAGTGAAAGAGAAGGAGAGCCTCAAGGAGAAGCACTGACACAGTGACTGTCATAATGGGCTTGAGCTGGGAGCTCTAGTGGCCTAGTGGCAAGGAGCTGCAACTACAATCCCAGAGGCACACGGTTCGAATCCTCCAGATGCTCTGCCGGGGAAGGAGGGACAATCTCCTCCTGTACCAGTCAGATCTGATTTGACAGTACGCACACACACACAAATCATAAAGTAAAATAAAATAATAAAAAAATAATGGGCTTGAGCACAGCGGAGAGTCTGAGAATGGCACAGACTAGGGCAAAGCTTTGATCTACCATTCACAGCATCACTCTGAGACATAGGTGACCCAGAGACACCTGAGAGTGACAGCAAGCACTCAGGAGTTCAAGGAAGCCTGGTGGTGCAGTGGTTTAAGTGTGTGGCTGCTGAGTGAACGATTTCCGGTGCAAACCTACTGAGTGGCTCTGCAGCACAAAAGACCTGGAAGTCGGCTTCCCTGGAGTATAGAGAAGTGAACCCAAAGGCCACGTTCTTCTCTGTGACGCTCTGTGGCCAAGCTGTCCTCTGTCACACACACTCAACAGTAACCAACAACAGTGACATCAGGGGCTCAGTGCTGGACATGTTACATTGCTTGTATTGATTTTATATTCTCAAAAGGGTTAGAGTAAAGCAAGGACCATGTGGAAATGGCTATTATTTCAGTTAACCCCCACAAGGGGGTTACTGTCCCATCAACAGCATCCACCACACAAAACTAATTCCCATAAGGTCAAACATGTCTTCCCAGGATCCTGCACCCACTTACTGTGTCCAAAATCAATTGCAGTGACCACACAGACTTCACAGAACCAAACTCACAGTGATGGGGCTTATTAGCAAGTAAATAAGCTCTCATTCAGACTAGCAGCAAAATACACTCTTAGTACAAACATCTTCTCAAATACAATCCCTAATAGGCTATTATTTTGGTTAACAGCAAAATGCCGTCCCTCAATCCCAGAGAGCTTCTCAATGAGCAATCTTCAAGTCTCAACAGCTTCTCAATTAACAGCAAGATAAAGTCACTGGGGTCCTAGGACACACACTGCATTTTCTGCTTCCTCCTGTTCTCCTGATGGTGAAATTCCCACTTTCTGCTGCTGAATGTGCTCAATTAATAGTGAGACGAGCCAATCTCATGGTAGATAAACTAGCATGCCCTATTTGCATGAGGAGGAATTGGTTCACAGAGCTGTTGAAGATATAGGTGGGCCACATATTTGCAGGGCAGACAGAGTCGAGGGAGCCAGATCAGAATGAACCCAGGTGAGGTGAAAGGACAAAGACAGTGGTCTAGGGAAGCCACATTGTGAACAACCGACTCACTACCCCAGAGTAGGTTACAGGAGTTTGGTGTTCAAGACAAGGTTTCAGTTGGAGGCATAATTGTGGAGGCAGACACAACAATGGTATTGAAACCAACAGACTGTTCGAGTTCACCAAGGCAATGAGTGTAGACAAACGAGAGGAAACCTTATAGTACCTAAAAGTTTAGGAGATTTTGTTGCTGGTGAGTTGAGTACAACTCATAGCGAGCCTATGCAAAACAGATCTGAACCCTGTCCTATTCTGTGCCATCCTCACAATCCCAGACACACTGGAGGCCATTACTGCAGTCACTGTGTCAGTTCACCTCACGGATAGTCTTCCTCTCTTTCTCTGTCCCTCTACCTTCCCAAGCACAATACCCCTCTCCAATAAATAGTCTTTCCTAGCAATGTGTACAAAGTATGTGAGGCAAAGCTTTATCATCTTTGTCTCCAAGGAGCATTCTGTCTGCACCTTCTCCAAGACATATCTGTATGCTCTTTTGGCAGTCCATGCGTTATTCAGTACTCTTCTCCAAAACCACAGCTCAAAGACATCAATTTTTCTTCTGTTGTCCTTATTCACGGCCCAGCTCTCAACAGCATAACAAATGACTGAAAAGACCATGGCCTGAATAAGGCAGGCTGTTGTTGTTGTTATGAGCCGTCGAGTCGCTTGCGACTCATAGCCACCCTATCTATGTACAACAGCCCTAAACCCTGCTCTATCCTATGCCAATCTCACTGCCTCCGACACACCCATCCCAATTACCCCAGTCACTGAATCAATCCACCTCATAGAGGGTCTTCCCCTCCTGCACCTTCCCTCCACCCTCCCAAGCATGATGTCCCTCTCCAAGGACCTCTCTGTCCTTACATGTCCGAAGTATGTCAGACGAAGCCCCAGAATCCTTGCCTTCAAGAAGCAGCCTGGTTTAACCCTCTCCAGGATGAATCTATTTGTTTTCTTGACAGCCCATGGTACATTCAATACTCTTCTCCAGCACCACAGCTCAAAGGCATCAATTCTCCTTCTATCCACCCTAGTCATTGTCCAACTCTCTGATGTATAACAAGTGATTGCAAAGACCATAGCCTGTATCAGATACACCTTAGTAGTCTCCAGAGTGACACCATTGCTCTTCAGTACTTTGGAGAGGTCCCTAACAGCAGACTTTCCCATCGCAATATGTTTTTTATTTCCTGGCTGCTGGTGCCAAGAGTGTTGACTATGGAGCCAAGCAAACTAAAGTTGTTAACAATATCAATTCCCACCATCCATCCTGATGCTGCAATTGGTCCAGTGGTAAGAATCTTTGTCTTCTTGACATTGAGCTTCAATCCACATTGAAGGCTGCAGTCCTTGACCCTCTGTAGCAAGTGCATCTGGTCCTCCTCAGTTTCGGCAAGCAGGGTTGTGTCATCTGCATAACGCAGATTGTTAATAGATCTTCCACCAATCCTGACACCACACTTCTCCTCACAGAGCCCAGCCTCTCAGATAATCTGTTCTGTATACAGGTTGAAAAGATATGGAGATAGGACACATCCCTGGCGTACACCTTTCCCAATTTTGAACCATGCAGTATTTCCCTGCTCTGTTCTGATGACAGCCTCTTGGTCCACGTATAGGTTTCGCATTAGCACAATCAAGTGTTCTGGGATTCCCATTCTTCTCAGAGTCAGCCACAGTTTGTTATGATCCACACAGTCAAATGCCTTTGCATAATCAATGAAACACATATAGACATTCTTCTGGTATTCCCTGCTTTCAGCCAAGATCCATTTAACATTAGATACACTATCCCTAGTACCACGACCCCTTCTAAACCCAGCCTGGACTTCTGGCAGTTCTCTCCTGATGTGCTGTCCCAGTCGTTTTTGGATAATCTTCAGTAGAATCTTGCTTGCATGTGAAACCAAGAAGATTGTTCTATAGTTTCCACACTCTGTTGGGTCACCGTTCTTTGGAATGGGAACAGATATAGATCTCTTCCACTCAGTTGGCCAAGTGGTTGTTTTCCAGATTCTTGGCACAACTTGATGAGCACATCTGGGGCAGCATCTGTTAGCTGAAATATGTCAATTGGTACACCATCCATTCCTGGGGCCCTGTTTTTTGCTATTTTCTTAAAGCAGCTTGAAATTCTTCCTTCATCACCATAGGCTCTTGCTCATATGTTATTTCATTAAATTCTTCTGTGTCTGTCAATTCCTTTCGATATAGTGACTCAGTATATTCTTTCCATCTTCTTTTAATACTTCCTGAATCATTTAATAGTCTTCCTAAAGCATCCTTGATTACAGCAACTAGAGGTTTGAATTTTTTTTCTTCAGTTCCTTGAGCTTAAGAAATGCTGAATGAGTTCGGCCCTTTTGATTTTCCAACCCCAGCTCCTTGCATATTTCATTGTAATATTTTGCTTTGTCATCCCACACTGCCTTTTGGAATTTTCTATTCAGCTCTTTAGTATCTTGAATTCTTCCTTGTGCTTTGGCTCCTCTGCACTCCAGTGCTCCTCAGTAATTTGGAGAGGTCACTGCCTTCAGACTTTCCCAGTACAATACATCTCTTGATCTCCTGACTGCTGGTACCAAGGATGTTGATTGTGGATCCAAGTAAGATGAAACTGTTGACAATTTCAAGCTTTTATCCATCTGTCATTATGTTGCCTACAGGTTCATGATGAGAATTTCTGTTTTCTTGGTGTCGAGGTGCAAGCCACACTGAAGACTGTATTCTTTGATCTTCTGCAGCAAGACCTTCAAGTCCTCCTCACTTTCAGCAAGCAAGGTTGTGTCATTTGATTAATGAGTTACTTATGAGTCTTCCACAATCTTGATGCCACATTTTTCTTAATAGAGTCTAGTTTCTCAAATAATTTGCTCAGAATACAGGCTGAAAAGTTATGGAGAAAAGATACAACTCTGGTGCACATCTTTTCTCATTTAAACACATTATTTTCTTGCTCTGTTCACTCTGTCGGGAGATACAGAAAGGGGGAAATAGGAAGAGAACAGATTGCAAGAGAATAGCCAGAGAGGTAGCCCACAATCTAGGGCCATAGTGTCTTTTAAAATAGGTTTTAAGAGGAGTCGGGTAAATTCTACCAAACATTCAGAGAAGATCTACCCCAATTTAAAATAGGAAAAGGAGGAACATTCCAAGAGTCATTCTATGATGTAAACATACCCTGCTACCAAAGCCAGGCAAAGGTATAATCAAAAAAGAAAACTATCAATATATTATAGGGCATTATGATTATAAGAGTCCGGAATGAAGGTTGCAGAGTGGAGTATACTCGGGGTGGGGGGTTGGGAGGAGTGCGGGGGGATTGTATACCAATGAAGGATTTTTTCTTTTACTTTTCAAAGAGAAGAGCGAACTGGAGGCGGGGAGGGGGGTGCAGGGAGAAAAGTGCAACAATGAATGAATGGAAATCCAAAATATCTGCAAATGTTCATTAAAATTAATAATTTAAAAAAACCCCTATCATTGTAAAGTAGGAAAGACATGCGGGCTATTGGGGAGAGAGAATGAGGAAAAAACCAGATAGATAATGGACATTGCATTAAATCAGATGAAGGAAGAACTATTTGAAAGGGATATATGATTAGGCATTGTAGTATGACAACAACCTGGAACAAGGAGTGCATTGCAGGCAGGGCTGGGGAAGGCGGGAGGGGAGGGGAAGAGAATGTGCAAGAAGGAAAAAATGAAAAGAAGACATTTTTGGTGTTTTTAAAAAGAATTTTTTAAGACTTTTTTTTTTCATTTAATGAAAGCTTACAGAGACTTAGGATTTCCATTCATTCATTGATGCACTTTTCTCCCTGCCCACCCTTCCCCCTCCAATTCACTCTTCTCTTTGAAAAGCAAAAGAAAAATTCTTTCATTGTTATACAACCCTACAGTCGCTACCCCACAAGTCCACTCCACTGTGCAGCCTTCATTCTGCACTCTTGTCATAACAATAATACCTAATTATATATCCCTTTATAACAGTTCTCTCCCTCATCTCTTCCAATGCAGTATACATAATTTATTCCATCTTTCTCAGTCCTCCCTCAACCCCAATGTCAGTCCCATTTTACAGCAGTGGCACTATGTGATATTTGTCCTTTTGTCACTGAGATATTTCACTCAGCATAATGTCCTCCAGGATCACCTATTTTGTATAATATTTCATGAGTTCCTTGTTATTCAATGCAGCATATTATTCCATTGTGTGAATATACCACAGCTTCTCTATCCATTCGTTTGTTGATGGGCACTTGCGTTGTTTCTAACTCTTTGCTACTGAGGATAAAGCAGCAATAATTATGGGTGTGCATATATCTGCTTGGGTGGCAGCTATGGTTTCTTTAGGGATATTCCCAGTGGTGGAATTTCTGGGTCAAATGGTATTTCTATTTGCAACTTTTTGAGAATGTGTCTTACAGCCTTCCACACTGGTTGAAGCATTTTACACTATCACCAACAGTGAATAAGCATTCCAGTTTCTCCACAACCTCGCCAGCATTTGATGTTTGCTGCTCTGTTAAATGTTACTATTCTTACTGGGGTGAGATGATTTCTCATAGTTGTTTAGATTTGCATCTCTCTTAGAGCTAAGGATTTTGAACATTTCTTCACGTGTTTGGTGGCCATTTGAATGTCTTCTTTGGTGAAGTGTCTTTTCATATCCTGTGCCCATTTTTCTATTGGGTTTTTACCTTTACCTTGTTGTGATGCTTGAGTATTTCATAAATTCTAGATATAAGTCCCTCGTCTGACATGTCATTACCAAATATTTAAAAAAATATAATGGCTCATATCAAACAACAATGTTTTGTAGTATTTGTCCTTTTGTGACTGAGATATTTCACTCAGCATAATCGCTATGAGTCGCCGGCACATAACAACAATGTCCTCCAAGCTCCCCCATGTTGTGTAATGTTTTATGAGTTCATAGTGTTTCAATTTTGTATAATATTCTATTGTGTCAATGTACCATAGTTCTCTAGTCATTCATTTGTTGATGGGCACTTTGGTTACTTCCATATATTTGCTACTGTGAACAGCAAAGCAATAAACTTGGGGGTGCAGACCAAAAAAAAAAAAAACCAGAAAACTATCTTTTTCTTTTTCCAATTGATATATCAATTATAGTAAAAATTATCTAAAAAAATTACCATTTTAACTGTTCTTAAAACTGGGAGGTCTGGTGGCCTACTGGCAAGAAGCTGTGCTGCAATCCCAAAGGCATATGGTTTGAATGCACCAGCTGCTCTGTGGGACAAGGATGGACAATCTCCTCTCGTGTGATTAACTGCCTTTGAAAACCTACTGGAGGGTCAGCTATGGGTCAGTTCCAATTCAACTGTACAAAAAAAAAAAACCCAAACCCAACAACTGTTCCTCAGTTTTACAATTCAGTGTAACATACTTTCATTTATCATGCACATAAAATTACCAGGTTCCACTATCTAATCTTAGATGCTTAGTTTATTCACTCATGTCTTTTTTTTAAATAAAATTTTGTGATTTTAATGAACATTTACAGTTAGATTTTCATTCATTTATTGTTGCACATTTTACCCTCGTCTTTCCCTTCCCCCTCCCCCAGTCACTTTTTTAAAAAATATTCATTCATGGTTGCACAATTACCTACCTTTCCCCACTCCTCCGTCCCCATCCTCCTCACAATGATGCATTTCTTATTCTGGGCTGTTGACATATGTATAATGACTAATCATATATTCCTTTTAGACAGGTCTTTCTTTCTTCTGTTCCAATACAATGTTCATTATCCTCTTATCGTATCCTCCTCCCAACCTCCCATGTCAGTCCTGCTTTATAACAGTGGTGCTATGCAGTATTTGTCCTTTTGGGACTGAGATATTTCACTCAGCATGATGATTCATGCGTTTCTTTTTTCCCTTCTTGTTGTGAACCATCGAACTGGATCCAACTGGCATAGGAGGAGATGGCTCCTCCTTCTCCACTGGAGGATCTGGTGGATTTGAACCATGCACCTTTGGGATTTCAGTGCAGCTCCTTACC
>NW_006399761.1:22886202-22887854 GCF_000299155.1 Elephantulus edwardii | reverse complement strand
ACACACACACACACACACACACACACACACTCTCTCTCTCTCTTTCTCTCTCCCCCCTTCTTTTTAACTGCTATCTGCTTGGGTGTAATGGTCAGGGTTGTTCACAACTAAGTTCTCTAAAGAGGAACTGAACTGAGGATACAGTTAACTGGCAGCCTCCAAAGTGTGTGCTGAGGCCACACTTTGCCCAGGCTTGGAAAAACCTGAGCATGCTGAAGGTGGGAGGGCCAGACCAATGCAGTCCAACAAGAGCCTCCTCTCACAAACAACAATGGCTTAGGGACTCCTATTTGGCCAGCCTGAAGCTTTCTCAAGATTATGTGGGGTGTATGACTCTTCTTTACCAAGGATTCTTTCTTCTCTCTTCTTTAAGACTTCAGTCCACAGGAAGGACTCCAACCTTATCACTGTCTCTTTTCACTTATCCTTCGCCTCTCTCCATTGTTAACATCTGCTTATAAAAAAACCTCACCAGTAGCATGTTTCAATAATTTACACACACACACACATTTCTGTTGTCTACAGGTTTGAGTCTGCTCAAAATAATGATCGCATGTGCAACAAAATGAAAGCCTGTTAGATCCTGCACTATTCTAATGTCTTTTCTTTGCCGAAGGCTGTGGCGGCAGCTACCATCATCTTATTTTTTTTTTTTTAACCCACCTGCTTGAGGCTTGTTCCCTCCTTCATTGACCCTCAAGCACGAGACCTCTTTTCAAGAACAGACTGTTCCTGGCTGTAGACCCAAAGTAGGTGGCACAAAGTCTCGCCAGCCTTGCTTTCTGAGGAGTATTCTGTGATGCCTCTTCTCAGGTATATACATTTGTCCTGCTGACAGTCCATGGTATGTTCAGTGTTCTTCATCAACACCACCATCCAAAGGCTTCCATTCCTCTTCCATCTTCCTTACTCTCATTACCTTATATAAGTCTGTATCTTGGGGTTTCTTGCATCACTACTCCACTGACATGGCTCTTTCTCATGTTGTCAGTGACTCCATGCTGCTCGACTCAATAGGCAAATATCAAGATTTTACCTTACTAAGAACATCCAAGTCCTTAAAACCTGGTTTGTAGGACACTGAGGTCCTTGGTTGTATGCCACCTCTCTAGCTACCTTCAGTCTTCTATCTCCCTATTTCTCTCTTTCTGCCTATTTCTCTCTTTCTATCACTCCCAAGATGCCCGAGATATGCTAAGCTGTTTCAAGAAATCTGGAGAACAACCACCTGGCCAACTGACTGGAAGAGATCTATATTTGTTTCCCATTCCAAAGAGAGATGACCCGACAGAGTGCAGAAATTATTGAACAGTATCACTGATACCATACGCGAGCAAGATTCTGCTGAAGATTAGCCAAAAATGACTGCAACATCGCATCAAGAGAAAACTGTCAGAAGTGCAGGCTGGATTTAGAAGGAGTCGTGGTACTGGGGATATTGTAGCTAATGTCAGATGGATCTTGGCTGAAAGCAGGGAGTGCCAGAAGAATGTCTATCTGTGTTTCATTGACTAAGCAAAGGTGTTAGACTGTGTGGATCACAACAAACTGTGGCTGACTCTGAGAAGAATGGGAATCCCAAAACACTTGATAGTGCTTGTGCGAAACTTATACTTGGACCAAGAGGCAGTCATCAGAACAGCACAAGAAAA
>NW_006399761.1:22880703-22885641 GCF_000299155.1 Elephantulus edwardii | reverse complement strand
ATTGTTCACAGCTTTAGTTTGCTTGGCTCCATAGTCAACACTCTTGGCACCAGCAGCCAGGAAATTAAAAGACATATTGCATTGGGAAAGTCTGCTCTTAGAGACCTCTCCAGAATACTGAAGAGCAATGATGTCAGTTTGGAGAGTAAAGTGCACCTGATACAGGCCATGGGCTTTGCAATCACTTGCTATTCATCAGAGAGCTGGACAGTGACTAGGGATGATGGAAGGAGAATTGATGCCTTTGAGCTGTGGTGCTGGAGAAGAGTATTGAATATATGATGGACTGCTAGGAAAACAAACAGGTTTGTCCTGGAGAGGGTGAAGCCAGGCTGCTCCTTGGCAGCAAGGATTCTGAAGCTTTGTCTGACATACTTTGGACATGTTGCAAGGACGGATCAGTTCTCAGAAAGGGACGTCATTCTTGGGAGGGTGGAGGGACAGCATGAGAGAGGAAGACCCTCGATGAGATGGACTGATTCAGTGACTGCGATAATGAGGGTAGGTGTGCCAGAGACAATAAAATTGGCACAGGACAGAGCAGGGTATAGGGCTGGGGAACGTAGAATCTCTATGAGTCGCAAATGACTCCACGGCACATAACAACAACAACAACAACAACAACCTCTCCCAAACCCCCAGTTGCCGTAGAGTCTTCTCTCTTCAATCTATATTCATGTTGTTGTTGTTGTGTACTGTGGAGTTGGAACCAACCCATTAGCTGATCCTCTGGTGGGTTTTCAGAGGCAGTTAATTTGCATGGGAGGAAATTGACCATTCTTCTCCCACAGAGTGGCTGGTGGCCTTGAACCCTGTGCCTTCGGGATTGCAGCGCAGCTTCTCGTCACTAGTACACCACAGCAACCTGCTGAACTCCCCCAGTCTCTTGGTTTCAATACCATTTATGTGACTGTCTCCACATTTATGTCTCTCACTAAAACCTTGTCTTGAGTAACAAGCTCCTTCAACCAACTCTCTTATTTGACTCATTTGAGGACACAGATAATGAACAGTAGCAACGTCACGTGTCCAGCACTGAGCCCGATGTCACTGTGGTTGGTTACTGTTGAGTGTGTGTGACAGAGGACAACTTGGCCAACTCATTCCCACAGAGCATCCCAGAGAAGAACGTGGCCTTCGGGTTCACTTCTCTATACTCCAGGGAAGCCGACTTCCAGGTCTTTTGTGCTGCAGAGCCACTCAGTAGGTTTGCACCGGAAATCGTTCACTCAGCAGCCACGTACTTAAACCACTGCACCACCAGGCTTCCTTGAACTCCTGAGTGCTTGCTGTCACTCTCAGGTGTCTCTGGGTCACCTATGTCTCAGAGTGATGCTGTGAATGGTAGATCAAAGCTTTGCCCTAGTCTGTGCCATTCTCAGACTCTCCGCCGTGCTCAAGCCCATTATTACAGTCACTGTGTCAGTGCTTCTCCGTGAGGCTCTCCCTCTCTTTCATTGGCCCTTCTGTGTCAGTGCTTCTCCGTGAGGCTCTCCCTCTCTTTCATTGGCCCTTCTCTTTCCCCACCATGATTCCTTTTACAAAGGACCAGCATCTCCTGACAACTTGTCCAAAATATGTGAGGCAGTGTCACAGTCCTTGTCTCTGAAGAGCATTCTGGTTACACTTATGCCAAGACCAATCTCTTTGTTCTTTTGACTGTCCATATTTATTCAATATTCTTTCACAACATCACATTCAAGGGATCAATTCTTCTTCAGGATTCCTTATTCACTGTCTAGTTTTCATATGCATGAAAAAGACTATGTCTTTAGTTGAGGGCACCTTAACCCATCCAACTGACATCCTCACTGTCAGCACCTTATAGAAGTTCATGAGGTGCATGGTTTGAATCCATCAGATGCTCTGCTAGAAAAGGAGGGGCAATCTCCTCCTTTGCCAGTCAGTGCAATTTGATGGTACACACACACACACAAAAATAGTAAGAAAAAGTTTTTAAAAACCACCAAAAAAAACCAATAAGAAGCAAACACTAAAGAGGTTCATGACAGGAGCTTTCCCAAAGGCAACATGTCTTTTGGTCTCTTGACTGCAGGTACCATGAGTGTTGATTGTGGCTCTACATAAAATAAATCACTGTCAACTTCCATCTTTTTTCCATCTACCACAAGGGCAGATGGTTCAATGGTGAGGGTTTCTGTTTGCAATATTTGAGATGTAATCCATTTCTAAGGCTGTATTCTTCAGTATCTCTCAGTAAGTGCTCCAAAACTTCTTCACTTTCATCAAGGAAAGTTGTGTCATCTACATAACATCAGTTACCGGGGAGTATTTCTCCAATCTTGAGGCCACAATAATCTTCGTATAGTCTAGCTTCTGACAGATACAACCCTGGTGAAACCTTTGCTCATTTTAAACTGAGCCATATTCCTTTAATTCCATTGGTACACCTGCTCTTTAGTCTACAGATAAGTTTCCTATGAGCACAAACAATTGTTATAAGATTCCCAATCTTCTCAATGTTATCCATAATTTATTATAATCCACAGTCAAATTACCTTTCAGAGGAAATATAATTCAAATAAATATCTTTCTGTATTCTCTGCTTTCAGGAAAGTTGGGAACAGTAGAAAGTGAAATGACTTACACCGAGATTGACATCCGAGGCTTAGTAAGCTAAGATTGACCACTCAGAGTCAGACGGTCACATGATTACTATGCCAGGAGTGAAAAACGGATAAGGAATGATGTCACATTCATTGTCAAAAAGAACATTTCAAGATCTATACTGAAGTATATACTGTCAGTGCTAGGATAATATTCACACACATATAAGCCCTTTAATGCAAGCATTATTCAAATTTACCCAACAGCTACTTAAGTGAAAAAATGAAAACAAAAGAATTTTATTGCCTCCAGCAGTCTGAAATTATTCAAACATGTAATTAAGATACATTAATAATAATTCCTGATTGCAATGCCAAAGTTGGAAAGGAAGGACCAGTAGTTACAAAACATGACCTTGGTGATAGAAATGAGGCTGGAGATTGCATTATAGAATTCTGTACAATCAATGGCTTATTTACTGCAAATATCTCTTATAAAACCAATAAATAGTGCTTATACACATGGGCCTTGCATGAGGAAAATATACAAGGATCAAACTAACCATATCTGTATGAATAAGAGGGGAACATTATTGGATATAGTGCTAGTAGATAAATTCGTAGGTTAGAAGGTACTGGAAAATGAGAAACAATACAAACATCCACTAATATTTGAAATATAAGACCAGGTGTGAATCTAGGAAAATTTGGAGTTGTCAAAATTAAATGGAAAGCATAAAGATTGATACCCTGTGCATTCTTGGGTTGAGATAGCCTGGAACTGGCCATTTTGAATCTGACAATCATATGATCTACTATCTACTATGCTAGAAATGACAACTTGATGATGAAAGGTTCTGCATTCTAGAAGAAAAAATTCAAGACCAATCCTGGAGCACAGTGCTGTGAGTGATGAATACTATGCATACCCATGTAAGGAAAACCTGTTAATATAACTATTATTCACATATATGTGCCCAGCATTAAAGCCAAAGATGAAGAAACCCAACATTTTTCTACCAACCTTTGTAATCTGAAATTGATCAAACATACAGTCATGATGCATTAATAATAACTGGTGGCAGGAACACCAAAGTGGGAAAGAAGATGGAATGGTGGTTGGAAAATAGGGTCTTGGTGACAGAAACACAGCTGGAGTTCTAATGACAGAATTTCATACTATTGATTGATTTAATCATTGCAAACATCATTTTAAAGGTACAGCTTCATTTTTAAAGACACTGACAGTTACCTGGCCAGCTGAATGGAAGAGATCTGTATCTTTTCAACTGGGGGAAGGGGAAGGTGACCCAACAGAGTGTGGGAATTTTCAAACAATATAATTACTATCACATGCAAGTAAAATATTAAAATATGGCTGAAACACTACATCAAAAGGGAACTGCCAGGAATTCAAGCTGCACTCACAAGAGGCTATAGTACAAAGGTATCACTGGTGATGTCAGATGGGCAACATGAAGAAGAATGTGTCATCAGGATTGGAGGAAGATTCATCAACAGCTGCAATATGCAAATGATACAACCCAGCTCAGTGAAAGTTAAGCAGATCTGAAGCACTTACTATAGAAGATCAAATACTACAGTCTTCAATATGGGTTACTTCTCAGTATCAAGAAAGGAAAAATCCTCCCCACTGCATCAATGGGCAACAATATGCTGGATGGAGAAAGGACTGAAGACAAACAATTTCATTTTTTCTGGATCTACAATCAATACCCATGGCAGCAGCCGTCAGAAGTCAAAATATGGGTTACATTTGGGAAATACGCTGTCATAGACCTCTCCAAAGTTCTAAAGAGCAAGGAGCAAGGATGCCAGTTTAAATACTAAGGTACACCTGATCTGTTGTTGTTAGGTGCTGTCAAGTCAAGTATGACCCATGGTGATCCTATGGACAACAGATCTGAACCCTGTCCTGTCCTATGGATACCTGATCTATGGCATGGTATTTTCAACTGCTTCCTATACACCTGAAAGTTGGACAATGAATAGGGATGACACAAAAAAGAATCAACACTTTTGAACTGTGATGCTGGTGAAGCGTACTGAATATACCACAGGCTGACAAAGCACAAACATATCAGTCCTGAAGGACATGCAATGAGACTGTTCCATGGAGGCAAAGATGGTGAAATGTCATCTCGCTTACTTCAGATATGTTTTCAGGAGGAACCAGCCCTTGAAGAAAGATGTCAAACTGGGAAAGGCAGAGGTTTCATCAAAAGAGAGAAAGACCTTCAACCATGTAAACCGACACAGTGACAACCAGAGTGGGCTTGAGCAGGACAGAGCCTGGCACGTGACTTGAGCACAGCACAGAAAAAGAGAAGGTTCATATCTGTTGTTCACA
>NW_006399761.1:22865254-22880498 GCF_000299155.1 Elephantulus edwardii | reverse complement strand
AGCCAAAATACAACTATGCATACTGACCCTGGGTGAATTTAAAATTCATCTGAATATTTGATGACTGAACACTAATAACCAAAGACCATACAAGTTGCAGGAAGGAGAGAGAGAGGGAGGGAAAGAGGGTGGGAGAGAGGGAGGAAGGAAAGAGAGGAAGGAAGGAAAGAGAGGAAGGAAGGAAGGAAAACGAGGGAGGGAGGAGAAGGGAGAGAGGAAGGAAGAAAGGACCAAAACGGGTATCTGAAGAGATGCTGAAATGTTCATTAAAATCTAGAGAAATCAAAACAAAAGGAAGAAATGCAGAAGTAGGGGAAATAAACAGATTTCAAAGAGCAGCTAGAGAAGACAATCAAAGTCTTATAACTAAGTGCAGTGCACTGGAGTTAGAGAACCAGACAAGAAGAACACAATTGGCATTTCTCAAGCTGAAAGAACTGATGAAGCAAGACTTTAATTGCAATATATGAGGACTGTATGGGCAAAATATTGAAAGATACAGGGAGCATCAAAAGATAAAAATGTACACAAAGTCTGTATATCCAAAAGAATCAGCTGACTGACACTGGCCATTTTAGGAAGTGGCATATGATCAAAAACCAATGGTGCTGAAGGAAGAATTTGACGCTGCACTGAAGGTACTGGCAAAAAATAAGGCCCCAGGAATTTATGGAATAACAGCGGGCATGTTTCAACAAACAGATGAGGCCCTGGACATGCTCACTAGTCTATGCCAAGAAATTTGGAAGGCAACTACCTGGCCAACTGAATAGAAAAGATCCATATCGCTCCCACTGTGGAAAAAAAAAGGGTGATCCAAGAGAGTGTAGGAATTTTCAAATAACATTGTTAGTATGACATGAAGTAAAATATTAAATAGTATCAGGAAGGGTACATTAATGGAGACTGCCAGAAATTCACGCTGGATTCACAAGATGCTATGTTTATGAAGGGTGTCAATGCCGAAGTCAAATGGATTTTGGGTGAAAGCAGAGAATACAAGAAAGCTGTGTACGTGCATTTTATTGATTATGCAAAGATATTTAATGGTCAGGATTCTAACAAATTATGAGTAACATTAAGAAAAACTGAAATCCCAGATTATTTAATTGTGCTTATATGAAATCTAAAAATAGAACAGGTAGCAGTTACACAAACAGACTAAGTGGTCACACTGCATGGTTTAAAATCAGCAAAGGTGTGTCTCAGGGTTTCTCCAAGCCTTTCTTTACATGGGGCAAGTAACTCAAGCAGTGGGGCTATATGAAGAAGACTGTGGCATTAGAACTGAAGGAAGACTCACAAGCAACCTGTGTTATGCAGATGACACAAACCTGATTGCAGAAAGTGAACAAGATTTGGAACATTTACTAATATAGATCAAAGAATACAATCTTCACTATGGGTTACATCTCAATATCAAGAAAACAAAAGTCTACACCACTGGAACAGTTGGCAAAATCATGACAGATGAAGAAAACACTGAAGGTGTCAATGGCTTTATTTTACTTGGATCCACAGTCAAGAAATCAAAAGACGTGCTATACTGGGGAATCTCTTCTCAAGGATTTCTCCGAAGTGCTAAAACGCAAGATGTCAGTTTAAAGACTAAAGTGTGCCCTATCCAAGCCACAGCATTTTCAATTGCTTCCTAAACATCTGAAAGATGGACCATAAATAAGGAAGATCAACGGCATCAAACTGATGCCTTTGAATTATGGTGCTGGCAACAAGCAATGAATATACTATGGAGTGTCAAAAGAACAAAGACCTTTCCTGGAGGAAGTGCAATCCTGGTGATTTTTAGAGACAAGGATGGTGAAACTTTATCTCAGAGGCTCTGCCTGGGCATGTTGTTAGTAGGAGGGGCCATTCTTTGGGAAAAGAAAAATGATGCTGGAAAAGGCAGAGAGTCAGCAAAAGAAAGGATGCCTTCGAATGAGAGGGGGCGACACAATGACTAACAATGGACTAAAGCATGTTAGAGATTATGAGAATGACAGAGGACATCGCCAGGCTCCAATCTGTTGTGATGAGTCTTAATCAACTGGAGGGTACCTAGAAATAAGAAGTAGAAAGAGGTAGTGGAGAATTTCAAAATCAGCCATCAAAAGAAGGCCAGTGTCTGACTGCCATTCTTGTAGGCATTCAGAAAGATTTTTAATAGTCCATATACCCATTTAAAGTAAAGCTGAATGACCTTACATTTATCCCACTTAAATTGAAAAGCAATTTCAAGAGAAGATTTGATGCACTGAACACTAATGACCACAGAACAATGAGTTCTGGGATGACATCAATAGCATCACACTTTAAAAAAGCAGAAAGTCATTAAAAATACAGGAAAGAATGAACAAAGCACAATGGATGGCAGAAGAGACTCTGAAACAAGGTACAGTAGTTAAAGCAAAAGGCAGAACTGAAGATTTTAAAAGGGCAGCTTTAAGACAAGGCAAAGTATTATAATGAAATAAATAAATACCTGGATTTAGAAAACCAAAAGGGAAGGTGAATATATTGGTCAATTCTCAAGGTGAAAGAATGGGGAAAAAATCAAGCCTCAAGTTGCAATACTAAAGGATTCTTCTGACAAAATATTAACTGATGCAGAAAGCATCAAAAGAACATAAAAGGAACACACAGAGCTCCTGTTCAAACTGCCCCGGCTCAGCAAAATGTTTCTTTTCGTCCTTTACCATCTCAGGACAAAATAACTTCTTTTCTACAGGTATTCATAAATATCTTAAAAATTTGACTCATCAGTAAATTATCAATATGCATATTTAAAACAGACCCAAGGATCTGACTACTTCTCACCACCTCTATCACTATACAGTCAAAGCCACTATGCAATCTTATTCCAGTTAAGGCAACAGAATTCTTGTTGTTCTCTCTGATTTGATCCTTTATCCTCTTCAGCAGTCAGAATGACTCAATTAAAAAGAAAAAAAAATCAGATAACAACAAAAAGATAAATGGCACAATCAAAAAACGGGCGAAAGGAAATATACCCTAAAGAAATGAGAGCCACGACTCAGATATATGCACACCCCTGTTTATTGCACCATTATTTACAACAGCAAAGAGAATAAATCCAAGTGCCCATCAACAAACAAATGGACAGAAAAACTATGGTAGATTCACACAATGGAATAGTATACAGCACTGAAAAACAATGAATTCATAAAACATTACACAACATGGAGCAGTCTGGAGGACATTATGCTGGGTGAAATATCTCAGTCATAAAAGGACAAATACTGCATAATACTGCTATTATAAAACAGGACTGACATGGAGAGTTGGGGGGAGAATAGGAAGAATAGATAGTTAATGAACACTGCAGTGGACCAGATGTGCGGAAGAACTGTCCAAAAGGAATATATGATTAGGGTTAGGGATGTGTATATCAACAAGCTGGAACAAGAGGTACACTGCACTCTTATGGGAACAATAAGAACATCACACATCTTATGGGAATAAGAAGTGCATTGCACATACGTATGACAACAATCTAGAACAAGAAATGCATTGCAGAGTGGACTGGGAGTAGGGGGGTAGGGTGAGCGAAGAAAATATACAACAGTGAATGAATTTAAAACAAGAACTTTAAAAAATGGGCAAAGGACTTGGACAGTTCTCAAAACAGGATATTAATATATTCAAACAAGCATGTTTAAAGATACTTAATGTCATTGGTCATTGAGTTGCTGCTGCAGAGTTGATCTCAACTTACAGCCACTCTACAGAACAGAGAAGAACTGCCCCATGGCGTTTCCAAGGCTTGAAACAAGGCCACTGTGACTTAGCAGCTGAACACTTAACCACTGTGTCAACAGAGCTCCTTCATTAGTCATTCTAAACCAAACTAGCCAGTGACCTTGGAGTTGATTCCAAGTCCTAATGATTGATCTTCTATTGGGCTTGGGGGGGCGGCTATAAATTTATATGAGAGGAGAATGCCCACTTTCCTCTCTTGAAGAATGTGGTAGATTCAAACTACTGACCTTTGTTTTAGCAGCCTGACAAGTAACACACTACGTCACCAGGGCTCCTTCTATTAGCCATGCATTGCCTCACTTGTTACCACTGACTCAGTATGAACTTATAGCTGACTGTCCAATGGGTTTTCAAGGTTAAATCACACAGGAGGAGACTGCCCATCGTCCTCACGCAGAGCCCCTGGCAGGTCATTAGTCACCGACTAACTAACTCATTGCCATGCCTGACCGTCTAGCAGGTTTCAGAGGATGTGTATCACATGGAAGGAGACGGTCCATATTTCTCCCCCAAAGCCACAGGTAGCATCCCACTGCCATGCAGCAGGGCCCGTGGGTTAGCAGAGAAAGTCCTTCCCACCTAAGACACCAGTGTTCTCTCATTAGCCATTAAAAACTTATTGCCATCAAGCCAGAACCAACTCATAGCTGACTCTCCAGCGAGTTTTCAGTGGCTCTAATTCACACATGATATTACTCATCATTCTCCTGAAGAGCAGCTAGTGGATTTGAACTACACACCTTGAGGTTGGAAGCACAACTCCATACTGACTAAGCCACCATAGCCCCCCCCCCCCAGGCATTAGGGAAATGCAAATAAAAATGAGTTATCTACCTCCTCACTCTGATTAGTATGGCAGTTATACAAAAACAAAAAAAGAAACTGGAACACAATAGGTGTTTGGCAAGGGTGTGAGGAAACTAGAAACCACAACTATTGATGGTGGGAGTGTAAAGAGATACAGCTACCATGGAAAATATTTTGGCAGCAACTCAAAGATTTGAACACAGACTCAGCAATCCGAATCTTAATACTTATTAGCCCCAAAGAAGTGAAAGCAGGAACGCAAACAGAAATTTGTACACGAATGTTCATCTCAGCTCTCTTCATAGTAAATAAAAAGTAGTGATAACCAGTGTTTATCAACAGATGAATGGATTAACAAGATGTGGTGCATAAATGCAATGGAATATTACCCAGTTGTAAAGAGAATGGAAATCTTCACACATGCAAAAACACAGATGAACCAAAAGGGACAAATTATGTATTCTCACCCTCAGACGAAATGTGTCAATATATAAAACCCAAAGCTTGCTAATGATTACCAGGAATAGGAACTGGGGAGAGAGTTGTTGCTGTTTTTGTTTACAGGACACTGAGTTTATGTTAATAGTCCTAGAGTTACTTGGAAAAGCACAGTGAAGATAGTTAAACAATATATAGATGCCATCAATGTCATTGCTTTATACATGTAGAAATTGTTGCATTCGCAGATGTCTTTGGTGTATTTTCATCACAGTTAATAAATCACAATATATTGAGGAGTTAACTCTGAGAATGGGAATCCCAGAACACTTGATTGTGCTACTGTGAAACCTATCCGCGGAACAGGAAGCAGTCATCAGAACAGAGCAAGAAAACACTGCATGGTTCAAAATTGGGAAGGGTGTGTCCTATCTCCATACCTTTTCAATCTATATGCAGAACAGGTAACGTGGGAGGCTGGGCTCTATGAGGAGAAATGTCGCATCAGGATTGGAGGAAGATTCATCAACAATCTGCATGATGCAGATGATACAACTCTACTTGCTGAAACTGAAGAGGACCTGAAGTGCTTGCTGCAGCCTTCAATATGAATTGAAGCTTAATTATCAAGAAAACAAGGATCCTCTCCTCTGGGCTGACTGGCAGTATCATAATAGATGGTGAAGAGATTGATATTGTTCACAGCTTTAGTTTGCTTGGCTCCACAATCCACACTCTTGGCACCAGCAGGCCAGAAATTAAAAGACATATTGTGATGGGAAAGTCTGCTGTTAGAGACCTCTCCAGAGTACTGAAGAGCAACAATATCAGTCTGGAGACTAAGGTGTGTCTGATACAGGCCATGGTCTCTGCAATCATTTGCTATGCATCAGAGAGCTGGACAATGACTAGGGATGAGAGAAGGAGAATTGATGCCTTCAAGCTGTGGTGCTGGAGAAGAGTATTGAATATACCATGGACTGCTAAGAGAATGAACAAGTTCGACCTGGAGAGGGTTAAACCAGGCTGTTCCTTGGAGACAAGGTTTCTGAAGCTTTGTCTGACATACTTGGGACATGTTGCAAGGAGGGACCAGTTCTTGAGTGACATCATGCTTGGGAGAGTGGAGGGACAGCACAGGAGAGGAAGACCCTCGATAAGATGGACTGAATCAGTCACTGGGATAATGGGGGTACGTGTATCAGAGAGTGAGATGAGCACAGAATAAAGCAGGGTTCAGGGCTGTTGTACATAGAATTGCTATGAGTTGCAGGCAACTCAATGGCACAGAACAATAACAACATATATTGAGGAAAATAGTAAAATAGATCATGTTCCTTCCCTGCTTATGAATGCTTCAAGGCTTTCTGGCTCATTTAGCATAAAAGCCAAGCCCTATCAATGGTCTGTAGACCCTACAATAGTGAACTAATGTCGCATTTCCTCTCTCATCTTATGTCCTACTATGCTTCCTGTTCATTCTACTCCATTTACGTAGATTCCCTGCTATTCTTTGATCATGTCAAGAAAACTCTGCCTGCATTTACTGTTCCCTCTACCTGGAAACGTTCTCCCCTACAAGCATAGCTTGTTTCCTCACTTCCCTTATGTGATACCTTCTCATTAAGGCATTTTCTGGCTACTATCAAGTTCAACCTGCCTTCAAGGATCTCTGCTGGCACAACAGATTATTAATTGAATGGCTAGCCAAAAGGTCAATGGTTCAAATCCCTCAGCTGCTTCTCAGAAGAAAGATGGTCAGTTTTCTGTAACGATTTACAGCCTCAAAATTCCAATGGAGGATTCTTAGAAGTAGGAATAAACTCAACGGCAGTGGGGTTTAACCTGCCTCTACATGCATTTCCCATCTTTCTTGCTATATCTTCTCTAACAGTTTTCACTCTCTTGTATGTGCTGTACTTTACTTTCTAATTTTGCTTAAATGTTTACCCCGTGAGACCATCAGGTGCATAAGATCAAGGATACTGCTATTTTGTAAGGTTTTTTTTTTTAACCGCGAAAAGCTGCCAGGTCCATTCCAATCATGACAGCTCTACATGTGTTAGAATAATAGTGTGTTCCGAAGCTAGCTGGCTGGAAAAGACCCATATTTGTCTCCATTCCCAAGAAAAGTGATCCAACAGAATGTGGGAATTCGAGAGCAATATCATTAATATCATATGCAGAACAATTTTGGTGAAGATCATCTGAAAACAGAACAGTACATTGACAGGGAACGGTCACATGTTTAAGCTGGGTTTAGAAGAGGCACCAGGAATGTCATTACTGATGTCAGCTGGATCCTGGCAGAGAATACCAGAAAAAAAAAAATGTCGGCCTATTATTTTATTGACTATGCAAAAGCATTTGACTGTGTGGATCAAAACAAACTCTTTCTAACACAGAGAAGAATGGAAATTCCAGATCACTTACCTGTGCTCATGCAAAGCCTACACCTAAATCAAGAAGCTGTGGTCCAAGAAAAAAAAAAAAGAAATACTGCTTGGTTTAAAATCAGGAAAGAAGTGTATCAGGGGTGTGACTTTACTCCACAACTATCCAATCTGTATGCTGAGCAAATACTTTGAGTCTGAACTCTATGAAAAGGAATGCAGCATCAGGATATGATAGGAGACTTTAACACACCACTCAACTCAAAACAAAATCAACAAAGCAGAGGATTTAAACTATACACTAAACTAAATCAACTCAACCTTGTGCATATGTTCAGGGTATTGCAACCAACTAGAAGTCAATTCACTTTCTTCTCATGTGTACATAGTACATTCTCCAGAACTGATCATATGTTAAGACACAAAAGAAGCTTCAACAAATTAAAAGAAAAAGAACTGAAACAATACAAAGTATCCACTCAGACTACAATATCAGAAACTAGAAACCAACAAGAGACTAAAGCTTTAAAAAACCACTCACGTGGAAGCAAAATGATACCTTGTTAGAAAACGATTGAGTTATAGAAGAAATAGAGAATTAAATAAAAAAGTTACATGAAACAAATTGAAATATAACATACCAAAACCTCTGGGATGCAGCAAAGGCAGAACTCAGGGGTAGTTCATAGCAGTAGGTAAACACATAAGAAAGGAAGAAAGAAGCAAAATTAATGACCTAATTCAACACCTCCATCAAACAGAGAAGAAATCAAAACAATCCATGCCACAGCCTCTAGAAGAAAGGAAATTAAGAGGACAAGAGCTGAAATCAATGAGATAGAAAACAGAAAAACCAACAGAAACCATCAACAAGATCTGCTGTTTTTTCAAAAAGAGTCAATAAAATTGACAAACCACTGACAAGTTTAACGAAAGAAAAACAGAAAGAAGACACTTAAAACTCAATTAAGAAAGGACGGAGGTGACATCACAACAGAACCAGGTGAAATGAAATCTGTAATAGCCAAATATTATGAAAAGCTATACTCTGATAAAGTTGTAAAACTATAGGAAATGGACAAATTCCTGGAAACTCATGCCCTAGCTGGACTGGCATGGGAAAATGTGGAACACTTGAACAGACCCAGCAGAAAAGAAATTGAGCAGGTCATGAACAGACTTCTCCACAAAAAGTCCTGGACCAGAAGGCTTGCTTGACAGATGCATTCTACCAAACATTCAGAGAAGACCTATTACCAATTCTACTTAAAGTATTTCATAAAATAGAAAAAGAAGGAACACTTCCAAAGTCATCCAATGAAGCAAGCATAACCCTAATACCAAAACCAGGCAAAGATGTGGCCAAAAAAGAAAGCTACAGATCAAGATCTAGCATGAATACAGATGCAAAAATCCTTAAAAAATTAATCATGACCAAGTGGGATTCATAACAGGTATACAAAGATAGTTCAACATAAGAAAAATAATCAACATAACTCATCACATTAACAAAGCCAAAGAACGAAAACCATATGATCCTAGCAATTGATGCAGAAAAGGCATTTGACAAAGTCCAAACCCTCATCCTGTATAGAACACTCAGCAACATAGGAGTAGAAGGGAATTCCCTCAACATAGTGAAAAGTATATATGCTAAACCAAGAACCAGCATCATTTTCAATGGAGAACATTAAAAGCATTTTCCTAGAAAAGGATATCCACTTTCACAACTCCTATTCAATATTGTATCAGAAGCACATTCCAGGGAAATACAACAAAAGAAGGAAATACAAAGCATCCAGATCAGCAAGGAGGTGATTAAACTGTTTCTATATGCAGATGATATGATAATGTACACAGAAAACACCAAGGATTAAAAAAAAAAAAAAAAAGCTATGGACCAATTTAGTAGAGTTGCAGGATACAAGATCAATATACAAAAGTCAGTGGGATTGCTCTACAGTAACAAAGAAAACATAGAGAAGGAAAATAAGAAAGCAGTATCGTTTATAATAGCCAACCACAAATTGAGATCCTTAGGAATAAATATAGCTATCTATGGTCAACTGATATTCAACAAGGAAACAAAGCCTATCAAATGGGAAACAACCAATTCTTCAACAAATGGTGCTGGCAAAAATGAACTGCTACCTGTAGAAAGCTGAAGCAGGATCTACATCTCACACTGTACAGAAAAATCAACCCAATGTGGCGCAGAGACCAAAACCATAAGGATCATAAGAGACAAAATGGCACCAAGCTTAGAAGGCCAACTATGATAAAAAGAGGCTGACAAATACAGCCAGAAATGCACAATCAGGACAGAATAATATTGATACACAGGGCCTTCTAAACATTAAATCCCCATGTGCATCAAAAGCTTTTTTACAGTAGAGTACAAAGAAAACCTACTGACTGGGAAAAAATAATTAGTAATACTATCTCAGACAAGAGTCTCATAACAAAAGTTTAGAAAAAGTTTACTACACGTCCTCCACAAGAAAAAGACTGATTAATACAAAGTGGACAAAAGACATAGAAAGACTTTTTACAGAGGCAGACATTTGGATGGCAAACAGACACACGAAGAAATGCTCAAAATCACTGGTAATAAGAGAGATGTAAATGAAAACCACAACTAAAAAACTTAAAACCCTCTCATTTCAGTTGCAGTGGCAAAGTTTAACAGAATAGCAATAAGTGTTGGGAGAGGATGTGGAGAGATTAGAACTCTCATACACTGTTGCTGGGATTGTAAAATGGTACAACCACTCTGAAAGGGAGTTTGGCATTCCCTAAAAAACCCCTTAATAGAGAAACTCTGTATGATCCAGCTATTTCATTGCTAAGAATAAACCCCAAGGAAATTAAACCTGAGACACAGAGAGTTGTATACTAATGTTCATAGCAGGATTATTCACAATGACAAGAACATGGAAACAGCCCAAATGTCCAACCACAATAGAATAGATTAACTGTAATACATTCATGTGAAGGAATACTACGTAGCACTCAACAACAATGATTTTGGAAAATACTTACTGGGAGAGACTGGAGAGAATTATGCTGAGTGAATTGACTCAGTCTCATAAGGACAAATATTGCATAAGACCTATATTGTATTACTAGAAGGATAACTAGTAAAACATGTATGGAGGTTCAAGAGGGGAAGAGGGGTGAATAGAGGGGTGAGGATGGGTGAGGGGTAATCACAGGGCTGCACAATCTAGTGGGTGGAGGGAGAGAATAAAGGAAGTGGGAAAGGTCTGGCAGAGACCGGAAATGGTCGGCATAATTCAGTGGTGACTAATTTTATAAAACACAATGTGTGTGAATGATTGTATGCAACACAATGTGAATGAAAGTGTGAAACACAATGTATATGAATTTTGTACGTGAACCAATATAAAAGAAAACTTAAAAAAAGAAATTTAACATCAGTAATGTAATAAGAAAAACACAAATAACCCAATCAGAAAATGAGCAAAGGGCTTAAAAAAATAGTTCATCAAAAAGAGATGACCATATTCAAATGGTCATCAAACACATGGAAAGAAGCTTGGTGTCTTCAGACTACCTTCCCCCTCTCCCACTTCTCATTGCTGTAGAGTTGAAAGTGACCCACTGCTGACCTCCAGTAGGTTTTCAGAGGCCATAAATCACAAAAGAGGAGATTGCCAACCACTAGTGGATCTGAACTGCAAGGTAGGTCCCACTTTCAGGAGAGCATCCCAACTCGCTCCCAGCTATACCACAGAGAGATTCAGATCAAAACCACAGTGATAGACCATAATCCTCCCATAAGGATGACAAAGATAAAACAAAAAAGAAAAGGAACATTATGTCCTTTTAAGATGTATATGGGACTCAATAAATAGCAGCACCTCAAAGGCCAAAAGGAACTTTAG
The DNA here is from genome assembly GCF_000299155.1 of Elephantulus edwardii. Taxonomy (NCBI): domain Eukaryota; kingdom Metazoa; phylum Chordata; class Mammalia; order Macroscelidea; family Macroscelididae; genus Elephantulus; species Elephantulus edwardii. The sequence continues at coordinate 22,869,172 of NW_006399761.1, read as the reverse complement.
TAGGTATCAGGTTTATTTTATAACATTTTGAAATATATACAAAATTTAAAACTTTTAAAGCAAATGTTTATTAGTACAAGCAGCTCAAAAAAAGGACAGATTAAGGATTCCACAACTGGAATAATATAAAGTGTCACTTAATTGTACATGTAGAAATTGTTGAATTGGTGTTCTATTTTTTAATGTATATTCCCAACAACAAAATAAATAAAATTTAAAGATAAACACAAAATAATGTACAAATTTGTTAAATACGTACAGTATTTCAAAATACTCAATAGGAGACTGTAAGATGTATCTAGAATTACAATGTCTAGTCTATTTTCAAATAATTTTTCACATATAAATATGTATTCATGGTAAATAGAAATTTCTTGTGTACAGAGATAAAATCACAGTATACCAAAAGTTCTGCACTCAACTGTTAAACACAGATAGCTTTAAATGTTTTTCTATTGTGAATAGTTTGGTTAGACATTTATGTAAATGTTTCTTTAGGCTTCTTAGCTAACAATGGAATTTTCTTCCCAAAGTGGTAGAGACTTGTGTTGTCAATTCCTCCGGCTGTTCTGTGGAAGAAAGATGGGTAATCTCCTCCTGTGAGAGTTACAGCCTTTAAAGTCCCACTGGAGGATCAGTTACAAGTCAGTTCCAACCTGACAGCACACAACAACACAACATACTCCAACTAGTATCTGAGAGGTACTCATTTCTCTACAATTTCCTTAACACCAGATGTTCTTAAACTTCTTGCTTATGTGTTGAATTGGGAAAAATGAATCTCATTGTTTTAATCTAGACAATTGTGGTGTAAAGAGTTTATTGTTCAATACTGCTTCCTCAGGCATCGACTCTGACTTTGCCATGTGTATGGGAATGAATATACGAAGAGGGTGTGTTAGCCGAGCCACAAGCGAATGGCTAGTCAACCCAGTAAATTAAGCAGATTCAGCAGCAGATTTGAGATTCTGAGCATCAGCCAAAAACATGCAAGAGAATGCAGCACACCCTTCAGGGCCAGAGATTCTTGCCCCAGCCAGACGGACAGAAGAACAGCAGCGGCCAAAGCAGAGGACCAGAGACCTGCATGAGATGGACCTGACCTTGTGATTGCCACTCCATGGAGTCAGAGCTAAGAGTCTCTGCCTAAGTTTGCTGGATGACTGGGGTGGGGAGAGCTATAATCGGCAGGACTGAGAGCTTTGTAACACTGACCTAAAGCCATAAAGTTCAAGGTTGAGGTGCCTGAGAGCACATTTCAGAAGCTGTCCTGACTGAGCAAACTGTATCTTGTTACCAATCTGAATTATATAGCCCTTTGACTTCACTAACATGGTTCTGTGTGGTCTGTGAGCTACTGCAACAGATTTTGGGTCCAGTGGAACAGTAAGATGGGTACTGGGATGAGTAGAAAGGGGTGTGGGAGCTTGGGGGACATGTCTGACCTCACAGGAATTGGTTTGTGTTGTGGCTGTTGTTAATGGAAACAGTTTCCCCTTGAGACGTTGTTAGAGGCCAGATATGGCTATCCTCCTGGGACATTTGCTCTTTTTTACAACAATATAATATTAGATTAAAAATAACACTTTAAATAATTTAATCTAAATATTAAAATAATTTAATCTGGTGGCCTAGTGGTAAGAAGCTTCATGGGAATCCCGAAGGCATGCGGTTCGAATCCACTAGCTGCTCCATGTGAGAAGGATGGGAAATCTCCTCCCACATGACTAAGTGAAAGCCCATTGGAGGGTCAGCAATGGGTCGGTTCCGATTCAATGGCACACAACAACAACAAGGGGGAGACAGGGTAATTGGTTATAATTGGTTAGAGGAAAAACACAAAAGGAAAGTCAACAGTGTTGGTAATGATTTAATTCACTAGTCCAGCATGGAATTCACAGACTTTTATTTTTTGACATATAAAAACGAATATATAATATACAATAAAAGTACCAAATACTATATGATAAAAAGAAATTCTAAACCATACGCAAAATGTATCCTCTTTTAAGCAAATGCTTATAAGTCCTTATGGACCTATTAAGGTGCCTGGGAGACTCAGTGTTCAACATTGAAGCATTGCACTGCCAACTAAAAGGTTATTGGCTCAAAAACAGCACCCATTTCTTGGGACAAAGATGAGGCAGCTTGCTTCTGTAGACCTGTACAACCTTGGAAAGCCTATGGGCACGTCTGATCTGCCCTACTGGACTGCTGTGAGTCAGAGTTCGATTTAAAGAGTGGATTTGATTTTATAAACATTGTAAAAAGACAAACATCAAAAGGTGAGCAGTGTCTAACACTAAGGGGGTAGATTAGGTGATTTATGTTCCTTCAGGCTTTCCTATGTTTTCCAAATTTTTGGCCTTGAGCATGTCTGTTATTTTTTTATTTTCAAGAAAGCCATTAAATACTATTAAAAAGAGGAGAAAATATAAAGTGCTAACGCTACCACCCACGTTGAGTTTCATTTGCCTCAAAGGGTTCCTTAAGTTGTATTTCTTTGCTTAATAAAATGTAAAAAATAGTCCAACCACACAAGAAGAAATGGTGTTAGCACAGGTTAAAAAATATATATGGATAGATTTCTGCAATGTTTATTTCTAGTGCCAGTTTTTCTGTCTGAAGACAGTACACCCACTGCTCACTTACGGACGTGGTTAGGTTCCAAAGACTAAGATATTCCTGTGCCATCCGTATAACCACTGATGTACTCAGTGTTACAGATAGTCACAGTCTCAATCTTTGTTTTTGAGGGTCTTCCTCTCTTTCTTGGATCCTCAACCTTTCTCAATGTGATGATTTTTCCAAGAAACAACCTCTTCTCAGATGACATGCCTAAAGTATGAGAGTCAATATGGAATCATAGGCATTAGTAAGGTGAGATGGACTGGTAATGGCCATTTTAAATCAGATAATCATATGATCTATTATACCAGAAAAGATAAATTGAAAAATTGTATTGTATATATGCATCAGAAAGCTGGACAATGACTAGGGATGACCGAGGGAGAATTGATGTCTTTGAGCAGTGGTGCTGGAGAAGAGTATTGAATGTAGTATGGACTTCTAGGAGGACAAACAGATTCATCCTGGAGAAGGTGAAACCAGGCTGCTCCTTGGAGGCAAGAATTCCGAAGCTCTGTCTGACATACTTTGCACACGCTACAAGGATAGATCAGTTCTTGGAGAAGGACGTCATGCTTGGGAGGTTACAGGGACAGCACAGGGGAGGAAGACCCTGGGTGAAATGGACTGTTCAGTGACTGGGGTAGTGGGTAGGTTTGTCAGAGACAATAAGGTTGGCTCAGGATAGAGCAGGGTTCAGAGCTGTTGTACACAGGGTTGCTATGAGTTGCAAGCAACAATTAACAACTTAACAATAATTTTCAGTGACTGCTGGCTTCCAACATTCCCTGTGCCTTAGCCTCCTGTTTACCTGTGAAATTATTTCACTGCTTTCAGTTTCACATTTCAGCCTAAAACCAACTGCTAATTCTTCCATAAGTTAAATTTTTATGAAAACACTTGCTTGATCTAAAATTGGTTACGGTGCTGCAGGGAAGAATACTAATACCTAGTGCAACACTTACAGCCTCTTAAAAGGAAGCTTCACGCTGTTGTTCAAACTTACCACTATTTTGTTCAACATGAACTATCTGGCTTCAGGTGGCCCTACCCCCTCATACCTGCATATTCCACTGAAAACCTCAGTTAATACAATTCCTTTTTTTCTGCCTTTCCACTTAGCTTAAAGGTTCTGTGGGTCTTAAGCTTAAAAGTTTAACATACACTCCCACCAACAGTGAATCAGGTTCCCAGTCTCTCCACAACCTCGCCAGCATTTGTTGCTTGCTGTTCTGTTAAATTTTGCTAGTCTTACTGGAGTGAGATGATATCTCATGGTTGTCTTGATTT
>NW_006399761.1:22847206-22864419 GCF_000299155.1 Elephantulus edwardii | reverse complement strand
AAAAAAAAAAAGTTTAACATAAAGGTTTTGGTTTATGTTTTTGTGGTCCTTTAATGTCTCCAAGGACAAAATTTTTCTTAACTTTTGCAGATTACTGATCTTTGCTTTCTCTAACTCATTCTCTCTTTTTATTTGGTGTCATACAATTTAACTTCATCAGAGTCCTACTGATTTTATGTGTTTATTCTCCTAAAAGAAAGAGACGGTGGAAATCCTCAACTTCTTGATCTTTGGCTTTCACGATGAGTGTGTATATTTGAATTAACAGTTGTATTAACAGGTCTTCCTTGTACATGTATATGGGTAGTGTTCTGGCATTTACAGCATTATACTTCAGAACACATGTTGAAATGTTCTTTTTTAAATTAATTTTAATGAACGTTTACAGAGATTTTGGATATTCATTCATTCATTGTTTTACTTTTCCCCCTGCCCACCCCTCCACCCCAGTTCGCTCCTCTCTTTAAAAAGTAAAGTTCTTTCATTGGTATACAATCCCCCCCACCCCGCGAGTACACTTCATTCTGGACTCTTGTTCTTTTTTACAATGAATTTCCTACTATATATTCTTCTTCAATTTGTCATCCCCAGCTTAGTAGGATCATGTTACTGTTTGATTAAAAAATAACAGTCCATCTCAGTTCATGCCTGGAATATTGCTCTTCATGCAATCCATTTCCTTTCTGACACCTTCTAAGTTTCCTAGGTTCATACTTCTCACCTTCTATGTTTCAATTATATTTTAAAATTTTTTAGTTTTTTTTGTTTTGGTTTGGTTTTTGGTTTTTTACTATTATTAATTTTGATGAAAATTTAGAGACTTGGGATTTCCGTTCATTCATTGTTGCACTTTTCTCCCCGCCCACCAGTTCACTCTTCTCTTTGAAAAGGAAAAGAAAAATTATTTCATTGTTATACAATGCCTCCCTCCAAGTCCACTCCACTATGCAGCCTTCATTCTGGATTCCTGTCATGACAATAATACCTTTTTATATATCCCTTTTAAACAGTTCTCTCCCTCATCTGTTTCAATGCAGTATACATTATTTATCTCATCTCTCTCAGTCTCCCCCCAACTCCGAGGTCAGTCCCATTTTACAACAGTGGCCCTATGCAGTATTTGTCCTTTTGTGACTGAGATGTTTCACTAATCATAATGTCCTCCAGGTTCACCCATTTTGTATAATATGTCATAAGTTCCTTGTTTCTCAATGCAGCATAGTATTCCATTGTGTGAATATACCACAGCTTCTCTATCCAATTATGCTGCAATTATTAACGGCTGCCTTTAGCTTTCTCCTCATTTTGAGTCTTGCCACATTAGTAAATGAAAGTCCTCACTGAATGAAAGCTTTTCTCCATCCACATCATGATAGTAGACTCTCCTTTGAGGGGGCAGCTCTGCCATGGTCAAATCTCGAGTTCCTTCCAACCTGAGGGATTCATCTTCAACCTCTCAGGTGTTGCACTACTTTAACAATGCTCTTCTGTGACTCACGGGGTTTTCCAAGGTCTATTGTTTCAAAGTCGATAGCAAGTCCTGCTTCTCAGTCTTGTCATTTTACACAAGCTCTGCTGAAACATCTCTAACACGGGAGACCCTGCTTGTATTTGAAACATCAGTGGCACAGCTTCTAGAATCACAGCAATACTCAAGTCACCAAAGTATGGTGAACTGACTTCTATGTGACAAAGAAGGTGGCATCAGAACTGGAGGAAGACTCATTAATAAGCTACTATACGCAGATGATACAATCTTGCTTGCAGAAAGTAAAGACATGCTTACTGCAAAAAGTCAAAGACTACTGCCTTCAATATCGATTATATTTCAAAACCAAGTCTACAAGGACCCTTACAGCTGGCCCGAAAGGCAACATCATAATAAAATAAACACTGAGGTTGTCAAGGATTTAGTTTTATAGGATCCACAATCAATACTCATGGTAGCAGCAGTCAAGAAATAGGGGAAAAGTGTTGTTAATTAAATACTATGCAGCACTCAGGAGCAACAATTTTCCCTGTTATTTTTTTATTATTTATTTGCTTACAAAGTTTATATACATTGTGTTTCACACTATTCTTCATTTACATTGTGTTTCATGTCTTTTGCCCATTTTGTAATTGGGCTATCCATCTTTTTCTTGTGGAGGCCCTGTAGAATTCTGTAAATTTTTGTTATGAGACTCCTGTCTGAGATGGTATTGCCAAATGTTTGGGTTTGGTTTTTTTTTATTCCAGTCAGTGGGGTTTCTTTTCACTCTGCTGGAAAAGTTTTTTATGTGTAACAGGGATTTAATCTTTAGAAGGACCCATGCATCAATTTTATTCTCTCCTGGTTGTGTATTTCTCGAGGAACAACGATTTTGAAAAATACTACATAATTTGGGAGAGACTGAAAAGCATTACGCCCAGTGAACTAACTCAGTCTTCTAAGGGCAAATACTGCATAGGACCATTATTGTAAACACAGAATGATAACTAGTAAAACACTTATGAGGATCCAAGTGCAGAAGGGATGGATGCAGAGGGGTGAGGGGAAAATTACAGGACTGCATAACTGGTGGGTGGAGGGAGGGTAAAAGAAATGGGAAAGATCACCTGGGATCTGGAAAGACAGGGTAATAATGGGCATAATCCAAAGGAGATTAATTTTAGAAAACAGAATGAGTAGGAATGATTGTATGAAATAGTGAAAAATAGTATGAAACACAATGTATACAAACTTTGTAAGCAAACCAATATAAAATAAAAATTAAACAAATAAAAAGATGTGTTGCACTGAAAAAAATCTGCTGTTAAGGACCTCTTTGAAATATTCAAGAGCAAAGATGTCAGTTTAAAAACTAAAGTATACTTGACCCAAGTCAAGATACTTTCAACTGCTCCTTAAGCATCTGAAGGTTGGACAATGAATAAGGAATATCTAAGAAGAATCAGTGCCTTTGAATTATGGTGTTGGCAAAGAGTATATACCATTGACTGCCAAAAGAACAAAACCATCTTAAAGGAAATCAACCAAAGTGCTTTTAAGAGGCAAGGATGATGAAATTTCATCTCAGAAGCTTTGGGCTTGTTGTCAAAAGAGGTTAATCATTGGAAAAAGACATCCTGCTTGAAAAGATGGAGGATCAATAAAAGAGAGGAAGACCTTTGACGAGATGGACTGATCCAGTGATTGCAGCAATGGGCTTGAGCTTTGGCAGAGATTATGGTGAAGGTGTAGGATAGGGCAAGGTTTCATCTGCTGTTCATAGGGCTACAACGAGTTCTAATGGACTTGATGGCACCTAACAATAATTCTTTTGCCTAGATTATATTGTGCATGAGTCTAGAGACTATGGTGCACCTGACCATCCAGGCGATGGTCTTCGGATTACTTGCTATGCATCAGAGAGCTAACCAATGACCAAGGATGAGAGAAGAATTGGTGCCTTTGAGTTGGGGTTCTGGAGAAGAGAACTGAACATACCATGGACTGCCAAGAGAACTAATAGGTCTGTCTTGGAGAAGGTGAAACCAAGCTGCTCCTTGCAGGTAAGTTTTCAAAGCTCCATCTGACATACTTTGGTCATGTAGCCATGAGAGGTCAGTATTTGGAGAAGGACATCATGCTTGAAAGTTTCAAGGGATAACAAAAGAGAGGAAGTCCTTGAAGAGATGGACTGACACAATAACTGCGGCAATGGGGGTGGGTGTGTCAGAGACAGAGAGACTGGCTCAGGATAGAGCTGTTGTGCGTGGGGTCACTAGGAGTAGCAAGAAACTCTACGGCACATAACAGGTTATATTAGGAATTCAGCTCATGGCTTTCCCTTCCTGAGAAACTCCCACAGGACCGCCAAGTTAAGTACATAAGAAATACTGTAGAGACTATGTGCTATTATTAGTATTTGAACCATAAAAGAATAGTCTATGTCTTGTTATTTTTCAGGAGAAATGATACTGATGCTCACAGGATTTTGTGAAAGAAAAGAAGTAATGATGCCACATGTCTTACAGTTTTAAAGTCACAACAAGTTTAAAAGATCCTAATTTATCTGGGATAGACCTGGAAGACAATCTATGTTTTTTGCACACTGTGTCAAGTAATTTATGAAAAGAAATAAAGTAGGCTATTACATGATTAAGAATATAACCCAAGGAAATTAGAACTGAGACACAAACTGAGATCTGTACCAGTGTTCATAGCAGTGTTATTCACCATTGCAAGAACATGGAAACAGCCCAAATGTCCAATTACAACTGAATGGATTGAGAAGTTGTGGTACATTCACACAATGGAATACTACGCAGCACGCAGGTGCAATGATTTTGAAAAATATCACACAACCTGGAAGAGACTGGAGAGCATTACGCTGAGTGAACTAAGGCAGTCTCCTAAGGACAAATACTGCATACAACTATTTTTGTAAAAATAGGAAGATAACTAGTGAAATATGTATGGGGACCGATAGGAAGAAGGAGTGGGAGCTGAGGGGTGAGGATGTATAGGGGTGAAACCACAGGGTTGCACAGTTTGGTGGGTGAAGGGAGGGGGTGAAGAAAATGGGAAGGATCCAGTAGGGACATGAAAAGACAGGGTAATGATGGACAAGGTCCAATAGTGACTAACTTTAGAAAACATAATCATGAGAATGATGGTATGAAACACATTGTGAAGGAAAAATAGCACGAAACACAACGTATACAAACAATGTGAGCAAACCACTATAAAATGGAAAAATAAAAAAGAAAAGAAGAAAGTTTTCTCTTCCTGGAAGTTTAAAATTATGCTTAGAAAGGAGAACAGCTAAAGAAACCAAAATTGAAATGAATATATTATATTATTCTCTGGTGGCCTAGTGGTAAGAACCTGTGCTGCAATCCTGAAGGCACGCAGTTTGAGGCCACCAGCTGCTCCACAGGAGAAGGATGGACAATCTCCTCCCGTGCGACTGACTGCCTCTGAAAACCCACCAGAGGGGCAGCTATGGGTTGGTTCCGACTCTACAGTACACAACAACAACAACAAAAACGACGACGACGTCCAATATAGATTGATGATTCAAACAATAGAATCCACAATTAACACAGCAAAACTTGCATACATGCTTAGTACTAATATTATTTTTAATTATTTACAAATATTAATCTGATTTGCAACATAATACTTTCAAGAATTGATTAATTCCACCACAGTGGCAAACAGTGCATTGATTCTGAAACTATTATTTCCAAAGAAAGTTTGTAAAATGTGTTAAGAAACTCAAAGTAAGAGATGATCAAACTCTTCCTATTTACAAAACAATTTTTTTTGAAGTTGTCAAGAATTTAATTTTACTTGGATTCACAAATAATACACATAAAAGCAGCTATAAAGAAATTGAACAAATCTGCAAAAGACCACTTTAATATGTTTAAAAGAAAAAATAAATTTTAAAGAAAAGATAAATATTTAATATTGATAAACTTAATATTATAAATTTAATAGACAAAGATATGGTTCACCTAAACCAAGCCATGTTATTTTCAATATCCTGAAGGATTTGCTGCAGAACGTCAAGGACTACAGTCCTCAATATGGATTGCATCTTTTTTTTTTTTTTAATTTAGGTTGTTTATTTTTCATTTCAATGAACATCTACAGAGATTTTGGGATTCCATTCATTCATTTTAAGAGATAAAAAGGGGACAAATATACTGTGTACCTGTTGCATCTCAAACTAGGTATAGTCAAAGTTAAAAGCCAATTTCAAAAGACAGTTTTTCCCCAAACATACACACATGAATCTTTATTTGGAAGCTCTTCTGACTCTGTAAGTGGTAGGAATTATTTTTAACAGCACAATTTGCAGGTCATTAGCAACATTAACTAAATCTTCCTCATAAAGACAATTCACAGATTCATTATTTAATGAAGAGGAAGGCCCAAGCTCGGATTTTATCACCTGACACCCTTTACAATGTTGCATGCGCTTCTCCAACTCCTAAACAACTGAACTGGTTGAAGAGATAAAGATTACTGAAATAACTAAAATAAATCCCACAAGTCTTAAATTTGCCACTTCTTTGGAGTAAGATTCCTATCAGCTGTGGAGTGGCCAAGTTTACGAAATGAGAGTCTAAATGTTTTAATATTGACGTGCTGAAGTTTTTTCATTTCTTCCCCAAGAATGGCAGGACACTATGTTTGATCAACTGCTGTAAAATTCTGATGCTCAAGCTAAATTTTCAGAAGGATCTACCAAGAACAGAATGCACAAAATACTTTCAGAAAAACTAGCCGATAGTCCTGTCAAGAACTGAGTTTGTGGATGGATAATGTTGGGAGGTCTCTGCAAGGCCATTCACGCATCTTGGTGTTTCTGTGACGAGGAATGGGGCTGACAAGGGCCTGTGGGTGGAAACCAAGATATGTTGCTAACATGCAGTACATCGCAAATGTGCTGGTAGTGAGAGATATTCTTAAGGAATACCTTATTGTTCAAAGAAACAAAATTTAAAAATATGACTTCTTAAACCACATGCCTATGGAAACTCTATGAATTTGGCGAAGCTACGATAGTTACAGAAAGATTCCAGGTCTTTTGTTCATGGGGTCGCTATGAGTGGTGATCGATTTGATGGAAATCAACAACAATATAAAAAGAGGTAAATTCCACTGAAAGCGTTAAAAGCAGACTTGCTGGCACACAAGCTTAAGAAATCAGGATAGTCTGGTTGTTAAATGTTTCAAAAGTTTTACAATATGCCACAAACATTGCTTTTCTGAGTTAATTCAATAGTAATGGGACATTAGTCTCCATAATCTTTCCCCCGAAACACTTGTTTATTAGAGTAAAATGCAATAAAGTCTATCTAAAAGGAATTGCCTATTGGGATGCTCTACTGCATATTTTAAGAGGACTAGACATGTTCCAACTTACCCTGCGTGATGGGTGGAGGCCTCAAGACACACCCCTTACTATAGGTGGCAGGCTTGCCCTCCAGTCAAATAATTCTGTTTTCTAAGGTGAGTAATGGCATTAACTACAGTTAGAGTTGCATTTAACTTAAAACTTTGTGGAGCTTACTTTGTATCGAACTTTTAAGGAGAGAAGCAAATTTTCTCACTCTTTGAAGAGTGTCTAAATTGAATTTAAGGAGTAATACGGTTGGTTCTAAATTATACGACACAACTTCTACGGAGCTCTGGTGGACTAGTGGTAAAAAGCTGTGCTGCAGTCCCAAACGCATGCGGTTTGAAAAGACTCTATGGAAGGAAGATGGGCAGTCTTCTCCTCTCATGCAACATACAGTCTCTGAAAGCCTGCCGGAGGGTCAGCTGTCAGTCGGTGCTTGACCAAAGACACACAACAACAACAACAGTTCTAAAAACATTAACTCAGCCTATAACTAGTTTCTGGAAAATAATAATTTTGTGCCAGTTGAGGACATAGCTTAGCAATTACCTCTGAGGAAAAATTAAGATTAATTGGAAAAAAAAATAAATGAGGAAAAGCTACCAGCTACTGTCAGGTCAAGTTCAATTCAAGGCAATACAGGTGTTTGGGAGTAGAAATTGTACTGTGGTCTTCAAATACCCCCAATCTTTCAGAAATTAACAGCTGCACCTTTGTTCTGAGGCATTTCTGTTGTCATCGTTGTTGTTATGTGCTCTCCAGTTGGAATGACTCATAGCTGACTCTCCAGTGGGTTTTCAGAGGCTTTAACACTCATGGGCAGAGAGGCCCTCTTTCTCCATGGAGCAGCTGGCAGGCTCAAACTGCCTGCCTTTGGTAACTCCTTACCACTCGGCCATCAGGGCACCTCTAGGTGGGCTCAAACTGCCAGAACTTTTGATAGCAGCCAAGCATTTAACCGACTGTGCCACCCAATGACTCCTGAGAAAAAACTGGAGTCTACTCAAATGACAGTCAGTAGTCAGACAGAAGTTCAAGATAGGCTTATAATTAATACAAGTTGCTGTTGTAGCTGCAGGAGTAAAACTACTGGTCTGACGTTCAAACAGTAATGGTTAGATCTAAAATAAAGTACAATGTACAGAAATAAAAATTTAACCTGATACAGGAAGTTATATAAAATTCTAAATATTAATAGTGTTGACACAATATCAATTACAACAATAAGGCGAATATAAAACACACAGAGAGACACCCGCACATAGACAAAATGAAAATTAGCTGCCACCAAGTTGATTCTGAATCTCGGCAGCCTCCCTGTCACAGGGCAGAAGAGCTTGTTCTTGTCTGTAAGCTTTACAGAAGCAGATGACAGATCCTTTCGCATGCAATGCCCCAGGATAGGTTTGAACAGGCAACCTTTAGGTAGTCGTCAAGTACAAAACTTTTGTGCCACCCAGTGACCTGCTGAATAGATTATATCTTATGATTATAATTTTTTTATCCTATGGACTGCCAAGAAAACCAACAGATTCATTGTAGAGAGGATTAAACCAGGCTGCTCCTTGGAGGCAAGGATTCTGGGGCTTCGTCTGACATACTTTGGACATGTTGTAAGGAGAGACAGGTCTTTGGAGAAGGACATCATGCTGGGCAGAGTGGAGGGACAGCGCAGGAGGGGAAGACCCTCTATGAGGTGGATTGATTCAGTGACTGGGGTACTCGGGATGGGTTTGTCAGAGGCAATGAGATTGGCACAGGACAGGGCAGGGTTTAGGGCTGTTGTACATAGGGTCGCTATGAGTAGCAAACGACTCGACGGCACATAACAACAACAACAAGAAGAAGCAGGTGATAATTTTCCAGGTAAACAGAGGTTTTTAAACCTACAAGCAAAGTGGAGGCCTTTGTCCATTACACTGTGAGCAATGAACGCCCACTAGGTCCTCATTATGTTCTGAACTGAGGTCGATGCAGCACATAGCTGACTCTGCAGACCCTGGAGTGCTTTCCAGTTGAACTTTCTGATGGAATGTTCTACATGATAGATAGATCCTAGCTACCCGGTCCAATACTGTATGTAACAGGTGGCTGCTGAGTGCTTAAAATCTAAGGAATCCACCTGAGGAACTGAACTTTTCATTTCATTTTTAAAACTGTGTTCCTTTTTTGTTCCGTTTTTCCTTTTTTGTTTAAATGCTCTTGTCTTTTTAAAAATGCTTTTTGGCTGAGAAAAACTAGATATATTATGTATACAGAATTGAAACAGATGAGGGAGAGAACAGTTTAAAAGCGATATATTACAGGGTATTATGATTATCACAGGAATCCAGAATTAAGGTTGCATAGTGGAGTGCATTTGGGGCAGGGGGATTGTACACCAATGAAGAAGTTTGTCTTTAGCTTTTCAAAGAAAGGAGTGAACTGGGGGTGGGGGGCAGCAAGGGGTAGATAAAAAAGTGCAACAATGAATGAATGGAAATCCAAAATCTCTGTAAATGTTCATCAAAAGTAGTAAAATAAAATTTTTTTAAAAATTTTAAAAATGCCTCTTGGGGGGGACGGTGGAAATAGAGGGTGACGATAGGGGGGTACGGTGTTAATCATAGAGCTGCACAATTCGATGGGTGGGTGGGGTGAAGGAAATTGGAAGGATCTTTTGTGAAAAACAATGTGTTCAAACGCTGTAAATAAATGTAGGTAATATAAAAAAATTTTAAAAATTTAAAAATAATGTTTCTTTCCTTAATCTTACCAGATTGAAATTTTTGTTTAAATTGCTGCATATGACTAATAATTACCATATTAAACCGCATAGTGGGTAAGGAGTTAAAAACAAAAGAGCAAATGCCTTGTCCTATCAGGGTCTAACTCTAGGCTGCTTACTGACCTCTGCACACCTGGTATTTCCAAACAATGAAGGGGTTTGCGACACAATGTTCTGCCCTGCAATTTCATCTTCATTCAAAAAATGTGATTAGATCTAGCCCCGTAAGCATCATATACAACTCTCAGCCAATATTCAAACAAACAATGATGCCCCAGAAACATTTTTTTTAATGTTTATAATGGGCCAGTACTATTACACTGATTCATTCGGTAGCCTGTGTCCATTGATCATGTAACGTGAGTTCTAAAAGGCTAATCACAGGGTCACACAATTTGATGGGCGAAGGGAGGGGTGGGGAAAGGAAAAGGGGAAAGATCCGGTGTGAAAAGCAATGTATACAAACTTTGTAAATAAAAAAGTATAAAATTAAAATTTTATAAAAAAAGACTAAACAAAAATAAATAAAATGGCTCGAGTATAAACTTTGAAATATCTGTTCCTTCAAAGTGTCTGTTCGCTCCCTGTCATAACACAGAAATGCCAGTTCCTGCATCGTTTCAGCTCCACCGGTTAAACACTGCAAAAATAAAAGTATGCCAAACTATTTTTACCTGACAGACATATTTGTTCTTCCATTTGCTCAGCACACAGTGACTGTTTTGCATCAGCTCCTGAAGGACAACACAAAAAAGTGGGCGATATACATTTGTTGTTATCAGTTAAAGTGCTTCTGATTTGCAAGGGGCTTGGGGAGGGGGGGAGATCAGCGAGCCACACAAAGAGGCAAGTGTCATGGAACTCCTCACTGGACAAAAGCAAAGCTCTCGTCACCAGGCTAGCTGATCCTTTAGAAAAATTAAAGCTGGTGAAAGATGGGTTGTGTTGTGTTTGGGGTTTTTTTTTTTTTGGTAAAAAAAGGATGATTTGTTGTTGCTGTTTTGAAACTTTCTGAAAGATACCTCCAACTCCTTGAGTGAGTCCCGAAGCCTTTCTGGGCGCCTGTTTTTGAGTGTCCAAGGATAATCTCGTGCTGGCAAATAAAACATGTATTACAGTTAGTTCAACAGGACTTACAAAGGAAACACTACTTGCCAGTGTGACTTAGGAAGATTAAAATAAAACAACTTCATAATTGAAAGGCAGGAGGCTTCATTTCTATCATCAAATGACAGCCTTTGAAAGGCTCTGTCACAGGAACAGGATTTTTACCACAAAACAATCTCCCTGATCATAATTTCACGTTGACAACCAACAATCCTCAGAGAGCCTCTGAGACTTCATAGGCCTGGGAGGCTAGTACTCACCAGGAAGTGACCCATTCTACCCCACTGAAGTGACTGCATGAAAAGAACGAAATATTTGCTCCAAAAGAAATCCCCACTTTTGTAAGTGGTTTCCTCAGACCTTGACATTCTCAGGAGTATATGAAGAAATAAACAATACATAGAAACAGGACACAAAAAGTGTTTAAAGAACACAGTTATATAGTAAAGAAAAAATATCTTAAGAAAAGCAAAGTTTTAACAAATTAGCCCTAATATTGGTTTTTTTCTTTAAAATGGTTCTCTCTAAAATTTATAGCACAATTCAGTAATGATAGGCCTTTGTTTTGTTTTTGGATTCATTTAACTTATAAACCA
This sequence comes from Elephantulus edwardii, assembly GCF_000299155.1. Taxonomy (NCBI): domain Eukaryota; kingdom Metazoa; phylum Chordata; class Mammalia; order Macroscelidea; family Macroscelididae; genus Elephantulus; species Elephantulus edwardii. The sequence goes on along the minus strand of NW_006399761.1, from coordinate 22,853,068 downwards.
AATTACTTGGTATATTCTCAATGTTAAACTCATAATAATATCAGTTTCCTCATAGAAAGGAGCTAATTTGGAGACTTTTAATAATAATTCTAAATAAAATTATGTGTTTGTGTGTGTATACATACTGTGATTTATATATAAATAATATATATGCATCTATAGACACTTAAGGGAGCTCTGGTAGCCTAGTGTCAAGAAGCTGCACTACAGTGCTAAAGGCATGCAGTTCGAGACCACCATATTTGGGAATGGAAAAGACTAGAGGAAATGAAATACTAGTATTTATAATTATAAATTTAATTTTCTTAAAATGGATGAATTTCAGTATTTCAGGCAAAGTCGGCATTGTAAAATGTCCCACTGGACCTTGAGGATGACATATTTAATTTAAATGTATTAAATAATACATATTTCAGAAAGAAAACTTAAATTCACATAAGCATATGTCTCATCAAAGCAGGATACTGCAGGGGTCTCAATAGTTGTGAATTAGAAAGGTCTGTAATATATATATATATGTACTTAAACAATGGGTTTTGCATTTAAAAGAAATCTGATATGAACAGTTTTCTTAATTATGCAGAAAAAAAGAATGTTAACACTGAACCTTTAAGGATATGAAAATTCAAGGTTTTCAATCATTACAAAAAATATGGAGTGCATTCAGGGCGGGGGGGGCGTAGTTTATCTTTTGCTTTTCAAAGAGAGGAACGAACTGGGGGGTGGCAGGGTAAGAGAAAAAAAGTGCAACAATGAATGACTGGAAATCCAAAATCTCTGTAAATGTTCATTAAAATTAATAAAATAAAATAAAATAAATAAAAAAACATTAAGCAAGCTTACATTCTGCCAACTTCTGCTTTTCTTCTAAGTGACCATGCTCGGTTACTGATGTTACAGAGGGAGAGAGAAAGAAAGAAGGGGGAAACATGGAATTTATTTTTTATAATAGCTTTTCTTTTTATATAAACATCTAATTTATTATAATATATACATAGAGATGAATCTATTATGGTAAACCTTGAAAAGGACGGATACAACAGACTTAATTTGATGTGTTCATTTCAGAGTTATTTCCCAAATCTGCCGCCAGAAGCTTATGTAGCTCAACAGGTGGGCTAATATCCTAGGCTTCCAATCTCATCAGATAGTGAAAGGAGCTGCAAGTGAGCCCAGAACAGAAGCTGCTTCAGTCTGTCATCAGAACCATGAAGGCAGCCCATTAGCCACCAAGCTAAGCATACAGGATGCCCACACAAGACCCACTTCAACAGAGACCAAAACAGGAAGCAACTCCAGTGAGAAAGACCTCTGGCCCATCATGAAACTTCTAAGATTAACAGGATTAATCAGATAAAGAAAATTGATCATTCACTCAGAAATGCCTATTTTCAGATATCAGATGAGGACCCGGGAGGCCAGCCTCAGTGCGACCCATGCATTAACAATGCCCTCTACTGGAACGTTGATAAATAAACGAGCACAGACTGTCCTCATACCCTGACGAGCAGGAAGATGAACATTTTCATGTCCTGCAGAAACATTTTCTCAATATGGCTTATTTTAAAAAGAAGAGATACTGAGCTCAGCACTTTTCTAAAGATTGAAGTGACTCTCCTCTTGAAATCCAAGGATTTCTCCAAAGCTCAAAAATGGTCAGTGTTTTCTACTTAAGACTAATTGATTTCTAAAATTCAGCTTAGTGGCAAAGACACATTACCTGGTTGCTCTTTCTTGTCATAATACTGGTAAATCCCGATGTCTCTGTCTATAAAAACGAAGAAGAAAAATCAAATTGTAGTAAGAAGTTAGACCAAACAAGAAACCAAGCTGTTTTAGACGATGGTGACAAACAGATGGCCTCTATGTATGACAGAAAATAAGGGAGCTCCAAAGCACCTGGTGTCAAGCTCATCTCTTCTAGGGGCATGTAGGGACTGGACAGTTTTGTCAATGTTAATTTAATGAGAAAGGATCCACACAAAGTCATAATGGTAAGAGCAAAATGTTAAGAGATATCCTGAAAGCAGAGAAGATAAAATTTTTGTCCATAATTTCTCTAGTATTATTCAAAGACACTACCACTGGCATTGACAAACAAAACCAGCGGCCGGAAAACCATGCTCTACCTGTTGGATTCGGAACTGTGCCTTTCCTCACTCCTTACACAGTTAAAGGGTCTAGCTATCAATCTATAGCATTTAGGGGAAACGTACTGGAAAGAACAGGACACATTCATAGAAAGAATGGATAAGAGATTAGAAACTGGTTTCAATTCAAAAAACTTTCCAAATACATCCAAACTTGGATTCTTTGCTGGGGCAACTTAACAAGCCAAGACGGATGTTGTCAGCCGCTGAGTTCGATTTAACCAAGGAATTTGTCCTTGCCATGTAATTCTGAGAAAGCAAAATACTTTGTTTTCTTTATATCTCCAAATAATCTTTCCTTCAAGTAACATTGTTTCCTTCCACACAAAGTAATTCATTCTCAGTTCTAGCAGAAGGGGACTTGTCCTGAAGTGGAAGCAGTCCAGGCTGCCCCCTAGTGCCTGCTGCTCCAAACTTTCACCCAGATGGAGGAACCCGAAAAACTGTATTACACTGGGAACTTGCTTCCTTACCACAGAATGTGAACTGACGATTAGCTGATCCTCCCCCATCCCTCTCTCACGTTTTCCAAAATAATCAATGAGTCCTTACAGAAGCTGTATTTTATTCAGCATGCATACAGACTGCAGGAACGCCATCGATGACATCTAACAAAGAGCGAGTGTGGGAAAGGGCCAGTCTAGAGTCCTGGCAATGCTGCGTTTTGGTTTGATTCTTGCTCCCCGCACTTCGGCTGGGGGGTGACTCTCACTACCTACCAACACAGCGACTGTTCACAGTGTGCAGCAACCACGATTGTTGTTTGTAATTGAAAGCATCGTCTTTCAGTACATATGTTATTCATCAACTCAAAGGGGTTTTGGTTTGTTTTTCTAATCCAAGAATCAAAGGCACTATGTCCACAGCCAATTATAATATTCCAGGCTCTAACTGTCACGGCGCTATGTCTAAATGGTGGCCTAGTGTCAAGAAGCTGCACTCATAATCCTGAAGTAATCCTGCACTGTAATCCTGAAGGCACGTGGTTTGAGGCACCAGCTTCTCCATGAGAGAAGAACGGGCTGTCTCCGCCCGGATAATTAACTGCCTCTGAAAACCCACCGGAGGGTCAACTATGGGTCAGTCTGACTCTACAGTACACAAAAAAAGAAGAAAACTGTGAAGTTTACAGTGGGTCCTAACTTCCATGCACACATCTGACCTCCTGTATCCAGCTCACAATGGGGTCGCCAAACTCAAGCAAGATGAAGAATTTGTACATTCTGAGAATGAGCAAGGTATTTACATGGTTACAAAGAAGAGAGTAGCTTTACCAAGGAGAGGCCTAGCTGCTACCACCTGAGTCAAGCACTCACAATTATTAGCTGCAAATATTGTTGTTATGAGCCATCAAGCTGGAATCGACTCAGAGTTGACCTTTCTGTGAGTTTTCTGAGGCTATAAAATGTTTGAGAGGAGACTCTCCATCTTCTTCTCACAGAGAGGCTGGCAGATTCAAACTACAGGCCTTTGGGTCTGCAGCACAATCCCTTACCCACTAGGCCATCTGAGTGCCCTTGATTATCAGTTAAGGAACATTTATGTGGACCACTGAAGAAGACACACTGAGAATACAGAATCACTTCGGGGACATTCCTGCCAAATATGCATACCTCAAATCTAATTGTGAGGAAAGTCAAGCTTAAGAACATCCTAAGAAAAATAACTATTTAAAATTAAATGCAACACTCTTGTTGCTTACTGTCAAAAGGGAAGTGTTTCTTCTCACATTCATTCATGAGCTGGCTAGGGACAAAACACTTGTTTGAAAATAATTTTCCACTTAACTTTGAAGGCATCCTTCCACTGCCTGACAGCTTCCAGTGTTGGTGTTGAAAAGGTCAAAAGAGACTGAGTCTAATACATTGTATGTGTTCTGTTTTTTTGGGATTTGGTGTGTGGAGTTGGTGTTCGGAAATTTCACAATGATAAAGCTCTTTATCCACTTACTGCACTGAGTACTTCTAGTCAGTCTAGAAAGTCATTTACTTATTTCTATGAAAATTACTAGTGACTTTTAAAAATCATTTCCATCTGCACTCCTTGCTGCTTTTTCTGGAATTAGTTTGACCTGGAGCTCTTAGCCGGAGTCTCTAATATTCTTACACTTTTTCTCTCCTTTTTTGTCACTGATGCATTTAATTTTTTTCTATCAAATGTATGAATTCCTTCAACATCATTTTCCCCTAACTATACAAAATAAATTCCAGAGAGTAAACAATAGGAATAATATATCTCCTATTCAACAATGTCAGTGTAGAGACTAAGGTGTGCCTCATCCAGGCCATGGTCTTCTCAATTACTATGTATCAGAGAGCTGGACAGTTACTAAGGATGACAGAAGAATTGATGTCTTTGAGCTGTGGTGCTGGAGAAGGGTACTGAACATACCCTAGACCACCAAGGGAACAAACAGGTCTCTTCAGGAGAAGGTGAAACCAAGCTGCTCCTTGGAGGCAATGATTTTGAAGAGTTGTCACAAATACTGTGGGCATGCTGCCAAGAGGGACCAATCTTTGGAGAAGGACAGAGGGGCAGCGCAGGAGAGGGAGGCCCTGGATGAGATGGATTGACACAGTGACTGTGATAACAGGGGCAGGAGGAGATTACACCTCCTTCTCCAGCAGAGCATCTGGTGGATTTGAACCATGTGCCTTCAGGGTTACAGCACAGCTTCTTGCCACTAGGCCACCAGAGCTCCCGATTTTTGTCTCTTCTTAAGAGTTTTCCACCTCACCCCCATCCCCCACCGCTTCTGTATTCATCATTAAATAAAATACTATACTGGAAATGCTACCATAACATTTATTTTTAAATTTTGTTTTACACATTGAATGAATACAAAAGGCTATCATGTAGTCTTTAAAAGTACAAAAGAAGAAATATAAGGTTAAAAATACACAATTCTCACAATCAGTGAAAATGTGGGCCTTTAACTCTGATTATTTCAGCTCCACAAAAATGATAACAATTGCCTTATGAGTAGTTCATTCCAGAACTTCAACATTCTTTACTGTTTGAAGTATGAAAACACTAATGAGACCACCACAAAGTGGTATGCTATCCAATTCAGGTGAATGGAGCAGGGCTCGGTGGCACAGAGGATCCAGAGAAAATATGAATATGCCAGTGGTGGTTAAGGCTGTGTCAGCATGGCTGCCCAGGGTACCCTCTGCCTTCCCGTTACACTCCTGTGATATCCATCACTCTACGGCCTCTTCCAATTCTGCTCAAACACCTCATTTGGTATTCCATTAGTTCTTGGGGTCTTATTTTGTTGAGTTTTCGTTTGGGGGTGGGTTTTTTTGTTTGGTTGATTTGTTTTCATTGTACTTGTTGTTTTTGGGGGTTTTTTTTGCCAGTGCTTTCAGTGCAGCTTGGAATTCCATTATCATTGATTCTTTTTTTTTTTTTTCTGGTATGCTCTACTTTTTTTTTATTCATTTCAATGAACATCTACAGGTGGGGGTGTGGGTGTGGGTGTGCGGGGGGGGGATTGTATACCAATGAAGGAGTTTTTCTTTTTGCTTTTCAAGGAGAGGAGTGAACTGGGGGTGGGGCTGGGATGGGCGGGGAGAAAAGTGCAACAATGAATGAATCTCTGTAGATGTTCACTCAAGGTGGATGGATCATTGACCTAGGACTAAAACCAAGGACTATAAACTTCATTAAAGAAAAGCTTGGAAGAACTTTAGTAGTCCTAATCCACAAC
>NW_006399761.1:22845283-22846986 GCF_000299155.1 Elephantulus edwardii | reverse complement strand
CACCAAAGAAGACATTCAGATAGCCAACAAGCACATAAAGAAATGTTCAAAATCCCTAGCTCTAATAGAGATGCAAATTAAAACACCTATGAGATATCATCTCACCCCAGTCAGAATAGCAAAATTTAACACAACAGCAAGCAACAAATGCTGGTGAGGTTGTGGAGAGATTGGAACCTTTATTCACTGTTGGCAGGAGTGTAAAATGGTGCAACCACTGTGGAAAGCAGTGTGGCACTTTCTCAAAAAGTTGCAAACAGAGATATCATTAATTCTTGATTTTATACTATTTCTTGAAACGGTTCTGATTAATTCTTGATTATATACTATTTCTTGAAACGGTTCTGTGTCCGCCAACTCTTTTTTTGGAATACACAGTGATTCTCTGTGCTTTCCTTCCATCTTCTTTTGATGTTTCCTGGATCATTCAAAAGTCTGCCCCCAGAATTCTCTGGGACTTGAACTTGAAGCTTGAACTTGGTCTTCAGCTCTGTTGAGAAATGTTGAGCATATTCTTCGCTTTTGGTTTTCCAACTCCAGCTCTTTGCACATTTTGTTACACAGTTTGTTCTTCTTGCTCATGTTGCCCTTTGAACTCAGCTTTTGATTTCATCATTTCTTCCTTTAGTTTCTCTCTGTTCAAGTGCAAATCCCTGGATCTCTTCTTTTGGCTTTCTCTCTCCTTCCTGTCTTTTTAATGGCCTTTTTGCTAATAGACCATATGCTTGTCCAATTCAACATGGCTAATATCAGTCCATTTTAGCCATTTTACGCCAAGGACATTGTTTTTGTGTGTTCTATTTGATTTTTTTTGTTTTGGTTTGGTTTTAAATAAAACTTTTATTTTATACTAGTCTACTTACAAAGTGTGTATTCATTTTTGATGACTTTAAATTTTCATACATTCCACATTCTGAAACTTACAAGGGGAACATTCAGACAAAATGGCAAAAATGGGTGTTTGCAGCTGTTTCTTCTCCTTTTCAGTTAAGCTACACCAGCAAAAGAAGGTCTTTTTGTCCCATCCACATGGCACAGTGTGTAACATACCAGGCTGCTAAAGTCAGCATCTTGAATCCGGCAGCCGTTCCAGGATAGAATGATGGAGGGTCTCGTCCAGCAAACCCTACGGAAGAACGCTGTAAGTTAGAACTACTCACCGGAAGTGGTTTTAATCTCAGGAGTCACCATCCTCAGTCATTCTTTAAGTTATCCTTTAAGTGTCTTAAAGGCCCCGGAGGGCCTCATCTTCCAGCACCTAAAACAGGCAATGCCCACTTTTAATTACCAAGTTTTCACTCCACAATGTCTTCGGAAGTAGGTTGCTGAGTCCCCCATCACTGTCAATCTTGGTCTGGACGCTCCAGTGACCTGTCTACCATGGATGACTCTGCTCACACTGAAATACTGGTGGCACAAACTCCAGCACAGACAGTCATGCTGGATAATGCCAAACTGTTTTCTAAAGTAGTCAGACCAATTTCTATTTTAAACAGAAGCAAGGTAATCTCATTTCTTTTCTATTTTCCAAAACAATATCTGTCAGTCTTCAGGATTTTAGGGGTTTTTTTCAGCAGAGACCTGCCAGAAGTCCAGGCTGGGTTTAGAAGGGGTCGTGGTACCAGGGATATTGTAGTTGATGTTAGACGGATCTTAGCTGAAAGCAGGGAATACCAGAAGAATGTCTATCTGTGTTTCATTGA
>NW_006399761.1:22834893-22844814 GCF_000299155.1 Elephantulus edwardii | reverse complement strand
GATAGAAGGAGAATTGATGCCTTTGAGCTGTGGTGCTGGAGAAGAGTATTGAATGTACCATGGACTGCCAAGAAAACAAATAGATTCATCCTGGAACCAGGCTACTCCTTGGAAGCAAGGATTCTGGGGATTCATCTGACATACTTTGGACATGTTGTAAGGAGGGAGAGGTCCTTGGAGAGGGACATCATGCTTGGTAGTGTGGAGGGATGGCGCAAGAGGTGAAGACCCTCTACGAGGTGGATTGATTCAGTGACTCTGGTAATTGGGATGGTTGTGTTGGAGGCAGTGTGATTGGCACAGGATACAGCAGGATTTAGGGCTGTTGTACATAGGGTTGCTATGAGTTGCAAGCAACTTGACGGCACATAACAACAACAACAATGTATTTTTAACTTCCAAGAGTTGGCCTTATGTTCTGAAGTTCCCTAATTTTGTTTAATCTCTTGTTGTCTCTGCTCTAAACTCCGATGCTTGTGAATTAGGATGTTGGCAAAGGGTACTTGACAGCCTATGGCCTGCCAAAAGAACTATCAAAGCCATCCTGATGGAAGAGCAGGGATGGTGACATTTGGTCTCACAGACTTTCAGAATGTTGTCAAGAGGAAACATCTTTCTCCCGTGGAGCCAGTTAGATTTGAACCTCTTGCCTTTGGGTTGTCAGCACAACTTCCTACCCTCTAGGCCACGAGAACACTCTCTCTGTAACAACGATAGGCAGAAAAAGTCTGCAGCTGCTCTACTCTGTAACACACAGAGCTGCTGCTTTAGTTGGAATCAACTTGATGGCAGTAGGTCTTATTCAGATACGCATTTTCTTCAAGGGAGAAAGATGGGAAATCTCTTCCTATGTGATTTATAGACTCTCGAAACCTGCTGGAGGGTCAGCTGTGAGATGGTTCCTATTTGATGGCACTTGTTTATCTGAATCTTTATGGGTGCAGGTCACCAAGCCCTCCTTCTGTGGTACAGCCGGATGGGTTCAAACCACCAACTGTGAGACAAATTAACTGAGCACAAAGCATTTGTACTACCCAGGGGCCTAACCATGTGTTAAACTGATCTTGTTTCACTAGAACTTGACTCTTACCTACTTTAAAGAAGGCAGACTTAATGAATGTTTGATGTTCATTTGACATGAAAGAACTTTGCAAGATAAAGAATTTTCTAAGCTGTGATGCTAAAGGTACATAAATAAGTTTTCTCAAAAATAGGAGAATTCCACTGGATAAGATGTTCTCTTTTGCCCTTCTGCTCCTTGTCGATCCAGACTGCCCTCTCTTCTCTTACAGCTTCAGGTGCATCCCCGAGACACCACGTGAAGGTCACAGTAAACAGATTTGGCCTCATTGGGCACCTGATCACCAGGGCTTCTTTTAACTCTGGCAAAGTGGATGTTGTCACCAACAGTGATCCCCTCACTGACCTCAACTATATGGTCTCTATGTTCCAATATGATGCCACCCATGGCAAGTTCAATGGCACTGTCAAGGCTGAGCATGGGAAGCTGGTCATCAATGGGAAAGCGATCACTATCTTCCAGGAGTGAGATCCTGCCAACATCAAGTGGGTGATGCTGGCATTGAGTATGTTGTGGAGTCCACTGGTGTCTTCACAACCTTGGAGAAGGCTGGGGTTCACTTGAAAGTTGGTGCCAAATGGGTAATCATCTCTGCTCCTTCTGCCGATGTCCCCACGTTTGTGATGGGTGTGAACCATGAAAAGTGTGACAACCCTATCAAGATTGTCAGCAATGCCTCCTGAACTACCAACTGCTTGGCTCTCCTGGCCAAGGTCATCCATGACAACTTTGGCATTGTAGAGGGACTCATGACCACAGTCCATGCCATCACTGCCACCCAGAAGACTGTAGATGGCCCCTCTGGAAAACTGTGGCGTGATGGCTGTGGAGCTGCCCAGAACATCATCTCTGTATCTACTGGCACTACCAAGGCCGTGGGCAAGGTCATCCCTGAACTGAATGGGAAACTTACCAGTATAGCTTTCCCTGTCCCCACCTGCAATGTCAGTTGTGGACCTGACCTGCCATCTGGAGAAAGCTGCCAAATATGATGACATCAAGAAAGTAGTAAAGCAGGCATTAGAAGGGGCATCCTGGAATACACTGAAGACTAGGTTGTCTCCTGTGACTTTAATAGTGACACCCACTCTTCCACCTTTGATGCTGGGGCTGCCATTGCCCTGAACGACCACTCTCTGTCAAACTCATTTCCTGGTATGACAATGAATTTGGCTACAGCAAACAGGTGGTTGACCTGATGGTTCACATGGCTTTCAAAGAATAAGAGCCCTTGGGACCACCAGCCCCAGGAATAGCACTGGAAGAGAGAGAGAGAGACCCTCAGCTGCTGGGGAGTCTTTGCCCCAACTTGATCCTCCCACACACTGAGAATCTCACATCCTTGACACAGTTTCCATCCAAACCCCCTGAGAAAGGGGAGGGGCTTAGAGAGCCCATCTTGTCATGTACCATCAATAAAGTACACTGTACTCAGCAAAAAAATAAAAAAAAGTTATCTTTTTGAAGGGAGGGATTTTTTTTTCAAATTTTTACTTTATATTAGTTTGCTTACGAAGTTCATATACATTTTATTTCATATCATTCCTCATTCACATTGTGTTTCATATAATCATTCCCATGTATTATATTTTGTAAAATTAATTACCACTGTACCTGTTTTCCAGGTTCCCGCCAGATCTTGCCCATTTCCTTTAGCCCCTCTACCCCCCAAACTGTGCAGCCCTGTTATTTCACCCCTACCCATCCTTACCCCTCTGGAAGATGTTGTTTTCATATCAAACAGAAATGTCCTCACCATGAGCTTGCCTACAGGTATTTACGAACATAAACCAGTTAAGATGGACAAGCTTGGGAAAGGCTGAATATGCAAAGAAGCATATTAGTAATTCTTTTTCACTTTATCTTTATTTGAGTAAAAGTTTACAGAGCAAATTATTGATTCATTTATACACATGATGCTTGAGGCGCTGATTACAAGCCCCACACTGTAACAGTCTTCTCACTTCCTCCCTGTGTTGCCCATTTCTATTGGTCCTTCTTTCCTACACTTTTCCTCCTTCTCAGCTCTATCCCTGAGCAAATGTTGCCCTCCTGATCTTTATGGTTAACTGTTCTAAGGACTGTTACTGAGCACCTACTGCTTGGCTTAAAGTAGAATCACAGGTTGAGTCCAATTCTAGGTTTTACTGGTGACTAAGGGCCATGCTGAGAGTGGGGTGGAGCTCCCCGATTAAACAAGCGTGGAAGGAGGAGTGGCATCCACTTTCATAATAGCTTGCCTCCAGAAACCCTATGAACCTGGAGAGAGGATGAAAGGCACCCAAGCATCAAGGACTCTCCTTCATAGGGTCGCTGTGAGTCACCTGCGACTCGATGGAACAGTGTGACCAAGACAAAGGTGGGTGACTTTTAGTTTGTGGCCCTCCGGCCAGTCTTTCATTATTTTTGTTCAGACATTCCTCTAGGTCGTATAGCCCCGGTGTACAAGTTGCCGTCCTGCGGTCACTTGTCATTGCTGTGAAGCTGAACACTGTGACACGGATGTGTCAAATGCGTTAATGGTTGTCTACCCAGTGTGGACTGAGAGTGGGGTGCAGCTCCCCGATTAAACAAGCTTGGTAGGAGGAGTGGCGTCCACTTCCATAATAGCTTGCCTCTGGAAACCCTATGAACCTGGAGAGAGGATGAAAGGCACCCAAGCATCGAGGACTCTCCTTCGTAGGGTCGCTATGAGTTGCCTGTGACTCGACGACACTTAACAACAACAAGGGTCATGCCACGCCCATGGGCTCATATGGGATATGAACTTTGAACCTCTTGCACAGGAAGGGAGAATCACACCCCATAGACCAAAGCACCCTGGATGAGACAGATTGACACGGTGACTAGGCTTATGCAGGCAGGTGTATCAGAGAGGGTGAGGCTGGCTCCGGAAGGACAGGGCTCAGTGCTGCTGCACACAGGGTTCCTAGGAGTCACAGGCAACTCGACAGCACATAACAACAGCAACAAACAACAAGGGCCACAGTCCCAGAGGCTTCAGCAGTCTGCTCCTTTTTATGATTTTTCAGCTCTGCTCTGCTCTGCTTGCTTCCTTCCATGTTGTCAAGGGCTTTCTATTGCGATTCCTTTCCGAATGGACACCACTGAGTGCCTCTGGCTCCGGGTCACAGAGACTAAAGTTCACACAGCCCGTCAGCACTCCGGACTAACCTTTGATTCCTTCACACTCTTTCGCTCCAGATGTGGCCTTACAGCCATACCTTAAATGGTAGCACGAAAACTTTTAAGACTCCAATCACTACTCACCAGAGGAGGATGCAGGACATCATCTCTGAGGAAATGTTACACCAACTGACCCTCATGTCCCCCGAGGGACTATGGTCCCAAACTCCCAGAGCCAATCTCTTATGCCCTCAAGGTTTTCAAAGTTATGGACCTATTTGCTCTATTATTTGCATGTAATAGATTTACATTATGCACAGATATGTTCAGAGAAAAACCATTTACCCAACCTGTGTGGTCATGAGTACAGCCTCATTTGTTTTCACACATTTGTTCATCTTGCCTGTCAGCCTAGGTACCCACCGGTAAAGGAATGATTGTTACTACTGATTCAAGATTGGATAAGTAACAGTGTTGTGTTGTTGTTGATTGCTGTCTAGTCGAGTACGACTCATAACAAGCCTATGAACAAAAGGCCTAAAGCCCTTCTATGACTATGATCATGTATCAAAGTTCATAGAGTTTCCAGAGGCATGTTGTTTAGGAAGTGGATGCCATTCCTGCTTCCAAATTCTAATATGGAGACAATAAAATAAAATATACATAAAAGATTTTTTTACAAAATATTGGATGCAGAAAACTAATTTTTGTTTTTGTTTGACTAAAGCTATTTAAAAAAAACCAGGTACTTACTTATTTTTCATTTGGTCCAATTCCTAAAGACTGTAATAATCTTTCCAGAAGTACTTATTGCACATATTTCAAAAAATAAACAAAAAACTTATATAAGTAAAATGAACTTCCAAAGTCAATTCTTACTTACTTATAGACTGTTATTGTTATGTGCCGTTGAGTCACCTGCAATCCATAGGAACCCGTGTACAGCAGCTCTGAAGCCTGCCCTGTCCTGAGCCAGTCTCACTGACTCACACACATACACCCACTGCCCCAGTTACTATATCAATCCATCTCATCCCGGGGTCTTCCTCTTCTGCACTGTCCCTCCATCCTTCCGAGCATGATGTCCTTCTCCAAGGATCAGTCCTCCCTGACCACATGCCCAAAGTATATGAGATGGAGCTTCAAAATCCTAGTCTCCAAGGAGAAACCTGGTTTCACCCTCTCCAAGACAGGCCTTATTATATATAATATGTGCACCCATCTGTGTCTTTTACTTAATAACTGTGTTACCACTTGGAATATACCCTCAGAAAATGCAAACTGAGGCACAAACTGAGATTTGTTCACCAATGTTCATAGCAACATTATTCACCATCGCAAGAACATGAAACAGCCCAAATGTCCAACCACAACGAATGGATTGAGAAATTATGGTCCATTCACACAATGGAGCAATGATTTTGTAAATTATTACCTAGCTTGGGAGAGACTAGAGAGCATTATGCTGAGTGAACTAACTTAGTTCCACAAGGATAGATACTGAGTAAAACCATTATGGTGGAATGAGTGTAAGGATCCAAGAGGGGTGGGAGAGGGTGAAAGCAGAGGGATGAGGATGTGCAGGGGAAGGGGGATTAATCATGGGGTTGTACAATTTGATGGGGGGGTGAGGGAAATGGAAAGAATCTGATTTCAAAAACAAAGTATTCGAATTCTGTAATTAAACTAGTATAAAATAAAAAATTGTGTATAAAAAATAATAGCTATGTACTGATCATCTCCTTGTCTCCAACTTTTCCACTGACTCACTTTGTTATCTTGTAAGTGATTTTACCAGTCTTCTCCTCCTATCACTGGTAACCATCCAAGAATGTGTGTCTTTCTGCGTGTCAATCTTCCTTAATTGTTGATAGTAGTGGACTAATACAGTACTGGCCCTTTTGTGACTGACTTTGTTTACCCTGCATAATGTCCTCTGGTCCGTCCCTAACCTGAGGTGTTCTGTTGCTGCTTCATGATTCTTTAATGGTGCATGGTATTTCATTGTATGTAGGCACCATAGTTCATTTATTCACTTATCCACTGATGGGCACTTAGTTGGTGCCCAGGTCACTGCTGTTGTGCAAAATGTGGCAATAAACATGAGAATACATAGGTAATGATTTCCTTTTCAAAGTTCAGTTTTAAAACTGAAACTCTAACCCTAGCTGAAAATGAGTAAGTTAATCAGAATGACTAAATAGTATTCTCGTCTATTAATTAATTTCTTGTTAAGTATGAAAGAAAGAATGCCGCTCTTCTGGAGAACTCAGGCCGTACAGCCTTTTTGCTATACTTACTGATAACATTGTAACTTACACCCAAATTATACTGAAATTTGTCCTTTTATGACTGAGATATTCCACTCAGCACAATGTCCTGCAGGGTCACCCATGTTGTGTAATGTTTTATGAGTTCATTGTTTTTCAGTGCTGCACAGCATCCCATTGTGTGAATATACCACAGCTTCTCTATCCAGTCATTTGTTGACGGGCACTGATGCTTTCATCTCTTTGCTATTGTGAATAGCTCAGCAATAAACATGGATGTGCGTGTATCTGTATGGATGGTGGTTATAGTTTCTTTAGGGTATATTTCCAATAGTTAAAAGCAGGTCTGACATAAAGATTCTGAAGGAGAATAGGATAAGAGCGGATAGATAATGAGCACTGCACCGGAACAGGTGATGAAAGAACATTTTAAAAGGAATATCTGATTAGGCATTTTATGTATAGCAGCAGCCCAGAATAAGAGGTACATTGCAAAGAAGTCTGGGGGGTAGGGGGGAGGGAACAGAGGTAATTGTGCAACAATGAATATTTTTTTAAAAAAAGGACTGGAGGAGGGGAAAGGCAGAGGGGGTGAAAACGTGCGACAATGAATTAATGAAAATCTAACTTTTCTGTAAACTTTCATGAAAATATTTTAAAAATTTATTAAAAAATTTATATTGAAATTAATCTATAACTTATTTACCCCCAATGTGTAAGGTATTCTTCAAGGACCACAGGTGAAGTTCAGTCAAGCAGAAAGACATCTGACAGCAGAAGGAATCTCGGTCCTATTTAAAAGGAATTAAAAAGAGGTGTCAATTATCCATTATTTCCAGTAAAATAAAATCCCTTATACATAAGGAGAAGAGTAATTTGGCACAACTGATATCTGAGATGAGATCCATTAGAATAAACACATTTTTGTATCCTTGATTAACCTTCCAAAATACAAACTCCAGGAACAAGGGGGGAGGAATACACTTTCCCCTAGACTTAGTATGTTATCACATTGAGAAATGTGATAGTAAAAGTATATATATTTAGGTTTTCAATAGCATATGTTTAGTTTTTAAGGCTCTGAGTATATTTAGAATTATTTAGTATATAAGTATTTTTTTTAAACTTACATTTTCAAGGAAACATCTGTTACATAGTTAGGATGTACAAACACATATTGTGGTGCATTTTTAATACACAAGGCAAATATTTACAATCTCACATACAAACAGGCTAATTAAAATGAAATCTGCAAGGTAAATGGTACACAGTTACTATAAAAAGAAACATATTTACTTATAGTAAACTGTACAAAACCACATTAGCATGTAGGTTAACTTGTTTCTCTAAGTGACATAAAGGATTCAATATTTTATTGTATTGTATTTTAAAAAACCAAACAAAGGCAAAAATGTGCACCTCATACTTTCTCACAATGTCACAGCAAGACCTCGTGACTGATCTTCATGAGATTTTCCCATCAAGAACTTTTTCAATTTGGGCCAAATCAAATTTTTTAAAATTAACATTCTACTCATTCTATAATAATGGTTGTTGTTTTTTTTACAGTATTTGTCCTTGTGGGACTGAGTTAGTTCACTCAGTATTATGTTCTCCAGTCCCTCTCAAGTTAGGTAATAATTTACAAAATCATTGCTCCTGTGTGCTGCGTAGTATCTCATTGTGTGAATGCACCATAATTTCTCAATCCATTCAACTGTGGTTGGACATCTGGGCTGTTTCCATGTTCTTGGAACGGTGAAAAGCACTGCTATGAAAATTGGTGTACAAGTCTCCGTTTGTGTCTCGGTTGTAATTTTATCAGAGTATATTCCAAGCAATGGAACAACTGGTGGAAGCAGAGAGGTGAGGCTGTGGGGGGTGGGGTAGGGTAGGGGTGGGGGCAAATTAATTATGGGTCATACAATTTGATGAAGTGTTGAGGGAAACAGGAAGGATCTGGTGTGAAAAACAGTGTATTTGAATTTTTAAATAAACTAGTATAAAAAATAATGTAAAATAGAATGTATATGACTGATTGTATGAGACACAATGTAAATGATAAACTGAATAAAACATAACGTACATGAATGAAACATACTGTAAAGATATTATATGTAAATCAAGAAAAAATTGTAAAAAAATTAAATCACACCAAAAAAACCCCCAATAACCCAAAAATTAACATTTTACCAAAAACTTGAAAGGAATCCATGTACTTGGAAGTGTTACTGGGAATTATATACAGCATCATACTATGTGCATACCTTGTTGCTGCTGGGGTTGGCTGCCGTCTAGTTGCATCTGACACATGGTGACCCTACACACAACAGCACATCCTGGTCCTGGAGCCACTGCTATGTTTGAGGCCGCTGTTGTAGTGATTGTATCAAATGATCTACTTAAAGGTCTTCTTTTTTATTGACCACCTACCAAGGAGGACATCCTGGTGCAGAGCTCGGTCCCTCCAATTAGCACTTGCAACCATGAGACATAGTCTCAGCATCCGCCCTTCTAACTATCATTATAATATAAAGTGCATACTGTTGTTGTTATGTACTGTCCACCCAGAACCAACTTAATACTGACCTTCCAGTGGGTTTACAGAAGCAGCAAATGGCACAGGAAGAGACTGTCCATCCTTCTGCACCAGACCAGCTGGCAGATTAGAACCTCACGCCTTTGGGATTGCAGCACAGCTCTTTACCATGGTATAGCACAGTACTATGTATCTTATAGCGGTATCCACTTCCTAAACAACATGCCTCTGGAAACTCTAAGAACAATGACGACTGTTCTAGAAAGGCTTCAGGTTCTTTGTTCATAGAGTTGCTATAAGTCGTGCTTGACTTGACAACAATCAACAACAACAACATCTATATTATACATAAAGGAGCCTTGGTGTCACAGCACATAATTTGTCTAGGAGCTCTGGTGGCCTAGTGGCAAGAAGCTGCGTTGCAATCCTGAAGGCACACAGTTTGAGGCCACCAGCTGCTCCACAGGAGAAGGATGGGCAATCTCCTCCCCTCCAATTAACTGCCTCTGAACACTCGCCAGAGAGAGGGTCAGCTATGAGTCGGTTCTGACTCGATGGTACACAACAACATTAGCTAAAAGGTCAGCAATTTGAATTTGCCACCCAGCCTGTTCTCCAGATTTCTTGACACCACTTGGTGAGCACGTCCAGGGCAGCATCTGTTAGCTGAAATATGTCAACTGGTATACCATCTATTCCTGGGCCTTTATTTTTTGCTATTTCCTTCAATGCAGCTTGAACTTCTTCCTTCATCACCACAGGCTCTTGCTCATGTGTTGTTTCATTAAATTCTTCTGTGTCTGCCAATTCCTTTCAATACAATGACTCAGTATATTCATGCTAATGTGAAACGTATACTTGAACCAAGAGGCAGTTGTCAGAACAGAACAAGGAAACACTGCATG
>NW_006399761.1:22809887-22834068 GCF_000299155.1 Elephantulus edwardii | reverse complement strand
AACAACAACAACCCAGCCTGTAGGAGAAAGATGGGTAGTTCCCACCACAGCCTCATCCCTGTCCCGTGAAGAATTAGAGCTTCAGAAATCCAGTAGAAGGCCATGATGAGTTAGACTCAACTTAAAGGCAACAGGTTGTCCTCCTGTCTGCTTATATATACAGGAAAACTGGTAGCACAGTGTGTAACACATCAAGCTGCTAAGTGACAGGTAAGTGGTTCAAACTCACCCATGAGCCAGCAGGGAAACATGAACATCTGATCCCATAAGGATCAGCGGCACAAAGGAGGTTCGCTATGAGTCAGACTCCACCCAGTTGCAATGGGTTTGTTATGCATAAGGGGCCGAGAGGAACAGGTCAGGAATTCATTCACAGGCAGTTCCAGGTTAAGAATGCTCAGCTTGCAGGTAACTCTGATTTGCCCTTCAATGCAGTGCTTTGACCTGGTCTTGCCATAGGCAACAAAATGAAAACGAGAGCATACTAGGATATTTAGCATTCGAGTGACCTGTCACGGTAACTGAAATGGGGAAACTGACAAGCTGAAACCCTGGGCTGGGAGACGTGGAAGAGGTATAGCGAGTCCTTTCAGAAGCCTAACTCACGAAGCTGGATTACTGATAGGACAGTGGGGAGCTACACACATTGAAAGCACCACCTGCAATCACCGTGCCACCACACTGGAAGCCCTGCTTTCAGAGTATGCAAGTGTACTTTTACTATGGCCTAACTGAGCCAAACGCCACTGACAACAAAGCCTTCATCAAAATCACCTTCACTTGCTGCATGCATACCTCTTTTGTGATGTGGTGGTTGCTGAGTAGCCTGGGGTCAGAAACAACCTACAGTTGACCCTCCAGTGGGTTTTCAGAGACAGTTAATTGTATGGGAGGAGATTGCCCATCTTTTTCTCGCAGAACAGCTGTAGACTAAAATGGTGTGTGTTTGGGTTTGCAGCAGTTTCTTACCACTGTTGTTTATTGTTATTATGTGCCATAGAAACACATGTAACCCATAGCGACCCTATGTATAGCAGCTCTGAAGCATGCCCTGTCCTGAGTCCGTTTCACTAATTCCGAAACACCAACCCCCATTGCCCCAGTCACTGTATCAATCCATCTTATCTGGGGTCTTCCTCTCCTATGCTGTCCCTCCATCCTTCCAAGCATGATGTCATTCTCCAAGGATCAGTCCCTTCTGGGAGAGAAGATTGTTATTGTTGTTGTTGTTAAGTGCCGTCGAGTCGCAGGCAACTCATAGCAACCCTATGAAGGAGAGTCCTCGACGCCTGGGTGCCTTTCATCCTCTCTCCAGGTTCATAGGGTTTCTGGAGGCAAGCTATTATGGAAGTGGATGCCACTCCTCCTTCCAAGCTTGTTTTAATCGGGGAGCTCCACCCCACTCTCTGTCTGCATTGGGTAGCCAACCATTAACTCATAGAGACCCTATATACAATAAAACAAAATATTGCTCAGTTAGGGGAGAGAAGATAGAGCTTCAAAATCCTAGCCTCCTAGAAGAGACTTGGTTTCAATCTTTCCAAGACAAACCTATTTGTCTTCTCAGCAGTCCACAGTATGTTCAAGACTCTTCTCCAGCACCACAACTTGAAGGCATCAATTCTTCTTACCACCAAGCCACCAATAAAAAAAATTATACACCTGTTCCTATGGACCTTTAAACTTTTAAGAGCATGGTTAGGGAAAGATCTCACGTATAATCCGAAGAATGCCTATACTGACATTTTCTTAGAATGATCATAAAAGAAATGCTCTTCTTAGTAATCTTTAGATTTTAAGATTGCTGGGGTGAGAAAAACACTTCAGTTTCTAAAAAAGAAATATTAGGGTCAAGATGAGAAATATTCTCAGCATCTCTGACTTAGACAATCTTATGATCTACTATGCTGGGAATTAAAAAGGACATTGCACACATAGTCAAAAAGATCACTTCTAGATCCATCCTAAAGTGCAAGGTGACAAGATTTGGTCCATACAGATACACAGAAGCCCTGTTAATACCACGATCATTCAAATTTATGCATCAACAACCAAAGTCAAAGAGAAGAAAGTAGATTTCTATCAACTTTTGCAGTAAAACACTGATAGAGCATGCAACCAAAATTTAATGATGATGATGATGGTGGTGGTGGTGGTGGATGGCTGGAATGCAGAGGCTGAGAACCAGTAGTTGAAAACGATGGGCTTGGTGTCAGAAATGAGGCTGAAGATAGAATGATAGAATTTTGTACAATCAGTGATTTATTCATTGCAAGTACCTTTTAGATAAAATACAATAGGCAACTATATACATGGACCTCACCTAATGAATTATACAGGAATCTGAATGATTACAAATCTGCAGAGAAAACAGTTAGAAAAGTTCAATATGACATGAAGACAGTGCTGACTGTGGAACAGACCAAGTTCAAACTAAACCTAAAGAAAACTAAAACACATCCATAACAACCAAAACAGGACCTTGGGTCTATCCTACCTGAATCTAAAAATCATCTCAAGAAGAGGTTTGAGGCACTGGACACTAATGAATGAAGCCCACATGACCTGAGGGATGTTACCAAGGAGATACAAAAGCTCTATACAAAGAAAACTACAGAGCATTTCTGTAAGACACAATAAAAGACCTAAAGAAATGGAAAAATGTGCTCTGTTCATGGATAGGAAGACTTAATATTGTGAAAATGACAGTCTTACCAAAAGCAATCTACATATTCAATGAAATCCCAATCCAGATGCTAAGTTCATTTTTCAAGGAGATTGAAAGAGAAATTGTCAAATTTATTTGGAGAGTCAAAAGATGCTGAATAGAGAAAATACATCTGAGAAACAAAAATGAGGTTGGAGGAATAGCACTCCCTGCCCTCAAAACACAGCAGTAGTAACCAAAATAGCATGGTACTGGAACAATGACAGGTACATAGGCCAATGGAACAGAATTGAGAACCCAGAAATAGATCCAGCTCTCTATGGTCAACCAATATTCAACAAGGAAATCAAAGTTGTCAAATGGAGAAATGCCAACCTTTTCAATAAATGGGGCTGGCAAAACTGGACTTCCACCTGGAAAAAGCTGAAACAGGATCCACATCTTGCAACATGCACAAAAATCAACAAAAGGTGGGTCAGAGACCTGGAAATAAAGCTCCAAACCACAAAGTTCATAGAAGACAAAATGGGATCAAGCTTAGAATCCCCAATCTGTGGTATAAAGAGACTGCCAAATACAGCCAGAAATGCACAACCTGAAGAGGATAAATTGATGAATAGGTCCTTCTAAAGATGAAATCCCTTCACACATCAAAAACTTTTCCCAACAAGGTGACTGGCAACAAACATTTGATAATACCAGCTCAAACAAGAGACTCATAACGAAAGTTTACAGAATATTCTTGGGCCTCTACAAGAAAAAGACTGATAACCCAATTACAAAATGGACAAAAGACATGGATAGAATTTTCACAGAGGAAGATAATCTAATGGCCAATAGACACATGAAGAAATGCTCAAAATAAGAGGCAAGTCAAAATCACTGGCAATAAGAGGCAAGTCAAAACCAAAATGAGATACTATCTCACTCCAGTAGCAGTGGCAAAGTTTGACAGGACAGCAAGTAATAAGTGTTGGAGAAGATGTGGCAAGATAGGAACTCTTATACATCGTTGGTGGGACTGTACAATGGCAGAACCACTCTGGAAGGCAATGTGGCACTTCCTCAAGAAGGTGAACTTAGAAATTCCATATGATCTAGCTATTCCACTACTTGAAATACAGCCTGAGAAAATGAGAATTGAGGCACAAATGGAGATTTGTACACCAATGTTCATAGCAGCATTATTCACCATCCAAGAACATGGAAACAGCCCAGATGTCCAACCACAATCAAATGGATTGAGAAATTATGGTACATTTATACAATGGAATACTACACAGCACACAGGAGCAATGATTTTGTAAATTATTACCTAACTTGGGAGGGACTGGACAGCATTATGCTGAGTGAACTAACTCAGTCCTACAAGGACAAATATTGTATAAAACCATTTTTGTAAAATGAGTATGAGGATCCAAGTTTGAGGGGAGGGTGGAAGCAGAGATGAGGATGTGCAGGTGTGAGATTAATAATGGGGTTGTACAACTCAATGGGGGGTGGTGAAGGAAATTGGAAGAATCTGTTCTCAAGAATAATGTATTAGAATTTTGTAAATAAACTAGTATTTAAAAAAAAGGTCAACTTGGGAAGGGGGAAAGGAGAGAGAGGGGGTAAAATGTACAACAATGAATGAATGAATGAAAATTAACTTTTTCTGTAATTTTTTGTTTAAATCACAATTAAAATAAAAATTTTATTTAAAAAAAGATCATCCATGAAGAAAGCAAAAGACAGAGAACAACAAAAGACCAAAATGGATGTCGGAAAAGACTCAGAGAAATTTATTAGATATATATTTTTGAATACATTTATTAGAACTGCAAGAACCCAAAATAAAGAGGGAAAATGAAGTTAAAGAGCTGAACAGAACATTTCAAAGGGCAGCTCAGGTAGACAAAGAAAAGTATTATTAATGAAATGTGTAAGGATCTGGAGTCAGAAAATAATAAGAGAAGAACTGCTCAGCATTTCTCAAGCTGAAGGAACTGAACACACATTCAGGCCTCAAGTTGCAATACTGAAAGATGCTATGGGCAGAATCTTCAATGATCTAGGAAGCATCCAAAGAAGATGGAAGGAGTACACAAATTCACTGCATGAAAAACAACTGGCTGACACAGAATTCTTTCAATAAGTAGCATATGATCAAGAACCAATGGTAATAAAAGAAGAAGTTCAAGCTGCTCTGATGAAATTTGCAAAAGATAAGTCCTGGGAATTGATGGCATACCAATTGACATATTCCAACCAACAGACGTGCAGCCCTAGATGTGCTCACCAGGTTGTACTAAGAAATCTGGAGGATATATACACCTGGCTAACTGACTGGAAGGGATTTGTATTTATTCACATTCTCAGAAAATGATCCAAAAGAATGTGGAAATTATCAAACAATATAACATGCAAGCAAAATCCTAGAAGATTATCAAAAAATGACCAGATCAGTACATGGATAGAGAACTGTCAGGAATACAAACTGGTTTTAGAAGAGGCTATGGCACTATAGATATCAATGCCAATGTCAGATGAGTCTTGGCTGAAAGCAGAGAGGACCAGAAGGATGTCTATTTGTCTACTATGCAAAGGCATTTGACTGAGTGGATCACTATTTGTGGCTAATGTTGAGAAGAACGGAAATCCCAGAACACCCGACTGTGCTCATATAACAATTATACCTAGACCAAAAAGCTGTTGCTTGAACAGAACAAGGAAATACTGCATGATTCAAAATCAAGAAAACAGTGTTTCAGTCATGTGTCATTCCTCCATACATTTTCCATTTATAAACTAAACAGATCATTCAAGACACTGAACTTTAAGAAAGAAAATGTGGCACAAGGATTGAAGGAAAACTCATTAACAATCTACATTATCCAAATGACACAATCTTGCTTGTCAAAACTGAGGAGGCCTTGAAGTGCTTGCTGCAGAAGACAAAGGACTACAGTTTTCAATTTGGATTGTGTCTCAACATCAAGAAAACTAAAATCCTCACCACTAGGCCAACAGACAACAGCATGATAGATGAATAAATGATTGAATTTGTTAATGATAATATCTGGCTTGGATCCACAACTAGCATCCTGGGTACCAGCAGTTAGAAAATCAAAAGACGACCTGCACTGGGAAAATCTCTGTCAGGGACCTCTCCAGAATGCTAAAGATGCACTTGATTGAATCCATGGTCTTCTTAATTGCTTGCTATGCATCTGAGAGCAAGACAATGGCTAGGGATGACAGAAAAGGAACAGCTGTGAGCTGTGGCACTGGACAACAGTATTGAAAATACTACAGAGGAAACCAAGTTGCTCCTTGAAGGCAAGGAATTTGAAACTCCATCTCACATACTTTGCGCGTGTTGTTAGGAGTCCCCAGTTCTTGGAGAAGGATATCATGCTTGGAAAGGTAGAAGGTCAACACAAGAGAAGATGACCCTTGGATGAGATGGACTGATACAGTGACTGTGGCAATGAGGTTAGTTATGCTGGAGACAGTGAGGTTAGCTCAAGACAAGGCAACGTTCAAAGTCATTGTTCATACGGTCACTGTGAGTCGTAGTCAACTCAATGGCACTTAACAACAACAACAGGAGATAGAATCAACTCAATAGCAATAGGTTTTGGTTTAGGTAAATACTTTTTCTGGCGGTAAATATATTATGCATGTGGTTGTTGTTGTGGTTGTTGTTGTAGTTTTTGTGTGACACTGAGTTGGGTTCTCAAAGGCAATCAACTGCATGGGAGGAGACTGCCCATCTTTACCCTGCAGAAAAGCTGGTCACAGCTTCCTACCATTAGAACACCAGACACACACACACACACACACACACACACACACACACACACACACACACAGTCATTCATTTGGTTCCAACTCATATTGACCCCTGACTGGGTTTCTGAGGCTGTATATTGTAACAGGAGGAGACCGCCCCTATTTCTCTCTTGGAGCTGCTGGTAGATTCAGAGCCTTTGGATTAACAACACAACCTGTCACCAGCCATGAACTAAGTCACCAGACCTCCCTCTTACACAGATCAGAGCATCCATATAGGGATATGCTAAATTATTTCTGAGATAGTATACATTCCTTTGGTCTTTTTTTGTCAAGTTCACATTTTGGCCTCTGTACTTCACCAAGAAAGAGATGCATGGTCAACTGAGGAGAACTCAGTGTGCTAAGAATTCAAACAGCAATGTGAACAATACAGCCACAGCTGCTCAGATACAGACCCTATTACACACCCGTTGTCAGGTGGACCCCGGCGCAGGAGCACTGTACTCCTTGGGGTTTACAATGGCTGAGTATTTTGGAGCTAGACAGCCAGTCCTTTCTTCCAGCGCCCCTTTGGGTAGACTCAAGCCAAGAGACTTTCCATTAGCACTCAAATACATCCTCACCAACAGTTAACAGTATTATTCACCATCCCAGGAACATGCAAGCAGCCCAAATGTCCAACCACAACTGAAAGGATTGAGAAATTGTGGTACATTCTCACAATGGAATGCAGCACACAGGAGCAATGATTTTGAAAAATGCTACATACTTTGGGAGAGACTGAAGAGCATTACGCTGTGTGAACGAACTCAGTCTCATAAAGACAAATACTGCATAAGAACATTATTATAAAAATAGGATAACTAGTAAAATGTGTATGAGAACTCCAAGGGGGGAAGGAGTGGGAGCAGAGGGGTGGAGATAGGTAGGGGTGGCACCACAGGGTGGCAGTTTGGTCAGTGGAAGAAGGTGAAGGAAATGGGAAGGATCCGGCTGAAAAGACAGGGTAATGATGGGCAAGGTCCAATGGTGATTAGTTTTATAAAACATAAGGCATGGGGATGACGGTATGAAGCACAGTGTGAATGAAGAATAGTGTGAAGCACAACGCATACGAACTTTGTAAGCAAACTAATAACAAAATGAAATTTTAAAAATAACTAAAAAAAAAAATCACCAACTTGTATTCTAAAACATCTCATTCTTCAACCTAGTGTTTATTCACATAGCATCAATTAAAATTTATGATCATTTGGAAAAGTCCTGCCTGAAGTTGAGCTTTCGGTATCATCAAATAAAAATGTTTTCTTGTGCAAATCAAATAGAAAGTTTAATAGATAAAATCTAAAGAGCTACTTTTACTCACATTTCAAAGGAAAATTGTACTTATAATTCTATTATTAAATTTAAGTTCATTCAATAATTTTTTTTAAAAACAAAAAATTTTCTATGATGACAATAACCAATAATTAATTGTGATTTTATCTAAAATCTACAGCAGCTATTTCTAGGAAGCAGTTTGAAAATCTGATAGGTTCACTGTCCATTAAGTTTCAAAGTCCTGAGCCCCCCAAAGATTATGGTGTTTGTAAATATACATGCAATGAGCCCCAACCTTTTGTATTTGGACTCAAGGTGAAATTCTGACAATACGGAGTGGTGTCTATGACTCAGACTTTCTTTAAGCTCACTGTCCAAAGATTCAAGTCTGGTTCCACAGGCAATGAAAGATGTGAGAGATGGGGCTGGAGGGTGGGGAAGTACAAGATATTTCTTAAAACGCTCTGATGTACAGCATGGTCTTTACCCTTGAAGAATATAAGCCAAGGGGGAAGTAAGGCGTTTTTCCATTTTTCATAATAAAGGTCACCTCCATGACTGCAAAGGGTGGAGAAGGTCCCATAAGTGTCGCTATATAGTGAAAGTAGGTCCAGAGGCCAGCATATGGGATTGATGTACATGGTGGAAGGCCCCAAACCTGTCAGGCTCAGTCCCCAACTACAGCAGATATGGAAGTCAAGTTCATGCAGCCCAGGACATGGGGGCAATTACATCTGAGGGAGCAGGCTAGCAAGCGGCATGCAAGGCAGGAAGAAAAGGAAATGGGCAATGTCCATTTGTTCACTACTAACTGATTCAATCTGTAACAACACGGAAGGCAGGTAGGTGACCATTGCAGACTTCCAGAAATGTGTGTGATTTAAAAAGAGGGCTTTGCAAAGAGTCCTACATTAGCGAAGAGGAGAGGTGCAAAAGATAGTGGAGTATGAGTTAGTTACCTCTTTCCCTCTCAACTTTAAGTTTCTTCTAGTTAAGACTACACATAATTAAAGAGAGTGAAAGAAGTCAAACAACTCTACAGAGTCTGTAACAACAGCTAGGAGGGCAGGTTGGGAAGGGACCAAATCAACATCTCTTTTGTCCTAAGGACACACTGCCATCTTCATACCCTGTGCAGATTTTTTTTTAAGCACTCAGACTTTCAAACATCTTGCTTCTTACTCAAGAATGCCACCAGTGAAAAAGAATGCTAGCAGCTTCCTGGCTTTAAAAATCTGCCTGGAGGAAGTAGTCAAGACGGAGCTTGTATTATTCAAATACTGTATTAGAGCACAAATAGTTGTTTTGAAGGAGGGAAGAGAAGAATTTCAGAAGAATGCTGTGTTCTGAGCCTTGAGAAGGGGTGGTGGACAGGGATCAGGAAGGTAATGAAGTCATTCAGGGAGCCTCATAAAGTCAGTCAAGACAACCGAGGCCGCTCAGGGCCCGGATACGTGTGTCTGGGGAATAAAACCCAACGCCCTTGGCTTCCAGCAGGAACAATAACAGAAACTGCCAGACTGGAGCTACACAGGGGGAGAATGAATAAATGACTGAATGAATGGCTCCAGGAATGACAAATACAGACAGCAACCTGCTTTACTCAGTAGGAAAAGGAATTACCTAGAAGAAAGGAATAGAAGAAAAACATCTAACCACCCCCCTAAAAGACAAAATCTCCTACAATTTCATTTTTCATTTATGTGTAAGCATCTTTGTAACTTTCACAGAATTATTTGCATTTCACAAGGTGGCTGATGACAGTCTTACATGTTAAAGGCATTCATTAAACTCTGTCCCAATAGAGAATAAAAAGCATGATTTAAACTAAGCTTAATCTAATTTTGAGATGACTATTCTCTTGTGGGAGAGACCCTGCAACACCATAAATTTGGGCTTCTGAAAATAGAGACAAGGACACTGAGAAGCCACTTCTTGCTTTCCATTTATATTCTTGCAAAGTTTCAAGGTTTAAGTCTTTCCTCCAAAATGAGTTACAGTAAATGATTCTAAATTATTGGGCTTAACAAAAACTGTTACTGAGGAGACATTTTGAGATAGTAACATGCCAAATAAAAACAACTGCAATAAGGTATTAAGATTTATTATACTTTGATAATCTTCTTTTGAAAAGTAAACACTGTGTCTTGGGTCAGAGATTACTGGCTACTAAATGCAGGAGAAAGATGAGCAGTCTCCTCCTACGCGATTTAAAGCTTCTGAAAACCTGCTGGAGGGTCAACTGACTCAACGGCAATGAGTGAGTGAGTTACTAAACAATTCTGCAAAACTCTTATCCTTTGCCAGGATAAACGGTGTCATTTCCTAGCTTCCAAAGTCAGCTATTTTTACTGTTTGAGAAAATATAGGAAGCTTGAGGGCAAATACAACCTTAAACACAAAGGAGAAGAACAAAACAGCAAAAAAGAAAATATGTCTATAGCTATGGTAAAAATAAAAGGTACCATGGCACCAACAAGACATTTAAAATGTGTGCATCTTAAGAAAAAGCAAATACCTCAAAGGGCCCAAGGGAAATTCTCTTGTACGTGAACTTAGGTATTTGCTATTTATTATCAAGAGACTTTCTGATAAATATCTATGCACTAAATAAATATGTAAGAAAATCACTACAACTAAATAGCATGAACTTAAAAAGATAAACCACTGGTTGCTTCACTTGATAATGTCCAAATTAAAAAAACAATTCATTCTCCCATAGCAACTTGTCTAATGCCATCAATAGACACTAACAACTGAGTACATAAATATTTGTGTATGCATACATATGTATACTCATACACTTAATCAAGGGAATGTTACCCTAATTAAGCATATGAAAATATACAACACTAAGCAAAAGTATGCAGTGATAAAGTTTGTGTAAAAGAGTAGATAAATTTAATAACAAAAAGGTCTCACGCTTGGATAGAATCCATTTTTTATAACAAAAGCTGGCATCTGAGAAAGCTGGTTCATTTGTATCTCGGAAAGCCCTACAGTATTTCTATAAGTCATTAGATATCACAAATATTTGGGGCACCTTATGTACATGGCATCTTACTGTGGCTCATAAGAATGATTTCTAAAACTCTGCCTCTTCTAGCAAATAATTTATAGTTAAGTGTGACATTGTAAAAAAGCTACAAAAACAACAATAGGAAATAGTCTGGGCTAAATGCAAATTTAGTAGCATAAACGGGGTGTCTGCGTGGACAGGACATATTCTAGTTTGCCAATAAATAAATGATCTTACAAAGTACAGGGTATTTAACAACTCTGTGAGGAAGAGAAGTCAAAAGAGAGAACAAAATACAAAAACATGAATTAGGGAGAAAGATGCAAGGCTTAACTGAAGAATAACAAGTAATCTGGTTTTGAGCACAAGATTCAGTCTTTGAATATCACACTTAGAAGTTAGGCATTCTTCAAACTACCTAATGAACAGTAATAACAGAACGGGATTGTTGAAAAATTACTTGGGGACGTTTTTGGTTTTTTGTTGTTGTTTTGTTTTGTGTGTGTGTGTGTGTGTGTGTGTGTGTTTAGTATCTGACAAAAGTAACACATTATAAAGGTAATAAAGTGACATGTATAACACTGATGTTCAATATGTTGTTGCTATGTCCTGTCAAGTTGGAACTGACCATAGCTGGCCCTCCAGTGGGTTTCCAGAGGCAGTAAATCTCATGGTAAGACACTGCCCATCCTCTCATGGTGCAAGTGGTGAATTCGAATCATAGCCCTTCAGTTTGACAGCACAGGTTCAGTCTAAAAGACTTGAAACAAGCTGATGAAGAGTAATTTGGGATGAAAACAGTCTTTTATTAAACTTTTCTTTTGACAAATGAATCCGTCTACGGGGAGCCTGATGGCCAGTGGCAGTGAGAAAGAAGGAAGAATCAGGAATGCCCATTAAGGGCTGGGGATCTGATTGTTGCAGGGAGAACAGCATTTGCCTGGAACATGGCTCACTGCCATCTCTGGGTGCCAGGTAGAAAAGAAATCGGTGCCCTCCTTTTGTCCCAAACAACCCTCTACTGCTCAGCCCACACCAATCAATTTTCCTACTCACTGACCTGGATGTGAAGACTCCTCTCTACATGTGAGCCGTGCCCCTCAATTTGAAACTCTGGCTCTTTCTCAGACTGTGATTCAGCTTTGTCACGAGAGCCACACCTGGTTCCCAGGAACCCCTTACCAAGGCTTGTTCCCACCGGTTTATTCTAGTTTCCAAAGAAGGGCCTGGATTGAAATATACCTAGAAAAAGTTTAGTCTATAAAAGGAATGAGTTTAGATTTTAGACACAGTGGGAATTGAAGGTATAAGAGACACAGCTGAGTCGTTATATCTAGCCGGTAACTGTAACTGAAGAACAGTAGCCAAGGCTATACAAAAACTGTTTTGGAATTCATGGAGAGGAAAGTCTTTGAATAAAATAAGGTCCTAAAAGAAAAATAAACCAGAAATTTTCAAGCTAGAAATCATGATAATGCTCCTATTTAGGCACAATGAAGAAGACAGACTAGGACAATATTGGACCAATAAAGCTTTGGAACGGGGGAAAAAAATGTTCAAGTGATTACATAGTAATCAAAGTTCTTGTTTTTAAATTTTGAGGTAAAGATGACCTCAATCTGGTTTAATGGGAACAAATATGTTTTATCAAGAACACAAAGATTAAATCAGCTAAAAAAAAAAAAAGAAAGAAAAAAGGTGTGGTCCCATTGCTCTGAGTGCCGGGCTCAAAGCCAAAAAGGTCCTCCTTCTAATCCTGCTGTAACCAACCAACTTCAAATAACTTCACTTCGCTGCCTCAACTTCCCCACCTGCAGAAATAGGGATAATGACACTGACCCACATTTGTCCCAGTGTTGTAGGGTTAATTAATACTGGAGAGCACTTTGAAGATGAAAAGTGCTGAGCATTACTAGCGAGTATTACAAAACTAATTGTAATATGAAAATTTTATCCTTTAATTTGATTCAAACAGCACCTATCAAGTAAGTGTTCTAGCTCCCTCAGTTAACATTAACTTGCAAATTTTATCATTAAGCTGTTATTTAAAATGTTCTGAGATGACTCCATAGGGGCCTGGTGGTACAGTGTATTAAATACTGGGCTGCGAACTGACAGGTCAGCAGTCTGAACCTTGTTGTGCGATACTGACTCGAAACTGACCCAGAGCTGACCCTCCAGGGGGTTTACAGAGGCTGTAATGTAAATTGCATGGGAGGAGGGTGCCCATCTTTTTCCCATGGAGCAACTGGTGAATTCAAACTGTCTGCCTTTGGGTTGGGAGTACAATTCCTTACCCACTAGGCCACTGGAGCTCCCTAGGATGCTGTATGTACACCTAGCTTTTCTTGCACTGAACATTCCAGTCTGGATATTCCATAGTATATACAAATCCACCTCGTTGTACTTTTAGCTATGTTATTGAACAGTGGTCTTAATGCTCTTCTCTGTTCTCTTAATAAATAAACTTTCCCCCCTCTAGTTTTTGCTTAACAAATGACAGTCAATTATTTTCTAGTTGATCAGACTTGCAGCACCTTTTATAGGACAGAAGAAAACTGCCCCACAAGGCTTCCAAGGCTACAAATAATTAAAGAAGCAGAGCGTCACATTTTTTCTGCCATTGAGTTGCAGGTGATTTCTAACTGATGACCTTCTGGTTAGTAGTCAAGAGCTTTAACTGTTGCTCTACTTTAGCCCTTTGTACCACGGAAATACATATGCACTTCTTCAATTTTGATAATCAAACGGGTTACCGTTTCATCAACGTTGACTCCCAGGGGCCCCCGTTTTGTCAAGCACACCGTGGGGTCTTCAAAGATGTGGTCTTCAGAGGCCACCACCATGCCTTTTTATGGAGGCACCCTCTACCAACTTTTCAATTAGTTGTAGAATCCTTGAGAAAAACCAAATGTATGCACCACCTTCAAGTCAGTTCCAACTATTGAAGACAGACCCTCCTGAGTGTCCAATGTTATATCTCATTGGAGAGACCACCAATCATTCTCCTGTGGAGAGACTGGTGGAATCGAACTACCAGCTTTAGGTTAACCACCTTTGTACACTACACCTTCATAGTTCTCAATAGCATTACTGTTATGTGTTGACTACAACTCACAGTGACCCTGTAAATATTAGCTCTGAAGCCTACTCTATCCTGAGCCAATCTCACTGTCTCTGACATACCCACCCCCATTACAAGAGTCACTGAGTTAATCCATCTCATTTGGGGACTTTCTCTTCTGGGCTGTACCTCCACCCTTCCAAGTACAATGCCCTTCTCCAAGGACTGGTCCCTCCTAGCAACATGCTCAAAGTGTGTGGGTACTGTCCAATTGTCCTTCAATATGAATACACCAATAATAACATGACTGCACTATTCCCTGGTGTTGGGAGCCTTCGAACCAGAAGTGACTGATAGCTGACTCTTCGGTGAATTTTCAGAGGCAGTAAACAGCATAGGAGGAGACTGCCAATCATTCTCCCACAGAGGCGCTGGTGGATTCGAACTGTGTGCTTTTGGGACTGCAGCGCAGCATCTTACCACTGGGTCACCAAGAACAGAATGCATGATAAAAATTTTACATTTCAATTTGGTAAATTGAAAATGAGTTCTTACAATTTTAGTTTCATTTTGCTGTTTATGAAAGAGATTAGATATCTTGTCATATATTTCTTTTCCTAGCATTTTATTGTTTTAGGTTAAAATATACTGTATTTTAAATAAGCTGTAAGTCAGCTTCCCGTTTAACAATTTTCATACATAGATTGTTCTCTACTTACCTCCCGTTTCCATTGATCTGGCCTCCTTTCTCCTCTTAGCTCCACTTCTCTTTGCTTTTGGGTAAAGGTTGACTATGAGTCTCATTTAATGACTTAAGGAAATGCATTACTGATGAGTGATAATGGTTCTTTCTTTTTTTTTTTTTTCTTTTTTTGGGTTTTTTTTTTTAATTATTCATTCATTCATTCATACACAGATAATGGTTCTTTCTTAACCACTCTATTTCTTATTTGGCTAAAAACCTACCAGCTGAAACCGCTTCAATTCTAAGTGCAATGGCTAGCTCTAGTCACAGGCGTTCCTCGAGCCTCTATATGGTCAGTAGGCTGGGCCTTTTTTTAGGAATCTGAGTTTCCTACATTTTTCTCCCATTCTGTTCAGACTTTCTGTTGTGTCCCTGGTGAGGACAGTCTGTAGTGGGAGCTGGGCACCGTCTGATCCTCCTGGTGTCAGGTTCTAAAAGGCTGTGGGTTTTGTGGGCTACGGATTGATTCCGTCACCAGGATGGTGGGGGCTGGTGTGTCAGAGACAATAAGGTTGGCCCACGCACGATAGGGCAGGGTTGTTGTACAGTAGGCTGTTGTACACAGGGTCAGGTCGCTTTGAGTTGCAAGCGCCTTGATGGCACATAA
This sequence comes from Elephantulus edwardii, assembly GCF_000299155.1. Classification (NCBI taxonomy): domain Eukaryota; kingdom Metazoa; phylum Chordata; class Mammalia; order Macroscelidea; family Macroscelididae; genus Elephantulus; species Elephantulus edwardii. Next base: position 22,818,865 of record NW_006399761.1, on the reverse strand, counting down.
AAGCAACAACAGTCTCGATTACCAGCATGGGAGAAGGACAGACAATCTCCTCCCTTGCTAATAATAACTGCCTCTGAAAACCATCCAGAGATGGCACGCGACAATAACAACAGTCTAGTTCAGTATTTGAGCCCTTCATTTCCTTCTTTCTCTTTTGCTCCATGTGAGCTGAGATCCACAGCTATATTGCAGATGACAACGCACGTGCTTTCAAGACCCCAAATGTCACACACCGAACTAGGATGTAGAATATTACATCATGCTAATTCTCTGAGTTCTTCCCCTAACATGTATTTTTCACAATTTTGTGTCTATAATCTGTTTCTATTTTTTAGCCCAAGGGACCCTAGTGATCGGGAGCGTAAGCCATCCAGCTGCTCATGAAAAAGCTGGTGGTGCAAACTCATGGGCTGCTCCCAGGACGAGGAAGAGGAGGTGGCAGTGTGCATCTACGCGGATATACGCCGCTCAGAGAACCCACGGGGTGGTCCCAGCCTGCCCTAACATGTCACATGTCACAATCAATCAGTTTGACAACACTGGGATCTTTACTCCATCTTCCTATCAAGTTCTTTATGTGTATTCATCAAATCAATCATTTGGCATCTACTTTGGAAATAGATACAAACTTCCTTTCTAAATTTCATCAACTCTGTCTATGAAGGAATAAAAGGGTACACAAGCAACTTCCTATAAATGCTGGACAAAAGATCAAACAGAAAGTTCCTTGAATTCACTTCAGCCAGTGCTGTAGTAATCTCCCACAGAAATTTAGGCTCCGTGTTCAAAGGATGGTTCTTTACAGCAACGAACTACTGATTGGATGGCATTATTTCTGGATAAAATCTAAAGGTTCCAGGCTGCTATGTTCCAAGTGACCCACTGCAGAGTTCTCACTAGAAACCAAAAGAAATTGTATGCCTAGAAAGAAAAGAAGTCCTTTCACTTTCCTGAAATAAACACTGGCAGAAATATTTATGAATCTCCCTCATACTTAAATTTAGGAAATATTCCTCCAGAGCTTTATTCAAACTCTTTCATTCACTTGGTTAAATAGATCTTGTCAATTTAACATTTTCTGCGCTCTAAGCAGTTTTGACATTTAAACCGTTTATCAATACCTGCTTCACTGTGGCCTGCTGCCTCTTCTTCATTCTGCTCATTACATGCAACAAATTAAATTCCACTAATATTTAAAGATCAGTTCTGACCTTTGCAAAGCCATTTTCTAGGTTCCCGTTAATACAAACATCTTGTTTGCTAATGTTCACTTTAAATATTTTGCTGCACAAAAGTTTTCATTATTCCAAAGAGACTTGTATCTAGTGGAAGTGCATGTTTCCTCAAGACTATAAAAAATAATTGCAGTGCCTTGCATTCGTTTTAGAGGAAAAACATGCCTGCATTAGAAATAAGAGTAATCATCGCATTCTGTCCCCACCCTTCCCGTTCCCCAACACCTTTACCTAGCTTTCTGATCTTCAAAACTATGGACTTAATTCCTCTTTGGATTGCCTACCTCAATCACAACAATAAAAAGACAAATAAAACAGAAATGTTGTCAATGTGATAATAATAATTAATTTTAGATTATAATTCCACAAATACAGGGATTTCTTTTTCTACATTTGAGGAGATAGAAAGAAATGGGACTTTGAAGGAAAAAAAATGCACTGAATTTCAGGAATAATTCCTAAAGAGCGGAGTTAAAGACAAGAGAACACTGAAATGCTCTTATCTAAACCAATGCTTAAATGCCGAAATAATTTGTCAATGTGGAGTTACTGCTTTAAAAAGCATATAAATCAAAGACTGTTCTGAAGCGAGCAAGAAGGGAAAAAACAGATCCTTTCTTTTCAAACGGGGAAGATGGGGGTGGGGGGAATTCTGAAGTGGCCCCGGAGCTATCCCACCTCAACCTTGTCAAATTTCACTTGTCAACACTCTGGTGACAGATCACCACCCCCCTTCTAAAAACCAAACCCTAGTAACTGTTGAAAGAAACTGCTTGTTACAAAAAGTAAAATATCTCATGCAACTTGATAGTTGTACCTTAAAAATCTTTCTTTCCTGAAAGGGCACTAAAGAACTTTTTCCTGGGGCTTCTATCAAAACCAAGAAGCTAAGGCACCCTCCCAACATGAGGACATGGAGCATTTCATAAAAATCTACAAGATGCAGGAGGGAGTTCTGGTGGCATAGTTTATACTGCGCTGTGCAGCTAACAAAGAATCCACAAATACACTTAATATTCTAATTTCTCTTAATCTTCACAATAACCCTTGGAAATTATATACCAAACTGAGCATGTATGTGCTTGTATGTGGACAGAGTATGTATACAGAAGCATTTTTCTTAGCAAGGAACAGAGTTACTATAAAGAAATCTGTATGCTTCCCCCCCCCCACTCCTCCCCTAATCAATTCTAAAAGACCCTCAGGCCTTTAAGTATGTGGAAATTGAGGCCGGCAGAAGTAAAATCATTTAAAACAGAGGTATCCTTCAGGCAGGTTGTTGGGGGGACAGGACCAGCACAACGTGCTGTTCTCTCTACCAGTACAGCGCTCAAACATGTCTTCTGGTTGAGCGTCTTCGTAACCACCGAGAACAGGTGTCAGGACAGATCTCTAGAATTAATCCATGATGAAAGATGGAGATGAAACTTATTTTCTGACCAACTTTTACTTTATTTTGCTTAGGAAGTTCTTAGAGTAAGATTATCAGAATACCTTTTGGAGGATTATTTTTAACCAATAGATCAACAGTTTGTAAGTAAAGTGATGTACTTCCAGCCATCAAAAAGGCTCAACTGAAAACTCGAATTTTTTAGGCATTAAAGGACCTTCAAACCATTGGCTTAGCAAACATCACAGGTAATGCTAAAACAAGCTCCAATACAAATCATAATGATTTATGGCTGTTTATCAAATAAGTTGACGTTTTCATTCTAAGTTACCATATATATTTTATCAGGGGAGTTTTATTTCTAGATAAACTATCCTTAACTCTCCTTATCTGGTGCCCAATATATTTTCAGTCCTTCAGTGACATCAACAGTTCATAAAAAGTGTCCTAATAAAACAAAAATGCAATAAACCCCCAAAAAAGTGAATAAGAATTTTCTTGTGTAGGGTCTATATTGTGATTTCATCTTCCTTCACATTCCTTCTTCCTGAAAAAAAAAAAAAGACTGTGTTTGCCTTTCCTAATGTTTGTCACAACATTCTTACTTACCTAACACTTGCAGTATTTTGTTTCAATGGCTGAATGGAGAAGAAAAGTAGCTAACTCAGAAAAGAACAGCCTTTTCTTATTGAAATGAAGGGCTGTGAATAACCACCAGGTCCCTTGAGAATGGATCAATTTCAACTTAATATATTTAATACAGGCATACATCATCAGGGCTTAAAATGTTAATAATTCCCTAATGCAGTAGGAAATCAGTACCTAATATTTTGAAATCAAAAGCACAAAACAAGGCATATCTACGTTGCAACGTTTTACCATAAAGCTCACACAAGCTACAGACTCATTTTAGAAATATTTCCTATATTCTCTAAGTTACTGATGATTAAATAGAAGAACATACTTAAAAATATGTAGCAAAGAATATTTTTTCCTTTTTAGAATTTTCACTATATGGATGTCGGTACTTTTTGCCCTCTTTTTCTTTCTCTCTTGCACAATTATTTCCGAGTTTACTGAGTTCACTTATTTTTCTATTTCTATTCCCCCCGCCCCTCAATCAACAATATGCTGATGAGGCAGAGGACCAGGTGTTCAGGATGCGAAAGCGGGGAAAGTGCTCGCCCTTGAGAAAGTTATTGTTTGGAAGAGAGGAAGGAGCTGCAAAATAATAATGACATCAGAGTAAAGTATACACAAAAAAATTAGGCCCGAAGAAGGAAAAAATATTAAGTCTAGCATCAAACTCCATCCCAATCACAATAAAAATAAAATATAAACATTCAGCTTCATAAATTTACACTTCCTGAAAGAAAATGAATGTCTAGTATATAACCCAGTCACATACGCTTACTGTATTCTTCTTGTTCTGAGATGGTCAAAATTCAATTTGATTACTTTGGAAATGTACCTTACAATCAATGTATACGTTTAGTATATACTTTTCCCCCCTGAAAACTTGCTGTTAAATTAGTGACACCTTATAATCCATGGCAAATCAGTTAAGAAAACAAATTTGACTAATTGCTTTGGATGGCACAACTGATTCCAAATCATTGATTCGACAACAAAGAGAAAGTGAATACAAAATGGCACAAAAATTATTAATAAAGAAACAAAGTTACATGATGAGAATAAGAGGCAAATAAAATGTGTATCAATATAGTTATGAAAGAAGAAACACAAATTTAAAAAAGTAAAGACAACAGAGTGGAGGAAGTGGAGCCTACATAAATAATACTGGGACTTCAGGGTGTCCTCAGAGGCCAGCAAAGCTGGAAAGCTGGGCAATGATCCCTCCCACAGTGTTGAAGAAAACTGGACATTAACTCTTCCGAGAGTAACATCTTAGGAGAATTCATTTTCAAGAGTCTGGTGTAAAAAAACAATGTACATGAACTTTGTAAGTAAACCAGTATAAAAGAAAAAAAATACTAAAAAAAAAAGAATGAGAGCCATAAACTGATAAAAAGGGAGACTGGGACTCTTGGAAATAAAAATAGAAGGCAAAAAAATAAAGTATTAAAAAGGAAAGTAGGGAAATGTTGTGGAAGCTTCCCAGAAGAAAACAAATATATAGTCTGTCTGTCTGTCTCTCTCTCTCTCTCTCACACACACACACACACACATGCACACACACATACACACCCACACCCCAGAAAATAAATGGCAAAGTGCCGGAAGATCCGTGAGAGCATTCTACATCTGGCTAAGAGAAAGTACAAAAAAACAATGGAAGGTAAGAAATGACCAAAGAAACAACACAAGAAATTTTGCAGCAACTATTGTTCTCTCCAAGCACAGAATAGAGAAGAGCCATGAAAATCAAAGACACATGGACAAAGTCAGTCCAAAAGAGTAATAGACCAGATGAACTTCGACCTCCACTATCCTGAGACCAGAAGGACTAGATGGTGCCCAGGGTGATGGCTGAGTGCTCTAAAGAGATCACCACAGTTGGGCCTAGACAAGAGCGGAAGAAAAATATGAAAAGCAGTTTGTCAAATGGCAATAGAGAAAAGGCATATGTACATCAAAGTTGATGGGTGTCCTCATAAGAATAAAAGGCTTTTCTCTCAGAGACAGATAGGGATGAAAGAAGATAGAGATAGTATTATTACTGCTTTGAGGTTGTTGTTGTTATGTGCCATCAATTCAGAAATAACTCTTAGGGAATAATTCTCTATGGGTGTCTCATACTTCTGTGAGGCACTGAATTCCTGATATCAAACAACCTTGGCAAAGAGGAACCATGTTTCTTGTGGTACAAAGACAAGGCATGATGATACTGAAGTAAAAGAAAGATCATTTGTCCCTCCAGAACAAAAGGAAAGCATGCCTACTGCCAAGAGAAAAGTACAAGGCTCCCTGAGCTCAAGGTTCCTCGCCTGTAATGGCAACCAGCTACATACACAGGGGTCATCTGGACCTCTTCACGTCACCCTGTGCAACTGGGGTTGAATAAAGTGAAAATGATGCCTCCTCTACTCATGTGACTAACAGTAAGTCCTCCTTTATCTCTGACCCAGGAGTCTCATGCTCTCTACCATCACCCACGAAACTGGGGCAGGCTAAACTATTAGTTTAGAAGCAGGATAAATCTCAGATTCTTCACAATTCTTGAAATGAAATTGGTAGAAGTGCTATCTTGTTAGCTGCAACTCAAAGTAACCCTGAGAACAACAGAGCTGAACCGTGTCCTGTGCTCAAGCTCATCTACCGTGTCAGTGCATCTTGTTGAGAGTGTTCATCTTTTTCTCTGACGTTCCTCTCCCACCCCCCGACTCCGAGACCATACTCAGCATAATGTCTTCTTCCAAGGGCTGATCCTTCCTGGCAACGTGCCTAAAGTGCATGAGACAAAGTTTCACCATCATTGCCTCTAAGGAACAAGGAGCACCCTGGCTACTTCCTTTGTTTGTTCTTTTGGCAGTGTCTAGTATAGACTCTTCTCCAATTCTACAATTCAAAGGCATTGATTCTTTTTGTGGTACAATTTTCAGATAAAGAAGAAATAACTGAAACATACGGTTTGGATCAGGTGAATCTTAAGTCTTTAAACTGACATCTTTGCTTTTTTTACACTTTAAAGAGGTTCTGGACAGTAGATTTTCCTGCTGCAACACATCTCCAGATTTCTTGACTGCAGTTAGCCAAAATAAGGGAAGAGATGCCAGAGAGATGAACAGGAGATTTCAAACAGCAGCTCAAAAAGACAAAACAAAGTATTATAATAAAATGTGCCAAGACCTGGAGTTAGAGGGGGAAAAGAGAGAAGATCTCATTTGGCATTTCTCAAGCTGAAAGAACTAAAAGCAAATTCAAGCCTCAAGTTGTAGTACTGAGAGATGCTATGGGCAAAAATCCAGAATGACCCAGGAAGCAGTAAGTTAAGATGGAAGGAATATATAGTACCAAAAATAATTGGTTGGCACAGAAATATTTCAGAAAGTAGCATATAAGCAAGAGCCAATGGTGATGAAGGGAGAAGTTCAAGCTGTACTGAAGGCACTGGCAAAAAAGAAGGCCCCAAATCAATGGAATATCAACTGACATGTTTCAACTCACAGATACAGCCCGGGCATGCTAAACAGTCTATGCCAGGGAATTTGGAAGGTAGCTACCTGGCCAACTGGCTAGAAGCAATCCATATTTGTCCCCATTCCTAAGAAAGGTGACTGAACAGAATGTGGACATTATCAAACAAAATCATTAATATCACATGCAAGCAAAACATTGTTGAAGATCATTAAAAACAGCTAGGACAACACAATGACTGAGATGTACTAGAAGTTGGAGTTGAATTCAGAATAGAAGAAATTTGGCATTAGGAATATCACTGCTGATGTCAGAAGGATCTTGGCTGAAAGCAGAGACTATCAGAAAATTGGCTATTTGTATTTTATTGACTGTGCAAATGCATTTGACTATGTGGATTGTAAAAAACTATAGCCTTGAGAAGAATGGGAATCTCAGAACAATTATGCTCAAACAATATCTACACCTAGACCAAAACTGAACAGAGCAAGAGAACACTGCATTGTTTAAAATCAAGAATCGTATGTGTCAGGGCTATATCCATACCTGTTCAATCTGTATACTAAGTATATCATTTGAGAAGCTAGAGTCTATGAAAAAGAATGTGACATCAGGATTGGAGGAAGACTCACCAGTAACTTTCATTATGTAGTTGACACAACTTTGCTTGCTGAAAGTGAGGAGATCTTGAAACCCTTGCTGCAAAAGATCGCATGCTATAGCCTTCAATATGGATAGTATGTCAACATAGGAAAGCAAAAATCCCCATCACTGACCCTATAGACAGCATAATGATTGATTAAAAAAAAACGTTTGAAATTGTCACCAATTTCTTCTTACTTGCATCCACAATCAATTCCCTAAGTATGAGTAGTTAAGAATATCAGAATACACGCTGCATTGGTAAAGTCTGAGGGACTGTGATAAGAGCAAGGGCTACATAGGGACAGTCATATTTGACCTCTACAAAACTCCAAAAAGGGGAATTGTTCCCCTCTACAAAATCCACAACACAAAACCAATTCCCATGAGGTCAGACGTGCCCACCATGCTCCTGCACCTCTTTCTACTTATCCCAACACTAAACGTACTGCTCTCCTGGGCTCAAAATCTGTGCAATAGCTCAGAGACCACACAGAACTATATTAGAGAAGTAAAAAGGATATAATTGAGGCTGGTAGTGGATACAACCACCAAGTCAAGAAGCTTCTGAAATATGCCTGCAGCCTTCCATCTTTAGGCCAGTGTTACAAAGCTATTGTTATGTGCCTTTGCGTTAACTACTACTCACAGTGACTCTACGCACAATAGCTCTGAACTCTGCCTTATCCTGAGCCAATCTCACTGCCTCTGACACATCTACATCCATTGCCCCAGTTATTGTGTCAATCCATCTTATCCAGGGTCTTCCTCTCCTGCACTTTTCAATTTATACATGGAACAGATAATTCAGGAGGTTGGACTTTATGAAGAGGAATGTGGCATCAAGATTGAAGGAAGATGCATCAACAATCTGTGTTATATGGATGATACAATTACATACTGAAACAGAGGAGTATGTGAAGTATTTGCTGCAAAAGGTCAAGGACTACAGTCTTCAATATGGATTGCATTTCAACATCAAGAAGATAAAGATTCTCACCACCAGGTCAATTTGGAGCACAATGATAGATGGATAAAAGACTTAACTTGTTAACAGTGTCATCTTGCTCGGCTCCATAATCAACGCTCCTGGCACGAGCAGTCAGGGAATCGAAAGACTAGTTGCTTTATGAAAGTCTGCTGTCAGGGAAATTTTTAGAGTGCTTTGTTGCTGTTATTGTTAGGTGTATGATGAATAGCGATGCTATGAACAAAAGATCTGAACCCTGTTCTGTCCTGCGCCATCCTCACACTTCCTGACACACTACAGCCCATTGCAGCAGTCACTATGTCACCTCACCTGGTGCAGTATCTTCCTCTCCTTCACTGACCCTCCATCCTTCCCAGCATCATGTCCCTCTCCAAGGAATAGCCCCTCCTCACAACATGCTCAAATTATGTGAGGAGAAGCCTCATCATTCTTGTCTCCAAACAGTACTCTGGCTGCACCTTCTCTAAGACTTATCCATTTAGAGTTCTAAAGACCAACAATGTCAGTCTAGAGAATTAATTACATGCACCTGATGCAGGCTATAGTCTTCTCAATTGCTTGGTTTGCAGGCGAGCTCTGGTGGCCTAGTGGCAAGAAGGTGTACTGCAATCCCAGAGGTGCA
>NW_006399761.1:22777141-22808177 GCF_000299155.1 Elephantulus edwardii | reverse complement strand
CATTGACTATGCAAAGGCTTTTGACTGTGTGGATCACAACAAGCTGTGGCTGACTCTGAGAAGAATGGGAATCCCAGAACATTTGATTGTGCTAATGTGAAACTTATACTCAGACCAAGAGGCAGTTGTCAGAACAGAGCAAGGAGACACTACATGGTTCAAAATCAAGAAGGGGATTCTTCAGGGATGTATTCTGTCTCCATACCTTTTCAATCTGTATGGAGAACAGATCATACGAGACGCTGGGCCATACGAAGAGGAATGTGGCATCAGGATTGGTGGAAGAATCATCAACAACCTGCGTTATGCAGATGACACAACTCTGCTTGCTGAAACTGAGGAGGACCTGAAGCCCTTGCTGCAGAAGATCAAGGACTACAGCCTCCTATATGGACTGAAGCTCAACATCTAGAAAACAAAGATTCTCACCACTGGGCCAATTGGCAGCATCAGCATGGATGCCATACTTGGCATCCATGTTTACTTGGCTCCACAGTCAACACTCTTGGTAACAGCAGCCAGGAAATCAAGAGACGAATTGCATTGGGAAAGTCGGCTGTGAGGAACCTCTCAAGAGTACTGAAGACCAATGATGTCAGACTGGAGACTAAGGTGTGCCTGATCCGGGCTATAGTCTTCGCAATTACGTGCTATGCATCGGAGAGTTGGGCAGCTACTAGGGTTGACAGAAAGAGAATTGATGCCTTTGAGCTGTGGTGCTGGAGAAGAGTGCTGAATATACCATGGACTGCTAGGAAAACAAACCGGTTTGTCCTAGAGAGGGTGAAACCAGAATGTTCCCTGGAGTCAAGGATTCTGAAGCTTCATCTGACATATTTTGGGCATGTTGCAAGGAGGGACTGGTCATTGGAGGGGGACATCATGTTTGGCAAAGTGGAGGGGCGGCGAAGGAGAGGAAGACCTTTGATGAGATGGATCGATTCTGTGACTAGAGAGGTGGGAATAAGTGCGTTTGAGATGGCTAGGTAGGCACAGGATAGAAGAGTGTATAGAGCTCTTGTACATAGGATCGCTATGAGTCACAAGTGACTCGATGGCACATAACAACAACAACAACTAATTTATTTACAAAATCTGAAAATACTGTTTACAAGAAGAAAAGTCTTTCAATTTCCCTTATCCCCCCACCAACAAATTGTACAACCCCACGAACATACCATGGACTGGAACAGCACATCAACAGAGAAATGCCAGAAGTCCAAAGCAGGGAGTACCAGAGAAATGTCTATCTGTGTTTCATTGATTATGAAAAGGCATTTGACTGTGTGGATCACAACAAATGTGGCTGACTCTGAGAAGAATGGGAATCCCAGAACACTTGATTGTGCTAATGCAAAACCTATCCTTGGACTAGGAGGCAAGTGTCAGAACAGAGCAAGGAAACACTGCATGATTCAAAATTAGGAAGGGTGTACGTCCCAGGGATGTGTCCTATCTCTATACCTTTTCAATCTGTATGCGGAGAAGATTATCTGAGAGGCTGAGCTCTATGAGGAAAAATGTGACATCAGGATTGGAGGAAGATCCATCAACAACCTGCGTTATGCAGATGACACAACCCTGCTTGCTGAAACTGCAGAGGGCCTAAAGCACTTGCTGAAGAAGGTCAAGGACTGCAGCCTTCAATATGGATTGAGGCTCAATGTCAAGAAAACAAAGATTCTCACCACTGGACCAATTGGCAGCATCAGGATGGATGGTGAAGATATTGAGATTGTAAACAGCTTTTGTTTGCTTGGCTTCACAATCAACATTCTTGGCACTGGCAGTCAGGAAATTAAAAGATGTATTGTGATGGGAAAATCTGCTGTTAGAGGCCTTGCCAAAGTACTGAAAAACAACGATGTCACTGTGGAGACTAAGGTGCATCTGATAGAGGCCATGGTCTTTGCATTCTCTTGCTATGCATCAGAGAGCTGAACAATGACTAGGGATGATGGAAGGAGAACAGATATCTTTGAGCTGTAGTGTTGGAGAAGAGTTAAATATACAATGGACTGCTAAGATAATGAAAAGGTTCGTCCTAGAGAGGGTTAAACTAGGCTGCTCCTTGGAGGCAAGAATTCTGAAGGTGTTCTGACATACTCTGGACATGTTGCAAAGAGGGACCAGTCCTTGGAAAGGGACGTCATGCTTGGGGGGGATGGAGGCACAGAGCAAGAGAGGAAGACCCTCGATGAGATGGACTGATTCAGTGACTGGGGTAATGGGATAGGTGTGTTGGAGACAGTGAGACTGGCACAGGATAGAGCAGGGTTTAGGGCTGTTGTACATAGGGTCGCTATGAGTCACAGGTGACTTGATGGCACATAACAACTGCTGTCCTATAGTTACAGCCGTGGTTCCTAGTTTCTTAATCCTATCAGTAGGCATCTGAGCTCAGGTGGCCTTGTGGCCAAAAGCTGTGCTGTAATCCCAAAGGCATATGGTTTGAGGCCACCAGCTGCTCTGTGGGAGAAGGATGGGCAGTCTCCTCCCGTGCGATTAACTGTCTCTGAAAACCCGCTGGAGGATGAGCTATGGGTCAGTTCCAACCTGATGATACACAAAAACAACAAAGGCAACTTCCATACCAGGTCAACACCATACCAACTTCAATTTACCTTTTCTAAAACTTAACATTCTTCTTTTCATGTTGACTTCAACTTACCTTTTCTATAACTGAAAGGTCTTCTCTTTCAGAATAATCATCTTCCTATTTGCCTAAGTCAGAATCTTGAGTGTCACCCTTTGCTGCTACTTCTTCTACATCTCGTCACATCCAGCCAATCATGAAGCCTGTTGCTGTAGTAACTGTTCAATATTTTGCTCATTCGCCTAGTTGTCTCCAACTCCTACTGCTACTCTCTCACCTCCTGATGAGAAAGTTCTCACTCAGCAGAGCCCCTCTAGCCATTCTCCACACGGCTGCTGGGCAATCCTTCCTCACAGCAACAACAGCCACAACACTCTTCAGAAAAAGTCTCACTAGCTCCCCATTGCAGCCAGGGTGCGATTCTGATGAGACCTAAGGCCACTGCATGAAATGGTCCTTGCTCTCAGATGAAGCCTCACCTCCGAGCACATGAATCTAGCAGTTCCCTGAGTTTACCTTTGCTCACATCGTTCTATGGAGACACATTTTCTTATGTTTGCTTCCCTCCCCTTTGCAATCCTTCATCTGGCCAAGCTTGCACATGGTTGGGCCTCAGGTGAGACAAAGCCTTCTCCAGCAGGATTTCCCCTGAACCTGCTCTCAAGTGCAGTCCCATCAAGGGTATTTCCAACCAGAGTAGTCAGCGTCTGTCTGTCTGCCTCCTCCACAGGACCATATGAGCAAGTGAGGCACAGGAGGTAACTTACTATTATATACTTAGGTTTCTAAAAATTATATATACATTTGTTGAATAAATTAATGAACTAATGCCTTATCTCTCCCAACATGAAAGCAAGATGACCCAGTGGGAAAAATTCGAGTGTGTTATGTTTTGCTTTTACTACAGCAGTGGGCTCACGTGTGTCAGTGATTGTGAGGAAGAGACAGGACACGACAGGGTTCAGGTCTGTTGTTCACAGGGCTACTGTGGTCAGACTCGCCTCGGCAGCACCTCGTAACAACAAATACTATGCTCAGAAACGCAAGAATTCCTTTTCTTTTCTTTTTTCTTTCAGATAGTTAAAACGAGGCATAAATGTCAAAGAATATGCCCTGCTTTATGTAAATGTAGCTTACAATGCTAAGAAAGAACTTTAAGAGAAACTTGGTCCTGGCATCTGTCTTTAGACAAGCCGAGTATAATCAACCTCTTAATTTTCTATTAATAAATATTTACAAATGATTGCTAATAATATTTTTCAACACATGAGATTACAAAATTAAACACATATAATCTCAAATGAGAGTCTAAAGAAAACACTGACTCTATATGCAAATTGATTCATTAATAGTGTTGTGTAGGAAAACAAACTACAGCAAGAAATATATAGAATTATAATGTGGCAATCTGCTTGAGTTTAGAGCTTTTAACACTTTAAAAATATTGAGTCATCACTCTATAACTGACAACTTATCTTGAACGTCTTCAATGTCTTTGAGCATTCTGAGAGAGCAACCCATACAATCGAGGTTGTCCAACTAGGAAGAGTGTTTCTATGCCCTAACTAAACAGTTAGAGCATACATTATCAACATTAATGTGCTACATCACTCTGTATATTTTCTTTACAGCTTAATACCAACTATCAAAATCACTAGTGTCAACACTTCCTTTAAAAACATTCGTTTCATGTATTAATCAGGAAAGACATTTTCAAAGCATATATTATGTTGACATGTATTTTCAAACTGACAAGAACTCAGAAGTTATAAGGGCTTATGACATTTTTAAAAGTAATAAAGCTAGTAGAAAAGATGCAACTAGCCTGACAGAATTTCACTAATGGTTCTGGGGTTATAATCCTATTGCTTGTAATTAAGGAAAGATTTAATAGAAGTTATATATTCATGGAAATCAATCACATTATTTTGATCTGAGCATCACATTCAGTAAGCTTTAAAATAATTCTATGGCTAATATAGACATTTTTAAAACAATATAGTGCCAGTCAATAGAATTCATAAGCATGTTTCTAGTACCTGTTCTCAATTTTCCCCTTTGCAATTCTTGAACTCAAGTCTTAGAACATAAACAATAAACATACTGTTCAAGAATGTTATCTCAACATCTAAGTCTAAACTATTTAACGGAAACACGCTTTGGCAAAAATAACAATGTGAAAGAGAAATTTTTCCCAAAGATGATTACTTTTTAAAAATCAGTTTCTATTTCCCCTTAATAAAATCAATCCTCAACAAATCCTTAACGTGGAAAACTGTATTATACCACACAACATGATTCTTTTTTTTTTAATGTCTAAAGTAAAAATTGTATGCATTTTACAAGGTAAAATTCCTAAAAAGCTTTCTTGCCAAAGCTGCTATATATTCCAAATAAGGACTGCACTCCAAATTAGTTTTCAAAAAGTCTGATAAAACTATAATTAATCAAACAAACTAAGCAATGTATTTCAGAAGTACATTTCTTTTTAGTAGTTGAATTATGATCTACAAGTAATCAGAGGAGGGAAATACTTAAGTATGGTCACTTATTTATATACATAAGCAGGTAGGTAGGTAGACAATAGTTAATAAAAAATTTGAGTTATTAAGAAGATAATTTTATTAGTACTTAAACAGTCTAATAATGCCACAAATTTCCCTGGCATTCTTTTTTAAAATCAAAGTATTCTGAGAAAAGATTATGTTCCAAGATTTCTTTATTTTAAATACATTTTAAAATTTATTTTAAATAGTTGAGTTTTTAAAATATTAGGATTCTAGAAACTATTTTGAAACTGCTTTCTGTATCATCATTAAAGGAAGGTTTAAAAATGGTCTGTACAATTCTACTGAAGACAGAAACAAGCTTTATCTATTTAGCGTCAGGATGACACAGGAGAGGGCAAGGTTCAGACGTCCTGCTCATAGGGTCGCTGTGAACTGTTCAGTAACACTTAACACAGCAACAAGAAGATAATCCACTAATTATTTTTACAATTAATAGAATACACACACACACACACACACACACACACATTTATAATTTACTTGGCCTGTTAACACAATTATAAAATAGAAAAATATTTGGTTTTTCTTTTTCCAGCAAGGATATTGACGTTCCTAGAGTGTCTCTGCAGTAAGAGCTAAAGAAAACAACATTAATGAATTAAAGGCACATTTACTATATAATATGCTCACTTTCAGAGCAGACAGTAAGGCAGCCTCTGACCAAATAAACAAGAGTAAGGAAGACTTTCCTTGCCTGGCTAAGGAATGGATTTGGGGTTTGACAAGGCATCCCTAAGCCTTCAGCCATGAAGAAATGCTAGTAGTAGACCAGAAAATACCAACGGGACAGTATTTTTTATTATATTTGCTTAAGATCACATCTCTCCACTTGGCTGCTTATGCTAAATTCAAAACAGGAAAGCGAGAACGACATCTATTCTGTATTTTCCTACTTAAGACACCACAGTTTTTTTCAGTTCTGTTCTTAGTTGGCCTCATTTTGGTTTAGTAAGTATTTGAAGTAAATGGGTTACAGTGATACTAATTTTTCAAAATGGCATGTAAATAAACAGTCTCCACTGCCAGGAGAGAGAATGCAATCTCATTCATAAAAAGTTTCGATCCTGCGGGGTTTTCGTCTTGTTCTTAAATTGCATCCTGCTGCCACACAAACTTACTTTGGGTACTTTCTTCCACATGCAGCATCCCTTCCTTGCTGTTTCCTTTTTTCTACCCCCTAAGACCATTTAGTGGGAACCAAAACCTCTGAACAACTGGTATACAAGTCAGGTTTGCCTCAGTTGACACAAGCGGCAGATTCTGGGTTTCTGTTCTTTCTCTCTATTTCGATCAAAAGATGCATTAAATGTTAAAGGCAAGGGAATCATAGCCATGGAAAGCCAGAGACATGCACACTACTTAGTAACTTGTAACTAATGAGACCACAGACCGGCTTGCTTTCTGGACATCATTTTCAACTCTCTCTGGGCTAAATTTTCAGCCAGTGTGCAAGAAGGATCCACAGTAATCCCATTACATTAACGAGTATGTTATGCCTACCTCCTTCTGCACCAAATCGAAGGTTTGCACAGTTTACCTTTTCAATATTTAAACACATCTGCAACTGTATAAAGTCCAACTTCTTTCTGAATCCAAAACAACAAACTTCCACAACATATACCTACAAGCATTTGTATATTATACACACACACACACACACACACACACACGTGCATGAACATACATACACACTACCAGCCTTCTACGTCGTCACTAGCAAGTTGAGTTACAGTCATTAAAAGGATTATCCAAAATAAGTGTCTGCACAGCAATATCCCGGACAGAGCTTGAATGAGGTATATATTTAACAGAGCGTGTCAAATGAGAGGATTCCCATTCTCAAGACTATATGTATTACCTAAATGAAACTGTTTGAAGTCTGAATAAGACATTCAATCATACAGTCTGGGAAGGAAGTATTTTTCCCCCTTCCTGAAGTGAATTTGATGCTATGAAAGACAGGCAGATTTGGAAGTAGAAGTGTAGCTCTAAACGAAATTAAGTATTCCCAGGCCAAACACTGTAGCTGCGAGAGCAATTCACATTTCCTATCACCAGTGCTTCAATCCTCCTTTAAAAGAATAATTTCTGAGGTTAGAGGTTACTCCCATCTTCATGGTTATTCAGCCCCCTAGTTAATGTAGCTAACGTGAATGCCTTCAAATACTGAAAGTCGTGATACTGGATATATCTGCAAGTGCAGCAAGTCACTTTTAAAACGACTGTAACTACTATGAAAGTAGTGCTTCTCAGCTCCACAAATTGTTTCTGTAACACTTTCCTAAAATGGTCTTACACTGAAACACTATCTATACATTTTGAACAAAGTATCAATTACACGCTACATTTCCAAATGCTCCACAATTGATATTAACTGTAAAATGAAAATACACATCACCACATAAGCGTTAGCAACTGTCCATCCAGTTGCTTGGATCCATGGTAATCCCAAATCATCACTGATGCCCGTCAGTGTGTTTATGTGGCTCAGTTTGTGTGCACACAACACCCTTGTTTCCCAAATAGAAGGGAAATTACTTTTTTCTTCAAAAATCCTGTGTTAATTACTGGTAATAATCTTAACGAGTATTTTTCTGTACTATAAAGACACTTGAATATATCATAAAACAAATGTGTAATATCTCATTTATTCCAAAGTAACAGAATAATATTATCTCAAAATAGAAAATGTAAAGACTCAAAAAACACTATTACTAAAGGTGATAGTATAGAAAAAGTATTAGAGCTTTATAAGGAAAGAATTTTAAAAACTAAATTTCTGAAAGTATTATCATTTTAAATTGCTATTTGCATAGAAAATTTGTTTAAAAAGAATTTACATTTAATCCCTGTGTTGTTTCCCTACACTAGTGAAACTTAGAAAAAATGTTTTGTAACTCTGTGTGAATGATTGAAAGGGATCTGAGTCACAGGAAAACAGCTTATCAGAGATATACATATAGTATGTATAAAGCTGTCAGTTACAACAGCCTACTGAAGCACTTAAATTGGTCCTGATTTTACAATGACTTCAAAAAACACTTAAGGGCAAGTGGAACTAAGAAAATATTATTCATTCAATTCTCAAAATATACACATTGTTTACTTTTAATTTCCAAAAAGGACTAGGTCTCAAATTGAAAAGAACATTTTAAAAAGGAAAAAGAGAAACCTTTCAGAATGAAGACCTACGTACAGCTTTAACTAAATTATTTAGCATGAAGTCTTGTCTTTTCATCTTGTTCCTCACTGCAAGTAAATCAGCAATAATTATTTTTCATCTTAGAAACTACCTCTTCAATTTGATAATTTAATAACCTGAACTTACACAGGAATGCGAGACTTATTTTTAAAAATGGGTAAGACAAAATATGCCAAGAGGAAAGTTACTTTTCAAGTTTTAACTGCTCAACAATCACTTGATAATGTGCAATGTGATATTTCACATAATTATCCAAATCCTAGGGCATTTTAGAATAATTTGAAATAATAGAGGGTAAGTCTGCTAAATTACCCGACTAGCACAGTTCAATATTTAAATATTTGCAGAAAACCAAAATGCAGCAAATATTTGAAAATTAGTTGAGCGGAAAATGCAATATAAACAATACACAAATACTTTGAGAGCTTTATGTTCTAAATCACAAAATAGGACCATACTTATTTGAATTCCAGGACAATTAATAGAAGAACATGATTCATCTGTTCTACCTGAACTTTATGAGAGAACCCTAGTCCCAGAGTCTTCTCAGCCTGATTTTTCATTTAATCCTCAAGCCTTTCAAGGATGAGCGGAAAGCACATGCTTCATTGTGCCGTCCTGGCACAATTGCACCACCTAGCGTTCACTAGGAAACACTGCTACACATCCTGCCACGCTTTCTCAACATTTAAAACAAAACGAAAACCAAAAGCCTTCATCATCACCGTGCCACCGCCACACTGTGTCAGCCATCTACACTATAACCTGTTACTTTTAGTTGCTTACAAAAGGTTAATGTGTTGTAAAATTTCATTTTAATTGTGATCAACTTAAATCTTTTAAACGTGCCCTGATGCAGGCTCTCCTTCCAGGAAAAAAAAGACAATTTTGTTCAAGACAGTTTACATGTTATCTTAAAAGGAATTACTTTTTAAAAAAATCCATTCTATATCTCAATATCAAAAATGAATGGAGCAAAGTGATAATGCAGTGCGGCTTCTTCTTGGGTTTACCGAGGGCAGCTAAGCAGGTTCCTGTGTCTTTCTCCACCCACAACCACATTTTAAAAGCTAGTCAGCTGTGCGTGACAAAGACCTACTACTAGAATTTCCTAACTGAGTAATTATAAGATTTTTTTAAAAAGAAAATGTTAATGTGCCTGTCATGATGTTGAGCAATAACTTTTTAAAAATGTATATCCGTGAAACACAAAACACCATAATTACAGTAAGTTTACAATATTAGCTTCCACTTATTTTAAAAGGGGCCTGATTAAAATCATCGCCGCCCTTCTACATGGTAATCAGGCATAAATGATAAACTGTGTCCTTGAATTACTATAATCAGCACTGCCTCGATACAGTTACAACCAGGATGAAGGGAAAGAAAGGGAAATTCAGGTGAATCAGAATGATGAGCTGAGGCCCTTCGGAAGACCTCAGGATCCATTATGTGCACTGAGGAGAGTCAATCCTATTTCCTCTCTAGCAGCAGGAAGCCACAGTTGTGGATTATAGAATTCCCTGGCTGGTAAGTATACCAGCTCCCCAACTTGCCAACCGCCAGAGCTGAAAGCCAGGAGAGAGCCAAATACGATCTGGCTTAGAATAGTAGTCCCAAGTGTTAAAATGTGTGAGTCAGAGTATGTGCGTGTGTGTGTGTGTGTGTGTGTGTGTGTGTGTGTGAGAGTCAGAGTGTGTGAGTGTGTGCGCATGTGCGTCTGAGAGTGTGAGTGTGTGTGTGTGTGTGTATGCACACACGTGCAAAGGGAAAGAAAAAGCAAGCTACAGATGAGAACAGAATGAAAATGGAAGAGGCTACAATCCAACCTGAAAATCAGGCCAGGCTCCCTCCCCACTTAAACAACAGAGATATATAATCAAACCTGCACTGCGAGTGTTTGTTTCCTTTTGTTGTCCAGCGTGTGATGACTCTCATTATGCCCTTTCCTCTAAAGATTATTGTTGCTACATGCTCTCGAGTCAAATGCAACTTATAGCAACTCTATACACAACAGCTCTGGCCCCTGCCCTGTCCTGAGCCAGTCTCACTATCTCTGACACACTTGCTCCCATTACCACCGTCACTGTGTCAATCCATCTCATCTGAGACCTGCCTCTATTGTGCTGTCCCCTCCACCATGACATTCTTCTCCAAGGACTGGTCCCTCCTGGCAACATGGCCAAAGTATGTGAGACAGAGCCTCAAAATCCTTACCTCCAAGGCACAGCTCAGTTTTATTCTCTCCAGGACACCTGTTTGTTCTCTTGGCAGTATGCTCAATGCTCTTCTCCAGCACCACAGCTCAAAACAAAAAAAAAGAAAAGAACTGATTCTTCTGTCACCTTTAGTCGCTGTCCACCTCTGACGTATAGCAAGTAACTGTGAAGACCATGGCCTGGATCAGGCACACCTTAGTTTCTAGGTGACATCACTGCTCTTTAGTACCCTAACAGTAGATTTTCCCAATGCAATTACTCTTTTTCTCTCCTAACTGCTGGTGCTAAGAGTGTTGACTGTAAAACTGAACAAGCCGTAAGTGTTAACAATCTAAATCTTTTCTCCATCTATCAGGTGCTGCCAATTGAGTCAATGGTGAGAATCTTTGTTTTCTTGATGGTGAGCTTCAATACATATTGAAGACTGCAGTTCTTGACCTTCTGCAGCAAACGCTTCAGGTCCTCTTTGGTTTTAGTGAGCAAGGTGTGCCATCTGGGTAGTGAAGGTTGTTGAGTCTTCTTCCAATCCTGATGCCACATTCCTCCTCACAGAGTCCAGCTTCCAGAAAGATCTGTTCCACATATAGACAGAAAAGGTATGAAGACAGCATGCTTCCCTGACACACTCCTGATTTTGAAGCATGAAGTCTTTCCCTGCACTGTTCAGAAGAATGCTTCCTGGTCCAAGTATAGGTTTCTCAGAAGCACAATCAAGCGTTCTAGGATTCCCATTCTTCTCAGAGTCAGCCACAGCCTGTTGTGATCCACACAGTCACAGTGTTTCCATGCTCTGTTCTGATGTTTGCAAGTGTAAGTTTCAAGTAAGCACAATCAGGTGTTCTGGGATCCCCATCCTTCCTCAGGTTACTCACAATTTGTAGTGATACACACCGTAAAAAGGCGTTTGCATAGTCAATGAAACACAGATAGAGATTTCTCTGGTACTCCGCTTTCAGCCAAGATCATGTAACATTGGCTAAGATGTCCGTCATGTGACTAATGGTACGCTGTGATAATAACGTTATCTTTCTTTTATCTTTGAACATTTAATTTAGCCTTTCCTATAGATGACAAGCCAGGAAATTAAAAAGATGTATTGGCATGGGAAAGTCTGCTGTTAGGGAACTCTCCAAAGTACTGAAGAGCAATGGTGTCTCTCTGGAGACTAAGGTGTGTCTGATACAGGCCATGGTCTTTGCAATCACTTGTTATGCATCAGAGAGCTTGACAATGACTAAGGAGGATAGAAGGAGAATTGATGCCTTTGAGCTGTGGTGCTGGAGAAGAGTATTGAGAATACCATGTACTGCTAGGAAAACAAACAGATTCATCCTGGAAAGGGTCAAACCGGGATCCACCTTGGAGGCAAGGATTCTGAGGCTCCATCTAACATACTTTGGACATGTTGTAAGGAGGGACTGGTCCTTGAAGAGGGACAGGTCCTTGGAGAGGGACATCATGCTGGGGAGGGTTGGAGGGACAGCACAGGAGGGGAAGGCCCTCTATGAGGTGGATTGATTCAGTGACTGGAACAATTGGGATGGGTGTATTGGAGATGGTGTGATTGGCACAGGACAGAGGAGTTTAGGGTTGTTGTACATAGGGTCACTGAGTCGCAAGCGACTCGACGGCACATAACAACAACAACATAGATGACAAATGTTACCGCGTGCCGTTGATTTGGAACTGAACCATAGATGACCCACCAGTGTTTTCAGCAGCCATAAATCACACAGGAAGAGACTGGCCAACCTTTTGCTGAAGAGTAGCTTATGGATCCGAACCATGTGCCTTTGGGATTTCAGTACATTGTACTACCCCAAGGCCACTTGGACTCCAATTAGGATTTATATAATTTGGTTATCTGGATATTTGCCTAAAGGTGGACATAAGGAACCATCCAAATGGGCACAAACAAAGCACAGGTTCAAACAGAGGCATCTGAGGGTTTATTATTTAATGTGTACTCTCTAGAAGCTAAAAGAAGGCAAGAATCTTAAGAAGCACAACACAAAAGGGCACGAAGGTTTGCAGATGCTTCCTCTCCTGGTCATGAACACTAGTCATTACGGTGACACGAGAGACCCCAAAGTGAAAACATCATGAAATGTGGCTCTAGTTTACAAAGGGTTTTTCGAGCAATGGGGCTTTTAAATCCATCTGAAGATAAAAGAGTCAGCATACAGGCCTGTAAAATCTAGCAGGTGGGCCACCTCTCCCTTCACCACTTCCCTGCATGTGTGCAGGTTGGCTTGGTGATTTGGAGGTTTTTTAAAAATAATTCCTTTTTCGTGCTGTTGAAAACATACACAGTGGCACATACACCAGTTGAGTAATTTCTGTGTGTAAGACTCGGTGACACAGATTACACCCTTCACACTGTACAATGCTTTTCACTCTTTCTCCTCAAGTTCTCTCCACATTAATCTAAGCTCAGAGCCCCCTAAGGTTAGTTCCCTAAGGTTGAAAGACTATCTAATCTTTCAAGTTGCTATTGTCAAAGGGATCCTATATCTAGGATATTTCCTCTCATGTGATTAACAGCCTCTGAAAACCCGCTGGAGGGTCAGCTGTGAGTAGGTTTCGACTCAACAGCACACAACAACAAACCATATTACCTATCTAAAAGAACTCTCAGGCACTGTTTTAGCCTAAAGTGGTCCCAAAGTAATATATTACCTCAAATGTGTATCAGAAGCAAACACAACTGCGCTTGAAGATATATATTTTCATAACAGGCTCCAAAGAAATATCAAAAGGAATTATTCAAATTAAATAATAAAATGGTATAAAGCACATGAATAATAACCAGTATGAGCAATAAAAAAATAAACCCAAAGACTTAGAATGGTAGAATTAGCAGGCACAGATAATAAAATAATTTTGATTATATTTAAATAGATATTAAAACACAGCTGAAAGTAATCTAGACTAGTAAACTATGATAAACTGAAAAGAAAAATTTAAGAAAAAAAGCCTTGACTCTAAAGTATTAAACTCCTACAAAAGCTGTTGTTAGATGCTGTCAAACTGAGTACAACTCATAGCAACCCTATGAATAAAAGATCTGAACCCAGTCCTACCCTGTGCCATCCTCACCACCTCTGACACATTTGAGCCCACTGCAGCAGTCACTCTGTCAATCCACCCGGTTGAGGGTGTTCTCCTTCGCTGACCCTTCGCCTTTCCAAGCACGACGTCCTTCTCTAAGAAACAGCCCTTCCTAACAACATGTCCAAAGTATGGGAGATGAAGCTTCGCCATCCTTGCCTTAAAGAAGCACTCTGGCTTCACCTTCTCAAAGACGTATCTTTTTGTTCTTTTGACATTCTGTGAGATAGTGTTTACTCTCTTCCAACACCGTAGTTCAAAGATCTATCTGTCATCCTTACCACTGTCCAGCTCTCATGCATAGCAAATGTTTGAAAAGACCATGGCCTAAATCAGGCACACCTAAGTCCTCAAACTAACATTCTCATGGTGGCCCTATAAATGAAAACGATAGTAATTGGGGAAAAAAAAAAACCAAAAAACAAACCCAAAACCAAACCTCAAGGAACAGAATTAACATATAAAAAGAAAGCTGAAAAATATGAGTCAGCTATGTTTTGGTGGTGTTTTTACAAAACAGTTTGTTTAAGAATGTATGTCCAATAGTTAAAAAAAAAAAAAAATTAAAAAGTGGTGAAACGAAGCTGAGAGAAAATTTGAAGAAATATGAACTAAAAATTTTCTTATGCATGGATGAAAATCAATAAGCTGCAAGATTAAAGAAGTTCCATAAATCTGTAGCAGGGTTTAAAAAGATATTTACGCCACACAGCACTGTCTTCAAAGTGACACCTACTTCAATAGCTACGAAACCGTGTGCAATTCTATTAATATCAGACAAGCAGAAAGAGGCTTTACATAAAAACATTTCTAAAGATAAAGAGGGGGTTTGTCCATAATATTGTAGTTAGGCGCCTTCAAGATGACTACGCCACGGCGATCCTATGAACAGTAGTTTGAAAACCATGTCCTTTCCTGTGCTGTTCCCACTATCTCCTCTATGCTGAAGACCATTGTTACACCACTCTTTTAAGCCATCTTGTTGAGGGTCTTCCTCTCTCTTGTTGATCTTTTCCCAATAACCAGTGGCTCTGAAAACATACCCAAAGCATGTGATACAAGTGTCACCCTTGCTTCTAAGGAGCGCCATGGGTGAATGTCCTGCACAACAGATGGGCGTTTTCTGTCGGCAATCCATGGTCTACGCAATGCTCTTCTACAACACCACAATTCAGAGACAACAACTCTTCTTTGGTCTCCCTTATTCAAATGCATATAAAGCAGATGAAATATGATGACTTGGTTTAAACGCACCTTAGTTTTCAAATTGACATCCTTGCTCTCTAACGCTTTAAATAGGTTCTTGATGGCAGATTTGCCCAATGCAACACGTGTTTTGGTTTCTGGACTGTTGTTACCACAGGTTTTGATGGTGGAACCAAGTGAAAATTAAATCACTGACAATCATAATGATAATGGCTCAATTTACCATGGGGCGGGGGGAAGATGCATAAGCATAGAAACACCTCAAGGTATTTAGAGGGAAAATAATTAACAGAATAAAAAGAACAAATAGATGTGGTCACTCTCCCAACTTTCAGAGTTATCAGAAAAAAAAATCGGAATAGATGCAGAAGATTTTAAAACTACCATAATTTTGGTACCAAAAATACCACAAAATTTAAAAATCTTGTGTGAATGCACAAAGAACAATGCATATAAAAGTAGGAGAATAAAGTTCCTTTTCAAATGCCATTTGACAGTTAAAAACCAATGGACCCTAAAGTGAATAAAATTTTTTTCAAGTCATTTAGATCAAAAGAAACACATTCTCTTACCAATGAAGATAGAAATAAAAAGAATGTTAGAGAATCAAACTAAATTTCAATATGTTAGCTAAGGTCATCAATGCCTTCTTTGTTCCTGAAGTTAAGGAGAAATTCTCAGGCCTTACCTTACTCAGGTCAGGTAACATCTGACATCTGACGTCACCTTTTCCCAGAAATATGCTTTTCCTGTTGGTCTCCAAGACTCCAGCCTATCTCCTTTTCCTCTGAACTCTGTTCCACTGAATCCCCACTGTTCCTGCTCATGCCCAGTACTTCTCAGAATTCTGTCCTTGGTTCCCTTCTCACTTTCCCCACTCTCTCGAGTTGATCTGATCTTTGCCCACTACTTCAGTTTCTATCTACAGAATTAAATCGTGAGCACAAATCCTCAGAATAGTATGATGTCTCCCCTTTATCTACCTCAATTTCTGAAACGTGAATATCTTCAAAGAATATTTCTTACCAAGTGCCAAATCTTAACATCTATCCTTGACAGCAAAGCCACCCATCCTTCTGTGATTCCAGTTCTGGTGAATGGTATTACCTTTTGCCGAACTGTACAGGGCAGAAATCTCTTTACTACTGCTTATGTCATGCTCCAGTCCTATTCCTCACTTACTGCTCACTGTTCATTATAGTCTACTTTAGAAATCTCTTTCAAAATCAATCACACTTCTCTGAACCATCACATACTAACAGTCTACAAGCGAAAGCTCTAAAACCCAATGTGTCTTCTATATAATAAAAAACTTTTCCTATTTCCAAGTGAAATACTTAGCTTTCATTGTTATGTTGTTGTTGATTGCTGTTGAGTCGAGCACGACTCATAGTGTCCCTCTGAACAAAAGACCTGAAGCCTTTCTATAATTATTGTCATTTCTCAAAGTTCATAGAGTTTCCAGAGGCATGGTGTTTATGAAGTGGATACCACTCCTGCTTCCAATAACTTACACATCTATGCTTTCATTAATTTACATATCTATAAATATACACATAAATATCTTCCATCTTAACAAAAAACAAGGAAAAAAACGCCTCTACACACCTCTTCCTTCTACTCCACGTTTAATTCATTCACTCAAGATTATTTTCATTTGTGCTCTGCCCCAGGCACTGTACTAGGCTCACTCAAGATTATTTTCATTTGTGCTCTGCCCCAGGCACTGTACTAGGCACCATTCTGAAAAATGGAAAGATAGATTCTCTGCCCTAAAGAATTAGACAGATTGCCACATACTCCTCCATTTCAGCATGTTGTTTTAGCTGTTGTTGTGTACTGTAGAGTCGGAACCAACCCATCGCTGACCCTCCAAGGGGTTTTCAGAGGCTGTTGAACGCTCAGGAGGAGACTGCTCGTCCTCCCGCAGAGCGGCTGGTGGCCTTTGGGACTGCAGCGCAGTTTCTTGAGTGGCTGGTGGCCTTTGGGATTGCAGAGCAGCTTCTTGCCACTAGGCCATTCACCTTGGTCACAGTCACTCAGAACGAGAACTCTGGTTTCTCAGAGAACAAGGGTATTCTTCATACCCTGCAGGTGAAAGGGCAACACATAATCACACAATGATAACAGTCATTGATAAGGACAGCAGGCAGAATGTCTACTGCTCTACCACTGAAATGCAAGCTTCTGTTTCACCCTTGATTATGACCTTGTCCTCACTGATACGGAATCAATATTGACTCACAGTAACTCCACTGGACATGGTAAGACTGCCTCGTATCACTGTCAAGGTTGTAAATCTTTCCAGAGCTTGGTGCCTCTTGTTTTCTCCTATGGAGAAGTTAGCAGTCTAATGCTTTAACCACCATGGCACTGGAGGGGTCCCTGAACTAAAACCTGTGCATCCTTTAAGAGCCGATGACCAACTGCTGGACCTCACCTCTACTGCTTTGGATCTAGAGTCTTTAGCCTCAGAACCACACTGTCCAAGAAAACGCACAGAGTCAGGATCCTGAAAAAGTCCACTGCTAGTGCCAGTATGACTGTCAACTGTGAATCTTCAAATCGTGATCAGCCAGTTTCATTTACCTTTTAAAAAAGATCTGTTTTTTCTGTTCTTGATAGGAGCCATCACGTCGCCTATGGCTCAGAGCAACCCTATGAACAACAGATCGCAGCTTTGCCCGAGCTAGCCCGTGCTGTCCACATGACCTCCACCACATTCAATCCCATAACCGCAGTCACTAAAGACCGGTCCTTCCTGACAACATGCTCACAGTGTGTGAGGCGAAGGTCCAGCATCCCTGCCTCTCAGGAGAACCCTGGTTGCATGTCATCCAGGACACACTTGTTTGTTCTTTTGGCAGTCCTTGGGATACTCAATTCTTCGCAAAGAGCGCAGTTCAAAGGCATAATTTTTCTTTGGTCTTCCTTATTCTTTGTGTTTTTCCTTTGTTTGGTTTTTGGTTTGTTTTTTGGTGTTTTTTTTTTAAAAAACCAACCCACACCAAAAACCTCTTCAGACTTCAAAAATACTTAGCTATTCATAGAAATATTTGGTCCTATTCATAGGGATTCTCACCTGCTTATTAGCCTGCTAACTGAAGCAATCTAATGAGGTACTAGATTAGTTAACTATGATGTTACGCCACATACCTATGGAGGGGCTGACTGGCCACACCTCCAGCAAAGAGTTCTAATACCTAGACTGACTCACAGCAGAGGTGCTACAGAGGGAATCAGATCCACCCAAGGGAATTTTGCCAAACTATTCCCTACAGGATACTGCACATTTACTCTTTACGACAACAGCCTCTCTTCTCAAACAAATTTAAGGTCACTGGAGGAGAGTCAAAAGTGACTCACAGCTGACCCTCCAGCAAGTTTCTGGGAGCTTTACCAACCTTTCCCCTGAGGAGCAGCTGCTGGTGCATTTAAACTGTCTTTGGTTTAACAGCACAACTTCCTAAGGACTGCCCCGTCAGAGTTCTCTATCCCTATTCCAAAATGCCAAAAATGCGGAGAGCAATCTGCTCACTTATGAAAAACCCCACAATGAGCCTCAAACTCAATGCAACAGACTGAAAAGCTTCTCCTAAAAAAACAAAAACAAAAAAAGCCAAACGAATGCAAAGTAAGGATGCCCCTTTCACCATAGCTATGCTCCGGTTGCACGGTGACTAGAGAACTGGGCTGCCAACTAAAAGCCCAGTGGTTCAAATCCACCAGCTGCTCCACAGAAGGTAGACAATCTCCTGAGCAATTTATAGCCTCTGCAGAGTCCCTGGAGGGTCACCTATGAAATGGCTCTTATTTAACAGCAGTGAGTTTGAGATGGGGTTTTATTATTTTTTATTCTTTTTATTCATATTATACTGGAAAGTCTAGCTGGAGTAATTGCTCTTGTTGTTAAGTGCCGTCAAGTTGAGTACGACTCATAGCAAACCTATGAACAAAAGATCTAAATCCAGTCCTGTCCTGCACCATCCTCACAATTCCTGACACACAAGAGCCCACTGTGACAGTCACTGTGTCAGTCCGCCTGGTTGAGGGCCTTCCTCTCCTTCATCGACCCTCCACCCTTCCCAGCATTATGTCCCTCTGCAAGAAATAGCCCCTCCTGGCAACATATCCTAAATGTGTGAGAATTCTCATCATTCTTTTTCCTCCAAGGAGCACTCCAGCTGTACTCTCCCCAAAACATACTTGTTTGTTTGGCCATCCATGAGATGTTCAGTGCTCTTCTCCAACAACACAGCTCAAAGGCATCAAATCTTCTGTCATCACTACTCACTGTCCAGCTCTCAGACGCACAGCAAGTGATTGGAAAGACCATGGCCTGAATCAGACACACCTTAATCCTCAAACTGACATTATTACTCCTCAGTAATTCCTACATTGCTGGTAGGAATGTGAAATGGTTCCACGTCTGAGAAACACTCAAAGGCTACTGGGATTGTGTGAAAAGATTTAAGATTCAAGTTCAGAGAGTCAGGCATTTGGAAAACAGCTGTGAGTTATCTTCTAAAAATGAACATTCATCTAACACTATAACCCAACATCACTACTTATATTGTATGTGCTTCCCAAATACTTGTACATGTACAAGAGGAGATACACATAAAAGAATATATAAGCATGTTATCGTCACAAAACCAAAAACCCGAGACTAGGCCAAATATTCATCACTAGGAGGGCAGATGAATAAGCCAAGAAAATAGTCAAATAGAATACGACGTAACAGTCAAAACCCATGAGTCACAGTGACCGGGAAGAACACGCCATGAACCTTGTTACTAGGTGGCATGGAGCTGAGTCTCACAGTGCTCCTGTGAACCACAGATCAAAATCGTGCCCCACCCTGCCTCATCTTCACCATCCCCCCCCCCATATGCTCAAGGCCACTGTCACAGCCACTTTGTCAATTCACCTTGTTGAGGGTCTTCTTCCTCTGACCCCACCCCTTTCTCTGCATGAGGTCTTTTTCCAAGGACTTGGCCCTCCTGGCAATATGGTCAAAGTATATCAAACAAAGCTTCACCATCCTTGTTTCTAAGGAGCACCCTGGTTGCAATTCTTCCAACACAGATTTGTTTGTTCTTTTGGCAGTCCATGTAACATTCAGTAACCTTAATAAAATATTGACTGAGGTGTAGGTTATTTTAAAAGTGTTAGTTTTTATGTCCAATTGTGAGTTCATTGAGGCCTATTACATTTAAAAAAAAAAATAATAGCTAAATAATAAAAACGGAAATTTCTTACACTGAAAAGTTTTAGATACTTAAAATTGTTGTTAATTAAAAGTATAACTCTTATAAAAGCAAGGGCATATTAGCCATACTGACCTTAGATAACATTAAAGCAAGTGAAACTCAAATATACTAAAAGTAAAATGCTGACATACGTTGTTTCATAAAACCAAATACATATGTAATTTCTTTATTCAAATAAAAGGCACCCATTTGAACAGGGTGATGTATTTTGATCTTCTTCTAGCTTTCTAAGTGCTTTTTAAAACCAATCCCCTACCATAATCTCTTAAATCTACTAATCCTAGTATATACTTAAGCACATGTAACACAGTTTTTTGTTTTAAAAAACTAATACATTCTACATTTATAAAAAGGCAAGTAGTCTATTATCGTGCTCAAAAAATGTTCTGAAAAGTTAAGTCATTAGTTTAGTATCAGCACTCAACTAATCTGTGAGCAAATGGGCACAAGTGAACAAGACAAAGAGAACAACTCATAAAAAATATTGTGTTAACGAATAACCAAGGTGCAATGGAGCTTGATGAGAAGGGTGACAGAAGTCAGAGTTCAATATAAAACACAATGTATAGAAATTGTTGTAGAAAACAAAACACACATGAATAAAATAATGAATACAAGTAACAATGTAAATGTGAATGGTTGTATAAAAGACAATATAAATTAATAACACATAATGCATACGAATGACTGTATGCATACGACTAGTAAAAAAGGAAGAGTAAATCAGTACCAAGTGAAATCCAACCCTATGAGCATAAATGGTTAAAGACTTGGCTACTGAATATAAAAATGTGATATTTATCATTTACAAGTTGCCTATTTTATATTGCTGTTTTATTCAATATCCCGGAGAAAGATCTATTCCAGTGCATCCTGAGAAATAATTTTAATGATAAATAGAGTTAAGAAAGTTGGAAATAAGATGACAGAATTTTGTACAGTCAATGATTTATTTGTTGCAAATGCCTTTTATAAGAAACATAAACTGCAATTATTTGCATGGACTCCACCACATGGTACACAAAGGAAGCTGTTTGACTCTATCTACGGAAAGAACTCCTGGAGAAGCTCAACATCAGCTGTGAAAACTAGGCCAGGTAATAACTGTGGTGTACAGACCATCAATTACTCACATGCAAGTTCAAACTAAAGCTCAAGAAAATTAAATTAAATCCACAGGAACCAAAATTTGACTTTGAGTCTGTCTCATCTGAATTTAAAACTCATCTCAGGGACTGGTTTGAGGCCTTGAATACTAGTGAGCAAAGACCAGTTGAGTTTTGGGAAAATGTCAAGAATATCATTCATGAAGAAAGCAAAAGTTCATCACAAAGACAGAAGAAGAAAAGACCAAAGTGGATGTCAGAAGAGAATCTGAATATTGCACCAGAGCACCAAAAAACCAAAGCAAAGGGAAGGAATGAGCCAAATTAAGGAGCTAAACAGAAATTTCAAAGGGCAGCACAGGAAGACAAAGCAAAATACTGAAATATTAAAAATGAAATGTGGAGCCCTGAATCTTCAATATCCTCAATAAAGAGAAAGATGCCTGAAACACAGAAACTGATCTCACACACACACACACACACACACACACACACACAAAGTCTGTTTTGATGATTCTGGGAGTCTATCTGCAGGGGATTGGCTAGTCTCGCCATTAGACTGAACGGATGCAGTGGTAGAAATTGGGAATCTTAACACCAGTAAGGAAGAGGAAGCTACACACATCCTTCAGCACCAGAGCTTCCTGCGCCAGCCAGACTGGGATCTACACAAAAGAGACAACAGCCTCCACAAAGGACCCGAGATTTCAGAGAAATGACTTGGGACTGCTGTCCAAGGAGCCAGAGCCAAAGGTCTCCACCAAAGCTTACTGGAGTACTGAGGGAAGACACCATAACTGCCAGGACTAAGGAAATTTTATGACACTGACCTAAGGCATGAGGCTGAAGGTCAGAGAACCTACAGACATGCTTGAAAAGCGGTCTGGACTGAAGGACTGTATTCTGCTGCCAAACTGAGTTACAACCGGATAAATCCTAATAAACCGCATAACTGTGGAAAAAAGAAAAAAAAATGTGCACAGAGCTGGAGTTGAAAAACCAAAAGGGTCGAACTTTCTTGGCATTTCTTAAGCTGAAAGAACTGAAGAATAAACTGAAGCCTCGAGTTGCAATACTTAAGGATGCTAGGGGTAGAATAGTGATTGATACAGGAAGCATTAAAAAAAAGATGGAAAAAGTACACAGAATCAATGTATCAAAAAAACAATTGGCTGACACCAAAGAATTTAATTGAATCGCATATGTTTGAGAGACAATGGTAATGAAGGAGGAAGTTCAAGCTATCTGAAGGAAATGATGGAATACTTGACATACTTTAACAGAAAAAATGCTGCCCTGGACGTGTTCACCAAGTTGTGCCAAGAAATCTGGGGAACAACTACCTGGCCAACTGACTGGAAGAGATCCATATTTGTTCCTACTTTAAAAAAAAACTAAATAAAATAACCCAACCGGATGTGGAAACTATGGAACAATATCATTGATACCACACACAAGTAAAATCCTGCTGAAGATTATCCAAAAATTACTGGATCAGTATGTCAACAGAGAACTACCAGAAAAACAGGCCAGGTTTAGAAGAGGCCATGGCATCAGAGACATTACCACCAACATCAAATGGGTCTTGGCTGAAGCAAAAAGTACCAGAGAATGTCTGTGTTTCACTGACTATGCAAAGGCATGTGGATCACAACAAATTGTGGCTAACCTTAAAAAGGACACTTGATTGTCCTCATGCAAAACCTATCTTGGACTAGGAAGGAGTCCTCAGAGGAGAGGATGGGTCAAAATCAGAAAAGGAGTGTGTCAGAGATGCATCCTGTCTCCATACCTTTTCAGTCTATTTGCAGAAAAGATCATGCAGGAGGCTGGACTTTATGAGGCAGAATGTGGTATCAGGATTGGAGGAAGACTCAACAACCTACAGGTCAGCTGCATAATGCAGATTGTTGAGGAGCCTGAAGTATCTGCCAGAGAAAGTCAAGGACCGCAGTCGACAGCAGGAACTGAAGCTCTACATCAAGAAGACAGAGATTCTCACCTCTGGGCCAACTGGTAGCACCATGACAGACGAGACTGAGGTTAACGATTTCATCTTGCTCAGCTCCACTATCAACACTCTTGGCAACAACAGCCAAGAAATTAAAAGACTAATTGCTCTGGAAAAGGCTGCTTGCTGTCAGGGACCTCTCAAAAGTGCTGAAGAGCAATGATGTCAGTACACCGATTCAGGCCATGGATTACTTGCTATGCATCAGAGAGTTGGACAATGATTAAAAATGACAGAAGAAGAATAGATGCCTTTTGAGTTGTGTTCCTGGAGAAGAGTATTGAACATGCCACGGACTGCCAAGAGAATAAACAGGTTTATCCTAGAAAGGGTGAAACCAGGCTGCTCCTTGGAGGCAAGGATTTTGAAGCTCTATTTTAAATACTTTGGGCATATGCCCAGGAGAGACCAGTCCCTGGAGAAGGATATGTATCATTCATGGAATGGTGGAGAAACAGCACAGGAGAGGAAGCCCTTGGATGAGACAGATTGACACAGTAACTGGGATAATGGGGAGGTGTGTGTGTGATACAGTGGGACTGGCTCAAGATAGCGCAGAGTTCAGAGCTACTCTTCATAGGTTTGCTATGAATCACAGGTGGCTCTATGGCAAAACAATATTCACGTTAGATTAAGTAAAGGATACTTTATGAATAAAAAAGTAATTCAGTGCAGAAAAGCAATGAGGTATTATCTAACAAGAAGGCTGTTAAGTTTAGAAATAGCATCTCAGATCTTGGAATTTATAAACTGCGAGAAGACAAAGGATAGAGACTCAAAAGACAAAACTAAATCGTAGAAGAGTAATAATAAAAGCACAGGATTAAATATCAACAAAAAAGGCACTAACCAACAAGTTGCAATATTGTTTAACATAGAGTGGTCATCATGAACCACAGAGCAGCTTCATGCAAGAAATGGAACCCAAGATGTATTTCTTCAATATGAATAAGAAATATCCAGTAAAGGATACTGAGAGAATTATATGTAAAAAGGACCAAAGGGGGGTTTTTCCCACAAGGTAAAATAAACACAAATAGAACTAAAGGAAACAGTAGCTATGGGGCAATAAAGTTAAGAAAAATTAGATGCTAGGTCATCACAAAACTGTCAAACTGTCAAAAATGCCTAAATGGTTCTGACAGTCTTTTCTTCCTCCTCTGTCTTTGTAAAGACCTTTAGTATTCGTCGTGGATGATATTCCTGATATCCTCCCGTAGCTCATCTGGTCTTCATTCATTAGTGTTGTAGGTGTCAAATCTGTTCCCCAGATGGTTTTGAAATTAATGTGGGATAGACTTCAGGTCAAATTTTGATTCCTGTGGATTTGATTTAACCTTCTTTAGCTACAGCTTGAACTTGCATGAGTAGTTGGTGGTCTATCCAACAATCAGTAGCTGGCCTACTTTTCACAGCTGATATCGAGCTTTCCCAGCGATTCTTCCCACAGATGTAGTGGATATGATATACCATCCGCTGAAATTGATGTGTATAGTCTGTATTTATATTTCTAATAGTATTTGAAATGAATGGGTATTGATCGTACAGAATTCTATCATTCTGTCTCCAGCACCATTTCTGTCACTAAGTCCTATGAGGGGGAATGTGGCATCAGGATTGGAGGAAGACTCATCAACAATCTGCATTGTGCAGATGACACAACCTTGCTTGCTGAAACTGAAGAGGACCTGAAGCACTTGCTGCTGAAAGTCAAGGACTAGTTTTCACTAAGGATTGAGCTTTCACATTAAGACAAAGATTCTCACCACTGGGCCTATTGGCAGCATCATGATGGATGGAGAAAGAATTGAGGTTGTTAAAAATTTCAGCTTGCTCATCTCCGCCATCAAAAATCTTGGCACCAGCAGTCAGGAATCAAGAGATGATTTGGATTGGGAAAAATCAGCTGTCAGGATGTCTTCAAAGTGCTACACAGAAACGGAATCAGTCTATAAAGTGTGCCTGATCTTTGCAATTATTTGTTATGCATCAGAGAGCTGGACAATGACTAAGGACGACAGAAGAAGAATAACTGTTACCTTTGGGTTATGGTTCTGAAGAAGAGTCTTGAACATACCATAAACCGCCAAGAGAACAAATAGGCACGTCTTGGAGAGGGTGAAACCAAGTTTCTCCCTGGAGAAAGATCCCACATGACATGGATTGACATGATAACTGGGGCAACGGGATAAGGTGTGTCAGAGTCAGTGAGACTGGCTCAGAACAGGGCAGGCTTCAGAGCTACTGTACACACGGTTGCTATGAGTTGCAGACAACTCAACGGAACATCACAACAGCAACAACTGCATTTATGCAAATACAGACCCCAAAGACACTGACGAGAGCACAGCAGCCCAGGGCTTATCCTAAAGCATGAAGGCAGGTACCACCTGAACATAGATGATTCTCAAATGCCAGAGTATTATGATTGAAAAGTGCACCCCTGAGAAAGTTTGCAGGAGTTTAAGACAAGGCGAAGGTAGGGACAAGGAATGTGGATACTAGGAAAGCACTTAAGGACCAATGAGAAAAAACTAAGTGCCAGGAGTTAACTTCGAATCTACAAGCAAGTCATTAGAGAATCCCTCATTAAGCTTAACCAATAATTTGGGCTCATGGTAAATCTCCAAAAACTCAATAAATTAAAAATAACCTTGATGATGTGGTGGGCTGCAATGTTAACTAAAAGGTTCCTGGATCAAATCCACTAGCCACTCCCTAGGAAAAAGGCAGAATCCTCCTGCAAATAAGTTAGCCTCGGAAACCCAATTGTGAAATACCAGGAGTCAGAATCTAAACAATTCAACATAAGTGGACAGTTTGTTATTTGGTTTCATTTTAAATGTTGGTAAGTAAGAAAATAAGCAAGGTATTTTGGTACAACCAGAAGTATTGTATTAGTTAAATCTCTGTTATTAAAAAGCACTGGCTTGTATAACTGGGCTCTCACCACCTCCCATACATACATGTATAACCACCAGTCAGCTTTTCCTAGCCCATATACAAGGTATGTCTGAAGGTCTAGTTTTCTTCATCTCCACTACCACCATCAATCATCCTAACTGCACGGCACCGACTCATCAGTCTACATTCAGAAGATTCTTCACAGTGCTGCCAGATCCTTTAAGGTATAAATGGATCCTGTCCCCTCCACTATAAAATTCTTCAGTGCCTTCTCCGTGCCCTTCAGTTCACCTACAGGACCTTACTCACATCTCAACAAATGCTCTTATCTTGCTCACTGGCTCCAGTCTCTCTAGACTCTCTTGCTTTCCCAAACACCATGCTCATCCCTACCCTGCTAACTATAGCATGCCACAGCAGTTGCCAGTCTCTCTGCAGGAAGCACTCCTCTCTACATAGTTTTTGTTGTCCCTTTAACTAGCATATGCTTCGCTGCATCCATGTGTATTGAATGTGGATTCAAGGAAAACGAAACTGACAAATTAAATCTCCTGTATCAGGATGTTGCCTACTGGTCTAGCAGGAGGATTTTTGTTTTCTGGATGTTGAAGTGGAATCCATCTTTAATCTTCTGCAGTAAGTGCCTCAATTCTTCCTTTTTCTCTCTGTAAGCAAGGTTGTGTCATCTGCATACTTAGGTTGCTGGTTAGTCTTACTCAATCCTGATGTCATATTCTTCATAGTGTCCAGAGCACACAGATTGGAAAGTCTGCTGTTAGAGACTGTGATAAGAGCAAGGGCTACATGGGGTCATATCTGACCTCTACAAATTCCACAAAGGGGAACTGTTCCCATTAACAAAATCCACAACACAAAACCAATTCCCATGAGGTCAGACATGCCCCATCATGCTCCTGCACCTCTTTATACTCAACCCAACACAAAAACTTACAGCTCTACTGGGCTCAAAATCTGTTGCAATAGCTCAGAGACCACACAGAACCAAAAGTCTATAAGAAAAGTCAAAAGGCTATAATTCAGGTTGATTGAGAAGAATGGGAATCCAAGAACCTTAGTTGTGCTTGTACGTAGATCATGACACACTAATTGGAAGAGAATAAGGGGATGCTGCATGGTTTGAATCAGGATAGGTTTGTATCACAGTTGTAACCTTTCTCCAAATCTAGTCAAGAGGGTGAAACCAAGTTTTTCCTTGGAGACTAGGATTTTGAAGTTCTGTCTCACATACTCTGACCAGTCCTTGGAGAAGGACATCATGCTCACAAGGATGGAGGAACAGTGCAGGAAAGGAAGACGCTGGCCAAGATGGACTGACACAGTGACTTGGGTAACAGGAGTAGGTGTGTCGGAATCAATGAGACTGGCTCAGTAACAGGGCAGGGTTTAGAGCTGTTGTACATAGGGTCATTATGAGTTGCAGGCAACTTGATGGCACATAACAACAACATGAGTCATAATGAGGCAATCTCCTCCAGTGCTATTTACTGCCTCTGAAAACACACGTTGGAGGGTCAGCTACGGGCCGGTTCTGACTCAACGGCACACAACAACAACCTGAGTCATAATGTACTGAACAGCACCTAACAACAAGAACATCTGCTGAATATTAATCATGTTTCAGGTGCTCGATATGTATTAATTTCTAATAATAATTATTATATTCAATTAAGGGCTCTGGGACCAGAGAGGTAAAATGACTTGTCTCAGGTAAGGAAGAACACGGAATATGTTTCTGAAGAATTTCTATCTCTGAAAAGCATTAAAAATGTCATGAGCCCTTCTTATGTTGAGTGGAGGGGGGCCCTGCAGGAATGCACACTGTACATGAAAATTCAGAACCGTTAAAAACTTGGAAGCAACATAAAGTTCATTAAGATGGAGAGTGGATAATGATTAAGGTATAAAGTATGCAGCAACATGGATGATTCTCAAAAACAAAGTGAGAAAGCTCCAGAAAAATATTTATGCAGGATTTTCTTAATTTAAAATTTTTAAATTATTAAAACTAGACAATGTACTATTCAAGATATAAATAAGAACTCTTTGAGGAAAAGCCAGAGAACAGTAACTCCAAACTTAGGACCATTTTACCTCTGGTGGATAAAAAGAGTAATGAAATGGAAGAATGGCTTATAAGTGCTTTCCAAAGTATCCTATTCTTTTTCCTTTTTCCCTAAAATATATAATATTGTTGTTGCTGATGATTGTTGTCGAGTTGAGCACAACTCATAGCAACCCTAATGACCAAAAGGCCTTACCTTTCTATAACTACCATCGCTTCTCAAAGTTCATAGAGTTTCCAGAGGCATGAGGTTTAGGAAATGGATGCCACTCCTATTTCCAAACCTGTCTTAAACTGGGAGCTCCACTAGACATTGTCCACCGTGGGTAACCGTTATGGCATTTGACCTCCCAGTGGCACAAGGTTCAGCATCACAGCAAACCCAGATTACCTCAGTGCAGCTGACAGAAGAGTGCTCTACAACTCTGAAGAAAGTTCCTCCAAAATAGAACAACACTAGGCCCATGGGCCCAACCGGCTTTTAAATACAAGGGCATGTCTCTATCTCTGTCTCTATTTGTTGTTGTTAGGTGTCATCAAGTCGAATATGATTCATAACAATCCCATGAACAAAAACCCTGACTCCTGTTCTATATCTTTATCTCTGTGTTCATAGAGCTTCCAGAGGCTTGTGGTTTAGGAAGTGGATGCCACTCCTGCTTCCAAACCTGAATCAATCTGAAAGCTCCACCAAACACTGCCCACGATGGGTAGCCATTATGGTGTGTAACACAGCTACCCAAAGAGGAGCCTAAATGGCATCCCCCCCCCCCACTTCTCCTAGTAAGCATCTGGAATGCAAGAAACTTTGCAGAGAGAATGAATGGCCTGGTGTCTCCGAGCCTGCCAATACTAAAGGGAGTGTGAACCCTTGGTCTGGCCCCAAAATCCAGGCTAGTGCTAAGAAACACCACCGCCTAGGGATAGCACCATACATTGTTTCATTTCTTTTTCCATCTAGTTACATCTAGACTCTGTAACCAAGGAGGAGAATGGGAAAAAAGATGCAGCTGGAGAGGGAAGGTTCAAACAAGCAAAGCTATGGATCAAAACCAGATGGGAGAGTCCAAAGATTGGAAGTGTTCCCCGTGTTACACTAAACTCGCACATGGCTTTCTTCCTTCTATATATACCTTTGGTGCTGCAGTCCAAACCCAAATTCTAGACTATAAACATTTGCTGATTCATGTGTGCAAGGGATAAATGGGTCAAAATCCTCGCTGTCATACAGTAACAAAAAGTTGGTTTTTAAAACTCAAAACTAGCAAAAATCCTCCCATCCAACAGCACATATTTGGTAACTTTAAAAAATTGCTGTTGGAAAAAAAAATACATAAATGAATGAAATTGCTGTTGAATCAGTTCCAATTCATAATAACCCTTCAGAGCAGACTAGAACGGCTCACAGGGTTTTCTAGGCTTAATCTTTACCAAAGTGGGTTGCCTCATCTTCCTTTTAATGAAGCGATCAGTGAATTTTCACCACTCATCTTTCAGCTAGGTGTTCTCGCCTCTAAAACTCCCCACATCTAGGGAATCTGCTCCATCCTGGTAGATGTCATTGTTGTGTACCGCAGAATCGGAACAGACTCAGAGCTGACCCTTCGGTGGGTTTTCCAGAGGCAGTTAATCACAAGGGAGGAGATTTCCCGTCCTTCTCCCACAGAGCAGCTGGTGGCTTCGAACTGTGTGCTTTTGATATTACAGTGTAGCTTCTTGCCACAACTAGCAAGAATATTTTCCTTTTAGTTAGAAATCTCTCAAAGAGGGCTCCCTGATGATAATAGCAGAGAAGTTCCTCTGGTGAACAGTTCAAAGAGACCTTCCATGCTGTGTCAAAAACCGCCATGCCAAGTGTCTGTATATCATTATAACCAGGAAAGGCAGTTAAAAAAAAAGTGGGGGGCAATGTGGTTTAGGCATTGATACCACCCTCCTCTGTCAGCAGGGTCACGTCCCAATATCTATTTCAGTACTGAGCATGTTAAAAATAACTACAGAAAGGGAGCTTTGGTGGCCTAGCAGCAAGACACTGTGCTGCAATCTCGAATCCACCAGATGCTCCGCTGGGGAAGGAGGGGCAATCTCTTCCTGTGTCAGCTGGATCCGATTTGACGGTACACAACAAGGAAAACAAACAAACAAACAACAATTACAGAACAGCTGAGTCTTGGGGCTGATATCACAACTCAACCACAGAATTTTAATTACCAAATCTGTGTTTATCAAAACATGATCAATTTCATTGACTTGACACAAACACTGTCTATATAAATTTACAAAAACATCTGGGCAAATAATTTTTATATCCTTTGTTTTATGTGGGATGAAAATTTAAATATGAGGGGGAGAAAGGGGTTTGTTATTTTAAAATAAAAACTTTTGAAACATAAGTATATCATAAGGAGAAATGGCAGAGGGCAAAAACAGGGAAGATTTTATGAGCCTAGCATAAAAGACATTGAGTAAATGTTTTACATCCCTGCCTACTTTATCCCTAGTTTCTTTAACCATCATCCTACCAACCTCTCCCTCAGTTTGCCTCAGTTTCCCTCAGTTAGTGCTGACATAAGAAACTATCATTTTCCAGACAATATACTGGAAGAGTTGGTGTTATCTGTCTCTGGGATTGATGAGGGAGATATACATGCCAAACACATTAGAAATAGAAATTTAAAGTGGTTTGATATTTAGAAAGAAAGAAATTTAAAGCGGTGGAAGGAAGGGAAGAGGGAAGGAAGGAAGGAAGGAAGGA
>NW_006399761.1:22700851-22777040 GCF_000299155.1 Elephantulus edwardii | reverse complement strand
GAAGGAAGGAAGGAAGGAAGGAAGGAAGGAAGGAAGGAAGGAAAGTGCAAAAGACTTCTTTAAAATTATAAAAAGAAAAGAAGTCACTTTGATGACTACCGTGCACCTGATCCAAGCCATGATCATTTCAATAGCCTGGGACGCATGCCAAAGAAAGACAATGAAAAAACACTGGAACCATGCATGGTGCGGACAAAGAATACAAGGCACACTGTGGTCTTCCAGAAGAAGAAACAAATTCATTTTAGAAGAAATACAACTAGAATGCTCCTTAGAAGCAACAATGGAGAAATTCAGGACCACTCATTTTAGACATATCACTAGGTAAGATGAAATCACTACAAAAGAAAATCATTACTGCTCAAAGCAAAAAAATAATAGGTCACCGAGAATTGATGGAATATCAATTAACATGTTCTAGCAAACAGATTCAGCCCTGGATGCACTCACGCAGCTGTGCTAAAAATTTGTAAGGCTGATGTCAATTGACTGAAAGAAATCTGTATTTATTCCCATTATCAAGAAAGGTGATCCATCAGAATGTGGAAATTACCAAACATCATTAATATCTCATGCAAGTAAAATGCTAATGAAGATAATTTTAAAAAGCGGCTACAACAATACCTCAACAGAGACCTGACAGAAATTCAAGTTGGATTTAGAAGTTACTACTAATATCAGATGCATCTTGATGGAAAGCAGAGGATATCAGAAGGAAGACTACTTCTGTTTTAGTGACTATGCAAAGGCATTTCACTGTGTAGATTAGAATAAACTATTGCTTACACAAAGAAGAAAGAGTATTTCAGAATACTGCATTGTGTCCATGCAAAATCTGCACTAGACCAAGAGACTGTTCTGTGAACAAAACAACAAAAACATCAAAGTTTTGTTGGGTTTTTTCATTGGGGTTTTTTCACGCAATAAAGTAATTTTACGTTTTACAATTAGAAATAAATTAACCACTACCAGCTAACAGTTTTCTAGTAGACAGCATGTTATAATAACAAAACAAAATTTTTGAAGCATGTTCTTTTAAAAGCCTCTCTATACAGTAGCTCTCCGATGGTGTTCAAAATATTCTTAAGGTATTTTAAATAATGCTTTCTTAAAAAAATTCTTTGACCATAAGTCCTATTCAGTATGGTAACTTAATTCATTTTAAGTGCATATTTCAAATTTTTATATTTAATCCTACGTAGAAAGTAATTTCCAAAGTAATATTTCCTGAAGCCAAAATGCAGACTTCATGTCTCTAGAGTAATCTTGCCTTAGACTAGTTTCAACTTCAGTAAATTTATACTCCCTTCCCAAAGTGGTTCTGGCTGGCCTGGGCTTGTTACAAATAGTTGGTTCAGTCAGTCAGCTTTCTAAATGTCAACACACTTAACAACCCACATGATGTACAAGGAAAGCATTGTACTTTAAATAAAGATGTGTTTCCTCTTGTGGAATAAAGTTTATCATTTGGGAGCGTCTACTTAAAGGAAATTGGATGATTTTATGTCTTCTTACAAGAGAGAACATATCATTTTCCTTTTTTCCATCTTTTATTTCATTTTAAGCACTATATAGATGATCTAAAGATAAAAGCATTTTCTTTGAGACCAAAAGAAAAAAAAAAAAGCCAGCATAAAAAGGTTGTAAACCTACAAAATCTAATACTCATACAAGCATATGAGGGGCCCAGGAACTGTTTGGCATTTTTAATATCTGAAAATAATCAAATCATTTTATGTTAAACAAACTTCCCAAGCTTCCCTGTATATCCCCTCTAAAATTTTAAACAAATACTTGATATGAAAATAGCATTTTATCCAAATATCAAATATTGTACTGAGTATTTGAATAGCAAACACAAACAGTCCTAATCCCATTATAGACTATGTTGTGAAATGTTAATGTATTTAAATTTTTTAATTATATATGGGATTAACTTGAACTCTATACTTTAAACAATTAGTTATTAATATTTCATTCATGTTAAATATGAAGATCACATAAACAAGTGATATTCAACATAGAAAATTTTCAAAGGCATATTGCACGCTGGCTAAGGTCTATCTTCGCCTTCTGGAAAAGGCTCCCCACAGTTTATAGTCTAACAAACATTCACAGTGCTGAGCATCTGTTTTAAGGAAAACGTTAAATGATAATGCTGTAAGAGAACATTTAGGAAATATAATGAACTATAGCGATAGCACTTAATTAGGTTCAATAAGTTGGAAAGATTTCATTAACAATTATAATTTCATGGTCATTTTAGTGAATACTACAAGGCATTAAATAATTGAAAATCCATGTTCCAATTTTATGTCCATACTCATTGTCATTACTTAAATGCATTTATGAAATAGTGCAAGCTTAGTATTCTAAAAAATATTCAGAAAGTGAATCACTTAGCATATACTGCCTATTCAGCTTAAGCCCAGAGAGAGGGGGCTTGATTCTGGAAATATGAAAAACCTAGACACAGGCACGTACTGCCAGCCTATGCTCCCAATAGTGATGTCAAGGCTTTATTATGAAAAATTATGTTCCCAGCTATAAACTAACTTTTTAAAAAATATTTTTATTGGTTTTCATAAAACCAGTGTAACCAAATTAATTTGTTTTGTTTCATTCAAATACATTGTGTTCCATAAAATTCCTCATTTACACTGTGTTTCATACAATCATATATACTGCATCCCATTTAATTATCAGTCATCTATGCCTATCATTACACCACCTTTTCAACTCCCGGTTGAATCTTTTCTAACCCCTCCCCCCAATCCACTCACTAATATTCTGCTCTTTCCCTCTTTCCTTTCCCCTTTTGGACATTTCTATACCTCTTATTAGTTATCTGTTTTTATAATGATGGGCTTATGTAATATTTGTCCTTATAAGACAGAGTTACATGATATTTAAAGGACTGAAGCCTTCAATATGGATTGAAGTTCAACATCAAGAAAACAAAGATTCTCACCACTGGGCCAACTGGCAGCATCATGATAGATGGTGAAGATTGAGACTGTTAGCTTTATTTTGCTTGGGTCCACAATCCAAAT
Organism: Elephantulus edwardii; assembly: GCF_000299155.1. Lineage (NCBI taxonomy): Eukaryota > Metazoa > Chordata > Mammalia > Macroscelidea > Macroscelididae > Elephantulus > Elephantulus edwardii. The sequence continues at coordinate 22,773,987 of NW_006399761.1, read as the reverse complement.
TCTTGGTACCAGTAGCCAGGAAATTTAAAGGAAAAAAAAATTAATCACATTGGGAAAGTCTGCTGTCAGGGACCTCTCCAAAGAACTAAAAAGTAACGATGTCATTCTGGAGACTAAGGTATATCTGATCCAGGCCATTGTCTTTGCAATCAGAAAGCTGGACAATGACTAAGGATAATAGAAGAAGAACTAATGCCTTTGAGCTGTGGTGCCGGAGAAGAGTATTGACTATATCAGGGACTAGTAGGAGATCAGACAGATTCATTCTAGAGAGGATGAGACCAAGCAGCTTCTTGGACACAAAGATTCTGAAGCTTCATCTGACATACTTGGGACACATTGTAAGGAGGGACCGACCAGTCCTCGAAGAAGGATGTCATGCTTGGGATGCTAGTGGAGGCACAGCGCAAGAGAGAAAGACCCTGGATGAGATGGATTGACTCAGTGACTACAGTAATAGGGGTAGGTATGTTGGAGACAGTGAGATTAGCACAGGAGAGAGCAGGGTTTAGGGCTGTTGTACAGAGGGTCACTTTGAGTCACAGGCGATTTAACAGCACATAACAACAAGAAGACGACTGAGTTAGTTCACTCAGCACAGTGCTCTCTAGATTTACTGTATTAAGGAAGCAGGGTTAGAATCGGATAGCCCTACCCTACGAGAGGCCAACATACGCTCCTGGAAGTACAATGCTCACACTCTTTTGGGATGCTCGCTCTCCTTGACAAAGCACCCGGCTGCACCACAATTGACAGTCTGCAGGATCCTGGGCTATCGCTCACCAGGCTCTGCAACACTGGCCTGTATCACCCATAGATGGGAGAGTCATTTTCCTAACAAGCTTGAGTTTCTGTGAGACCTTCCAGCACAGTAGAGAACCCAAGAGACATAGAGGAGCGAAGGAACCAAACAGAAGAGGCTGATACCAGAAATCATGGAGTGGTACAGCAGATCGAAAACACTGGGGACACTGTTGGTCACCTTTTAGTAACTGTTGTTACACTGTCTTCAAGAACCATCGAGTCATACAGCTCTTAGCAGCCTTACGAACAACAGACCTGAACCTTCTCCTATCCTGTGCTATCTTATCCTCTTTATCATCTCTTCTCTACTTAATATCCCAGCTCCAGCCACTCACTGCAATCAAAGTGAGCTTACCCATAAGCACAATTAGGTGTTCTGTAACTCCTAGTCTTAAAAACGGTGCCCATCACTTTTGATTCACATTGTCAAATGCCTTTGCATAATCGTTAAAAAATAAGGAAACCTCTTTCCTAGATTTCAGCCAGGGCTATGGCATCTTTACAGAGTTGTGAAATGGGAATACATCAAAACTCAGTCTTGGGGCAGATGTATGTTGTACAGTGTGGCCACATGTCTCACGTGTAGACAACAGTGCCCTGCATATGACCAGCTGGGACATGTTCATGAAGGATCTGTCACAAGGTTTACTCTAGTACCAGTTACACACCTTTGACACATGCATGCCAAGTCAAGGGTTGTTTCAGGGAGTGTCTACCATATTCTCTGTGACAGTGGCCAGAGCTAGAAACAAGGAGCATTAAGGAACTGAAGTAAAACCACAGGGGAGAAGGAGAGTATAGCGAATGGCGTGGACCTCCACTGCTTCACTGTATACGGATCCATGTTCCTAATCTACTTTTCCTTCAGCCTGGAAGATATTCTTTATTGTTTGTTGTGATGTGGATTGGCTTGTGAGAATGGCTGGCGCCACATTCTCATAGCTTTTGTCAGTCTCAAAGAGTCTTTGCTTTTGAAAGATATTTCCACTAGTGATAGTTGATTGACAGTTTACCCTTAAATGCTTTAAAGATATTGGTCCACTGTCTTCTCATTTATTTCTAACGAGAAATGTGCTGTCATCTTTATGTTTCTCTAGAGATTTGCTTCCTCTCACTGCTTACAATATTTGTTGTTGTGGTGGTGAGGTACCATCAAATTGGAACAGACCCGAGTTTACCCTCCGGTGGGTTTTCAGAGGCAGTTTAATCGCATGGGAGGAGACTGTCCATCTTTCTTCCGTGGAACAGCTGGTGGATTTGAAAGGTGTTCCTTCGGGATTGCAGTATAGCTTCCTGTTAATGCTAATTTTGAGTAACTGGATTATAATGGGTTTGGTATCAGGTTTCTTGTGTTTGGAGATCACTGAACTTCTAGGACCAATGAGTTAACATTTTCCACAAATTTGGGGATGCTCTGACTTATATTTTCAGTCTGCCATTCCCTAGCCCCTCGTTGGGGACTTCAAAGAAGTAGTCTGAATATGAGTCACGGTCAATCAAGGGCACCCAACAACAGCATGATTGTCACCTCCTATCACAAAAAGATGTCTCTCTGGAGACTAAGGTACATCTGATACAGGCCATGGTCTTTTCTATCCCTTGTTATGCATCAGAGAGTTGGGCAATGACTAAGGGGGATAGAAGAATTGATGCCTTTGAGCTGTGGTGCTGGAGAAGAGTATTGAGGGTACCACGGACTGCTAGGAAAACAAACAAATTCATCCTGGAAAGGGTTAAACTGGGCGGCTCCTTGGAGGCAACGATTCTGAGGTTTCATCTAACATATTTTGGACATGTTATAAGAAGGGACCCGTCCTTGGAGAGGGACATCAGGCTTGGGAGAGTGGAGGAACAGCGCAGCATGGGAAGATCCTCTATGAGGTGGATTGATTCAGTGACTGGGGTAATCAGGATGGAAGTGTCAGAGACAGTGCGATTGGCACAGGACAGAGCAGAGTTTAGGGCTGTTGTACATAGGGTCGCTATGAGTCGCAAGCAACTCAACGGCACATAACAACAACAACAACATCACAAAAAGAATGAAAATTCCACTTCTATCAAATTGGTGTTAACTCAGAGTGATCTCCATCTCATATACTGTAAGGTTTTCTTAATTTTTTTAAATTTTATTTTATATTGGTTTACTTACACAGTTCATAAAGTTTGTTCACATTATTTTTCACACCAGATCCTTCCCCTTTCCTTTACTCATCCCTCCCTCCACCCATTAAATTGTGTGACCCTATGATTAAACCCTCTCTCCCCTGCCTGGATCCTTGTACTCATTCTACAATAATGGGCTTATACAGTATTTGTCTTTATGAGACTGAGTTAGTTCACTTAGCATAATGCTCTCTAGTCCCTCCCATGTTCGGTATTAATTTACAAAATCACTGCTCCTGCATGCTGCGTAGTATTCTATTGCGTGAATGTACCACAATTTCTCAATCATACTATTGTGGTTGGACATTTGGGCTGTTTCCATGTTCCTGCGATGCTGAATAACACTGCTATGAACACTGGCGTTCAAGTCTCCATTTGTACCTCAGATCTCATTTTCTCAGGTATATTCCAAGCAGTTTTTAGCTTTAGGAGTCTGACTGGTTTTTTCCTATACACTGTTGTTCCTGGAGAGCATCAGTTTTTCTCCCACTCAGCTTGCAATGGCTGCCAGATACTATGTCCCTTGCAGATCACCTGTCCTGTGGGCCAGTCTTCACATAGTGTCTTCCTTTTTTGTGTGCTTGTCTCTGGATCTATACTGCTCTTTGCTAATTCAGAAGACATTAGGTTTAGGGACAACCCAACACAAATAGGACCTCATTAACAAAAGAAAATCCAAATAGGATTATATACCTAGATCAAGGGAACAGAACTTCAATATGTGGAATACTGTTGACTCTATTATTGCTATAAACCCTAATGCAGTCACAGAAAGAACAAAAGATAAAATGAGAACATAAAAAATGTAATTAATTAAAAAGGGGAAGGGGATAAGAAAGAGACAAAGAAAAGACACCAAATAGAAAACAAACAGCAAGAAAGGGGCCTACCTCCCATATTTCCTTTCAAGAAGGGAAATCCATCCCTTTGGGGCTATAACTTTTCAATAAATCTATCTTTATTATATAAAAACCAATATATAGACCTAAACCTAGATGAAAATTTTAATGAGAATAAAAAAACCCAAAAATTCCTACTAAGATAAAACATTTATATGTGATTTTATTTTTTATAAATTTACTAGTAAATAATAAAAAAATTCTATAGTCTTTGTAATTGTGTGTTATGCACTGGAGAGCTGGACAGTGAACAGGAATGACAGAAAGAGAATTGATGCCTTTGAGCTGTAGTGCTGGAGAGTTGAATGTACCATGGACTGCTAGGAGAACAAACAGGTTTGTCCTGGAGAGGGTGAAGCCAGGCTGCTCCTTAGAGTCAAGGATTCTGAAGTTTCATCTGACATACTTTGTGCATGCTGCAAGGAGGGACTAGTCCTTGGAGAGGGACATCACGTTTAGGAGAGTGGATGGACAGCACAGGAGAGGAAGACCTTCGATGAGATGGATCGATTCAGCAATTGGGGTGAGGGGAGTAGATACTTTGGAGACAGTGAAGTTGGCAAAGGATAGAGCAGGATTTAGGGCTCTTGTACATAGGCTTGCTATGAGTCACAGGCAACTCGGCAGCACATATCAATAACAACATAATACTTATGCTTTTTATAAAACATAAACACAAAAGATCCTGTTGCAGAAGATCAAAGAATGCAACCTTCAATTAGGATAAAGAAAATGAAGATTCTCAACACTGGACAAATAGGCACCATGACAGATGGAGAAAAGACTGAAACTGTCAACAACTTTACCTTACTTTTTTAAACTTCATCTTACTTGGATCCACAATTAACATCCTTCGTAAGGGCAGTCAGGAAATCAGAGACATTGCCCTGGGAAAGTCCGCAGATAGGGACCTCTCCGAATTACTGAGGAGTAATGATGTCCGTTTGAGGACTAAAGTGTGTCTAATTAAGGCTATAGACTTTCTAATCACTTGCTATGCATCTGAGAGCTGGATAATGAATATGGATAACAGAAGAAGAACTGATGCCTTTGAGCCATGGTGTTGTAGAAGAGCATTGAACATCCCAGGGACTGTCAAAATTAAGCAAACAAATATGTCTTGGACAAAGTACAGACAGAGTGCCCTTTGGAGGCAAAGATGATAAAGCTTCACCTCACATACTTTGGGTATGTTGCTAGGAGGGACTGTTCCTTGAAGAGGGACATGACTGGAAAGATGGGAAAATCAGCAAAGGTCAGGAAGACCCTCAACCAGGTGGATGACGTGGTGACTGCTGCAATGAGCTCTAATGTCTCAGAAAGTGTGAAGATGGCACAGGATAGGACAGGGTTCAGATCCATTGCTCAGAGGGTGGCTATGGGATGGACTAAACTCAACAGCACCTAATAACAACGACACACAAAACAGCTCAGCTATACACGTATACCTTAAATGATAAAATTAAATAAAACAAAACCAATATAATATCAGGGGTTATTAGATAGATAAATACCCACATAATTCCATGAGAAACAAAGAGAAAATAATCAATTTTTTAAACTTTTTTTTATTATTATTTTTGTGATCCGTCAAATCAGATCTGACAGGTAAAGGAGGAGACTGTCCATCCTTCTCCAGCAGAGCATCTGGTGGATTCGAACTGCATACCTCTGGGATTGCAGTGCAGCTTCTTGCCATTAGGCCACCAGAGCTTGTCATAAAACCACCAATATTTTAAAAACCACAGTGTACCCTCTACTATGATCCACCCCAGACAACTACTATCCTTGGTGGCTGTGCTTGTGGTATCATGGTTTACTGCTCAAAATGGTTTTCTGAATCATTGGCTTTGACCTTCACCACTTGAGTGGGTGGGAACACAAAATAGGATGTGATCATCATTATGGAACTGGTTCATTTCTCCCATTCCGACGAGTGTAAATTGAGCAAGGTTAGCAGAAAAGGTGGAAATCTCACTACTAGCAAGGAAAAGGAAGTAGAGAGTGCAGTCTATGTCCTTTGGGGCCAGAGATTCCTGCACCAGTCAGACTGAGATCTACACAAGAGCAGTGGCAGTCTCAGCAGAGAACCAGAGATCAACATGTGAGAGAGCTGACTTGGACTGCTGCGCCACAGAGCCAGGGCCAGAGCCTTCACTCAGGCTTGCTGAAGACTGAGGGAAGATGCCATAACTGGCAAGACTAAGAGAACTCTGTAGGGATCTCTGGTGGCCTAGTGACAAAAGCTGTGCTGCAATCCCGAAGGCACACCGTTCAAATTCACCAGCTGATACATGGGAGAGGAATGGGCAATCTACTCCTGTGCAATTAACTGCCTCTGAAAACCTGCCAGAGGGTCAGCTATGGGTCTCTTCTGACTTGACAGTACACAACAATGACAAGGGAATTTTCTAACACTGAGCTAAGCTGTAAGGCTGAAGGCCAAAGGGCCTGTAAGCATGCTTGAGAAGTTACCTGCACTAAGGTAATGTATCCTGTTGCCAACATGAATTATAACCTAAGAAAGCCTACAACCATGAGGATGATTCTGTGGGATCTGTGTGACCACTGGTGGAATCAGAAGCAGATGCAGCAACACAGGGGCCATATTGAGTCTGACCTTTTTAGTTTTGTACTATGGATATTGTTGAGGGGGACAGGTCCCCTTTGTGGAGTTAAGTCAGAAACAACCGTCCCCATGCCAGCCCCACTCTTATTTCATCGTTGCTCTTCTTTCACGTTTTATCAAATGTGTACCAATTTCTAAATAAGATTTCACAATTTCGTGAAAATAGAAACACACTACATGCATTCTTGGGTGACTTTTTTTTCTTTCAAACTTATATTTTTGTGATTAATCCATGTTGGAATGAGCTATGATCTACTAATTTTCAGCATATCTATGGATTTATTACTGATAGGCTTTTGTGTTGTTTTCAATCTTTTGCTGTTAGAATACATTCTCAGGAATGTCCATGTACATCTTTTGATTTAAAAGGTAGTGAGTTAATATTTTTTGTAAAGCGTCCAGAAAATGTGTGATTCACACACCACATCTCTGTGCTGCTAACCCAATGGTGGGTCCTCTATGGCAGCTGGAATTCATGGCAGCTCCTCTGGAGAAAGATGGGCAGCACCCCAGGAGGGTCTGCGAGGAACTGGTTCCAACTCCACATCAAGAAGGAGGGAGAGGGAAGGAGAGAGAGAGAGGGAGAGAGGGAGGGAGGGAGGGAGGGAGGGAGGGAGAGGGATTTCAGACATGAAAGGACTTTGCATTTCTCTGATTACTAAAGAGGTTGAGCATTATTTTATGTACTTAATGTCCATTTGTATTTTCTCTTCAATGAGGAACTGTTCATACCTTTTGTCAAAAACAAACAGAACAAAAGAATTCCAAAACCTTGGTGGCTGAGTGGTAAGGAGTTGTACTGCCAACACAAAGGCACAGGGTTCAAATCCACCAGCTGCTCCGTGGGAGAAAGATGGGCAGTCTCCTCCCATGCGATGTACGGCCTCAGAAACCTGCTGGAAGGCGAGCTGTGAGTCGATTCTGCCTCAAAGGCACACAACAAAAAGCTTTAGTTAGTGAGTAAGGAGTTGCACTACCAAGTCAAAGGCAGGGGGTTTGAATCCACCAGTGCTCCAGGGGAGAAAGATGGGCAGTCTCCTGCTGTGTGATTTACAGCCTCAGAAACGTTACTTCAGTGTCTTCTCTGACTTGACAGCATTGAGCTGGGTGCTTTTGGTTTTTTTAAAACCTTGGTTACTTATGTTTGACAAATACTCTCCTCCAGGACATACCTTGTCCTTTCATTTCCATTATATGGTCTTTGATAAACAGAAATTCTCATACTGGAATCTTTCCTTTATCGCTCGGTCTTTTAATTTTTTAAGAAACCCTTCTTTATTATGAGGTCACAGCAATATTTTCTGATATTGTCTTTTAAAAGTTTTAGGAATATTAATGCAGTTCCTCAAGTAGTAATGGGGAATTGGATACTTTATCAAATAACACCACATAAATTATTTCCTTTTCAAAAGAAGGAAAGTCAGACTATTACAGGCTTCTATTCCCGGAAGCATGCAATTATCAAAAAGAAACCTAGAGGGTTCTGCTTTACATAAAGTTAAAATAGGAGGTCATAGCAATTTCCCATGCCTAATTCTACCCCTAGACTACTCAAGTCACTTGATCACATGAAGTACACAGGACTACAGCTTATATCCTGTCAAAATATTCTGACTTCACCATTCCTGAAAATTCTAGTTAAATATTTTATAGTTAAACTATGTCAGAATGTGTATAAAAGGTATATTAAAAATAATGAAAATAACAATTGTGATTCTTACTTTGCCTCCATTTTTAAATTAAATCACAAGAACAAAATTTAATCTTTGAATTATAAATTTACTACTCAAATGGATGTTAACATACAAATTATATTTTTAAATACTCAATTTCATACATTTCTAATACTTCACTTTCAGAAAATATTCTGCATATCACCTAAACCAATAAAATAATTTCCAAGATACTTACCATTACTATGTGTCAAAGAGTACAAACCAAACATCATTATAAAAAACTCAACTCTGTAAATCTGCAATTATTCACTTTAAAAGTATAATAACTTGGTCTCTGATTTATTGCATAAATCTTAATTTTTCTTTTAAAATTATACTGTTCTCTATTTAATAATTACATATATACTATAAAGGTAAGTTATGGGTCGATTTCAACTCAATGGTACACAACTACAACAACATTCTAAAGAACTAATTTCTAGAGAACTAATTTCTAGACATGCAACTGCTTAATTAAATAGCAAAGGCACTGTAAGATTATTTTCTAAATATTTCTCTGTTACTATCAATGAAAAGGAATTAAAGTATAAAAATTATTACATGAAAGAATCTTAAAGTTTAACTGTAACATCACTAAACACCAAAACGAGTGACTTTTTTGCTTGATGCATACCAATTTTAAATGGGATATAGATAAAATTAACATAAGGTTAAATAATTTTGTACTATAAAAGTGTTTAAGATCTTCTGAGTTCCAAAAGTTGTAGGGTATCAAGAGCCAGCATTCTGTTTCAGGGATCTGAGAATTAATAATAGTCTCTGTTGGACGTTGTTAGAATGCCACTTCATATATTTTCTGCAATATGAATTAAACATTGGCTAAATAATGCTGAGCTGGGGGAAAAAATAATTTCAGTCCTTCTCTAATGCTCGCTTGGCACATGAATGACCTACTGCTTCCTCACAGCCTTAACAAAAGCAAAAGTTAACAAGGAATTTAAAAACCACATGAAGATTCAAGATCACAATGAAATCACAACATATTGGGCTACCTGACATTAGTTATTACTATGGACACTTAAAAAGGCTGACAAGAGAGAAAACCTCAAATGTACTGAAATGCCCACCTGGCTCAAAATCTTTTGTGGATCATATTTACTGTGAAAGACAACATAAATAAATGCTACTGTCTTACTTAATCTGATTTCAAAGATGAACTATAAATAGAGAACAAGTGTCATGCGCTAACGGATAGCTTTGACTGTGAGAGTTTGGGTGAGGATGTGGCACATACGTGGTGTCTGTGGTGGACCTGGAATATGGGACTGGCCTGTCTCGAGTGAGAAGGCTGGTTAATAAAATAAAGATTTTAAACCAAAGACATATCATGACATTTAAGAACAAAACCAGCACAAGGTATAATGCTGTAATACAGTAATTGTCATACACATACAAGAATTACCTAGCAATTCTTTTTCAATATGTAGTTCTGCTGTTGTTAGGTGCCATTTAGCTGACCACGGCTCAGAGCAACTCTGTAAACAATGGATCAAAACCTTGCCTACCCTGTGCCATAATCACAATCCCCTCCATGCTCAAACCCACAGATGAAGTCACTGTGTTACTTCATCTTCTTGAGGGTCATGCTCTCTTTCGCTAACTTTCTGAGCATGGTGTCTCTTTCCAAGGACTGGTTCCTTCAGACAACATGCCCAAAGACTCTGAGATGAAGCTTCACCATCCTTGGCAGTAAGGAATACCTTGGTTTCACTTTCTGCAAGATAGAGACAAGAAGTTGTACTGCAATCCCGAAGGCACATGGTTCAAGGCCACCAGCTGCTCCCCAGAAGGACAGGCAATCTCCTCCCATGTGAATAACTACTTCTGACAACCCACTGGAAGGTAAGCTGTGGTCGGGTCTGACTCTATGGTACACAACAACAATAGGATATTCAGTACTCTATTCCTTTGTTCTGTTCAGACAAGAGCTTCTTGGTCTATAAATAAATTTCACAGGAGGACAATTCTGGGATTGTTCTGGGATCCTCATTCTCAATGTTAGCCATAATTTATTATGATCCACACAGTCAAATACTTTTGCATAGTCAATAAAACAAGTAAACATCTTTCTGGTATTTTCTGCTTCCTGCCAAGATGCATCTGACATCAATCAGCAATGATACCCCTCATTCCACAGCCTTTTATGGCAGTTTCCTGTCTATGTACTATTTCAGTGGTGTGTTTTTTTCTTTAAAATCAACAAGATTTTACTTGCAAGTCATAGTAATAAGATTCACTTATGAAATAACAGGCCTTGAAGCTTCCATGAACATGGCTGAATCTAGTACTGCAAGATGTGCCTTTCAGGTTGGAAGGCATTTGAAATGCTAGTGGGGCCTCCTCCAGGCGCCCCAGAGAGAGAAGTTGCCACCATGTGTGTCCACGTGCGATGGACCGTCCTGAGTAACTGCTCCAGTTTCCTGATCAAGAGGAACAAGAGGACCTACAGGACCCAGCCAAGTGACCTCAGAGCTGGGGACTCCTTGCCTACAACAGGCTGATCCCAATGCAAGACTTGGTGTAGAGCCCACCTTGGCAAAGGGGCTGTAAATGCTGCTACAGTGAAAAGCTGCCTCCTTGAAACAGAATCTACATCGGTAAACAGAGTGAAAAGCTTTTACTTGGTGAAAGGCCTTCAATGCGAGGTGGCACAGCTGTTGTTGTTGTTGTTGTTGTTGTTATGTGCCGTCAGGTCTCCTGAAACTCATAGCGACCATACGTACAACAGCTCTGAAGCCTTCCCTGTCCTGAGCCCATCTCACTGACTCAGAAACAGAAATCCCCGTCGCCCCCATTACTGTATCAATCCACCTTATCTGGGGTCTCCCTCTCCTGCACTGTCCTTCCACTCTTCCAAGCATGATGTCCTACTCCAAGGATTGGTGCCACGTGCTCAAAGTATGAGACAGACCTTCAAAATCCAAGCCTCCAAGGAGAAACTTGACTTCACCATCTCCAGGACAGACCTATTTGTTTTCTTGGAAGTCCATGGTATGTTCAAGACTCTTCTCCAGCATAACTACTCAAAGGCATCCATTTTTCTATCATCTTTAGTCATTATCCAGCTCTCTGATGCTACAGAACCCCACTAATAACAGTAACATTTTGGATGCATGAAGTATGAATCCAAAAAAAAAAGGTAAAAAATCAAATGAAAGACTATAAAGATCAAGTAGACATTTTGTGAGCTGAGATAGACTGGTACCGGCCAACAATTCAGACAATTTTATGATCTACTATACTGGAGTGAGCACAGGTAGACTAGTAGCAAGAGACTGCACTGCAATCCTGAAGGTACATGGTTCAAATCCATCCTCCTCAGTGGTACACAATAACAACAAGAGGAATGGCAGTGTGTTCATCGTCAAGAAGAATATTCCAGATCTAACCTAAAGTGTAATGTTGTGAGTGACAGGACACTAAAGGACAGCACACAACTAGTTAACATGTTTCAACCACTCAAGTCAAAGGGAAGAAAATGAGCATTTCTATCAACTTTTACAGTCTGAAATTGATCGAACATGCGAGCAAAACGCATTAACAAAAACTGGTACCTGGAATATAAAAGTTGGAAACAAGGAAGATGGACTGGTAGGTGGAAAATATGGCCTTGATGACAGAAATAGACTGGAGAGAGAGCACATGCTAAGAATTACATACAATCAAAGATTTATTCACCTAAACACCTTTTCTAGAAAACATAAATGGGACTATACAGAGGGTCCTTACCTGATGGACTACCTAAGAATCAGAATAGGTACATCTGTGGAAAGTGTTCAAAGAGCAGCTCGGCCTCAGCACTCAAAACAAGGCCAGGAACTGACTGTGAAACACACTATCAACTTTTCCTATGAAAGATCAAGTTGAAGGTGAAGAAAACGAAAACTAATCCCCAAAAGCCAAAACACGAACTTGTGTTTATCCCAAACAAATTTATAAACCATCTCAAGAATAGAATTGAAGCATCACATATTAATGACGAGAAAACAAACTAGTTATGGGATGACAACAAGGACAACATACATGGAAAAAGCAAAAGGTCATTGAATAGAAAAGACTAAAACGTATGTCGGAAGAGACTCTGAAGGTTTTTGTTTTGTTTGCTTGGTTTTTGGTTTTTGTTTTTTTTTGACTTTGAAGTTTTTAAGTACAAAAGAGGAAGAATGCCAATTTAAAGACTAAAACACACCCAAACGCAAGCATGGTATTTTCAACTGCTTCATATACATGTGAAGCTTAGTGAGTAAGGAAGATAGAAGGAAAATTGTTAGTTTCTTGAATTTTATATCAGTAAATCCTTGAAGAGACTACACCTAATCCAAGCCAAGGTCTTTGCAATTACTTGTCATGCCTCAGAGAGTTGGACAATGACTAAGGATGACAGAAGAAGAATCGATGCCTTTGAGTTGTGGTGCTAGAGAAGAGTCTTGAACATACCATGTACTGCCAAGAAAACAAACAGGTCTGTCTGGGAGAGAAACCAAGTTTCTCCTTGGAGGCTTGAATTTTAAAGTTCCATCTTACATACTTTGGGCATGTGGCCAGGAGAGATCAGTCCTTGGAGAAGGAAATCATGCTTGGAAGGGTGAATGGACAGCAATGGAGAGAAAGATCCTGGATGAGATAGACTGACAAAGTGACTAAGGCAATGAAGGTTTGTGTGTCAGAATGAGTGAGACTTGTTCAGACAGGGTAGGGTTCAGAGCTCCTGTACATAGGGTTGCTATGGGTCACAGGTGACTCAATGACACATAACAACAACAAAGACTTGAATATCCCTTGGACTGCCGAATGACCAAAGCAAGCTGATTTGGAAGAAGTGCGTCCAGGATGCTCCTTGGTAGAAATGTCATCACATACCCATTAGGAACACTGTCAGGAGAGGCCAGTCCTTGGAACAGGGTGTTATGCTTAGAAAGTAGAGGATCAGTGAAGGAAAGGAAGATCTTCAAGGAAATGTACTAACAAAGTGACTACAAAAATGCGTTTAAGCATGGGTCACAGCATCCTGCAAAGCTTAGATTTACTGTACACAGGGTTGCTGTAAGGTCGATTTGATTTGACAGCACTTAACAACAACGTGGAAAACTTCCTTTCTCTTAGAAGCTTTTCCATTGTATATATTATTTTTGCTCAATATATAATTTGTTATGACCCACACAGTCAAATGCCTTTGCATAGTCAATAAAACACAGGTAAACCTCTGATAATCCTCTACTTTCAGCCAAGATCCATCTTATATGAGCAATGGTATCTCTCGTGTCATGGCCTCTTGTGAATCCAACTTGAATTTCTAGAAGTTCCCAGCTGATGTACTGTTCAAGTCTTTTTAAATAATCTTCAGTAAGATTTTATTTGTATGTCATACTAATGATACTGTTCGATGATTTCTATGTTCTGTTGAGTCATTTTTTTTTTAAACAGGAACAAACATGTTTGTTTTTCTGGCTAGTTGACCAAACAGCTTTCTTTCAAATTTACACGTCCAGAATTGCACTTCTTTGTTGGAATTCCAATTTCTGAGGCCTTAACTGTTTTGCCAATGCCTTCAATGCATCTTAAATGTCTTCTAGCATTACTACTGGTTCTTGGCCATATGCGACTTCCAGAAATGGTGTGGTGTCACCCAATTCTTTTCAGTACAGTGATTTTACATATTCCTTCCATTTTATTTTAATAATTCCTACATCATTCAAGATTTTGCCCAAAGAATTCTTCAGTGTTGCAACTCTATGTTTGAACTGGTTCTTCAGTTCTTTCAGCTTGAGAAATGTCAAGCAACCTCTTCCCTTTTGATTTACTAGCTCCAGCTCTCTGCACATTTCATTATGTTTTGTCTTCTTGAGCTACCTTTTGAAATCATCTGTTCGTTTCTCTTACTTCAACCTTTCCTCCCTCTGTTTTGGCTCCTTGACATTATGAGTTTCAGAATCTTTTCTGACATTTATTTTAGTCTTTTCTTCTGCTGCTCTCTTTGTACTGAGCTTTGGATTTCTTCATGAGTGATATGCTTGGTGTCAACTCACTGGTCCTGATCTTCAATCTTGAGTGTTCAATGAATCAAATCTATTTTTAAGATGTCTTTTTAATTCAGGTGGGATAGACTGAAAGCCAAGTTTTTTAGTTCTCATGGACTAGTTTTCATTTTCTTTAGCTTCAATCTGAACTTGCACGTGAATAACTGACACTCCACAGTCAAGCTGTGGCCTTGTTTGCACTGCTGACATTGAGCTTTTCCATCTCAAAGAATGAAATTCCCAGAACACTTATGTATGCTCATGTGAAGCCACGAAGAGCCCAAGAAAGAGTTGTCTGAACAGAACACGGCAATACTGCATGGTTTATAATGGGGCAAGGTGTTTATCGGGACTGTATCCTTTCTCCGTAACTATTCAATCTGTTTGCTGAGCAAATCATTGGAGAAAGCTGGACTGTATGAAGAAGAATGTGGCATCAGGATTGGAAGAAGACTCATCAACAACCCGCCTTATACAACCTTGCTTGCAGAAAGTGAAAAAGACTTGAAGAACTTACTGCAAAGATCAAATACTACAGTCCTCAATATATACTATGCCTTAAAATAAAAAGAAAACAAAAATCCTTACTACTGAATCACTAAGAGGTAGCATATCGATAGAGGGAGAAAAAAACTGAAGTTGTCAGTGATTTCATTTTATATGGACTCAGAATGAAGACACATGGCAGTAGCAGTCAAGAAACTGGGAAAATCAACAAAGATTTCTTCAAAGTTCTAAAGAGCAATGATGGCAGTTTAAAGACTAACATGTGGGCGGGGAGAGAAGTGCAGCAATGAATGAATGGAAATCCAAAATCTCTGTAAATGCTCATTAAAATTATTAAAAAAAAAAAAGACTAACGTGTCTGATTTAAGCCATGGTCTTTTCAATTACTTCCTACACATCTGAAAGCCAGACAGTGAACAAGAGCAACAGAGGATAAAATTCTGCCTTTGAATTGTGGTGTTGAGAGAATAATGCTGACTTGCGTGCCAAAAGGAGAAATAAGACCCTCTTGGAGGAAGTGCAACCTCAGTGCTCCTTCAGGGCAAGGATGGTGAAACTTCATCTCACATACTCAGGGCATATTATCAGGCAGGGCCAGTCCTTGGAAGAAGACCTCATGCTGGGAAAGGCGCCTGGGCCGGAGAAAGAATGGAAGCCCTTCAACAAGACTGACTGACACGGCTTCAACGAGACTGACTGACACGGTAACTCTAACAACAGGCTCGAGCATGGAGAGATGGTGAGGATGGTGCAGGAGAAAGACTGTTCACAGAGTCCCTCTGAGCCGTATCCAGCTGGACAGCAGCTAACAACAACAACAGAAAGGATTTTTACCTGAATCTCAGAAGCTCAATGTCAGTAAGTTTGATATTGACATGTATACTAATTGACTGAAGGAATGTTACGCCTTCTATCATTTTTCTCTTTTATCATATTTCTTCTATCACGTCATCACTTTTACACCATTTAAAACCAATATATTGTGAAATAAGCACTGAAAACAGCATTAGCATGCTTGTTATGTTATTGTTTAAAAGCATCTATTAAAAATGTGTACCATAATTTTCTTGTGGTCTTTTAATATTGTATTATACTATAATAATGATATTTTAATATTCCTTAAAGTACATATTAATGCTGTACTTTTTTTAAAAGGAAGTTAAACTTATTTGTAAGTCAATCTTATTTGAATAGTTTGACAGGACACACTGTCTCTGCCAATGAGGTCACATGACAATATTGTATCCAAAATGAGGAGTAAATACGCTGCCTCGAGGTTTTGACAAAAATATATTGGAAGCATATGAATGATATAAAAAATACTGCTTTGGGAAAGGGATATTGAAATAGCATTTCAATCTTTTAATGCATTCTGAATTAATTCAGGTAAGTCTAAATGAAAGAAACGGTAAAAACCTGGGCTAATTTTAATAAAGATTTGAATGACTAATAAGTAATAAGTCCTTTGCCAATCAGGTGATTTTCAATTCTTTGCTTTCAGGCAAATTGGAGAAGGGAGTAGGGTCTAAATGAGTTACTCTCTGACTGATGACTGAACATAATTTTTGATGGCAGGAACAGTAAGATGTTGGTTTTTGTAAATCACACAGAAGGTATACAAAGGAGAACCATCTATTTATTTATTATGTGAATGAGGATTGTAAGCACATATAACACTGAAAAACAGGAACCAACATTTTTTAAAACTTTTATTTTACTTTTTTGTTTTAATTTATTAATTTCAATGAAAATTTACAGAGACTTTGGATTTCCACTCATTCACTGTTGCACTTTCCTCCCTTGCCCCCTAGTACACTACTCTCTTAGAAAAGTAAGTCTTTCATTGTTTTACAATCCCTCCCTCCAGTTCACTTTGGACTCCTATCATGACTGAAATACCTAATAATTTCCCCTCTTAAACAGTTTCCTCCCTCATCTGTTTCAATGCAGTATACATTATTGAGCCCATTCTTTTCAGTCTCCCACCAACCTCGAGGTCAGTCCTGCTTTACAACAGTAGCACCATGCAATAGTTGTCCTTTTGTGATTGAGATATTTCACTCAGCATAATGTCCTCCAGGGTCACCCATTTTGAATAATACTTCATGAGTTCCTTGTTTTTCAATGCAGCATAGTATTCCATTGTGTGAATATACTACAGCTTCTCTATCCATTCATTTGTTGATGGGCATTTAGGTTGTTCCCAACTCCTTGCTATTGTGAAGTAGGCCACGATAAACATGGGTGTGCATATATCTGCTTGGATGTCAGTTATGGTCTCTTTAGGGTATACTCCCAGAAATGGAATTGCTGGGTCAAATGGTATCTCTATTTGCAACTTTCTGAGAAAGCACCATAAAGCCTTCCACAGTGATTGCACCATTCTACACTCCCACCAACAGTGAATAAGGGTTCCATTTTCTCCACAACCTCGCCAGTCCATTTGTTGATTGCTGTTCTGTTAAATTTGCAATTCTGACTGGGATGAGATGAGATAGTTGTTTTGATTTGAATCTCTTAGAGCTAGGGATTTTGAATATTTCTTCATGTGCTTGTTAGCCATCTAAATGTCATCTTCAGTGAAGTGTCTGTTCATATCTTGTGCCCATTTTTCTGTTGGATTATTTACCTTTATCTTGTTGTAGTGCTCAAGTATTTTATAAATTCTAGATTTAAGTCCCTTATCTGATATGTCATTACCAAGTACTTTTTCCCAGTCTGTGGCTTCCTTTTTTTACCCTGGTGGAGAAGGTTTTGGATGTGCATAGGGATTTTATTCTTAGAAGATCCCATTCATCTATTTTATCTTCTCCGGGTTATAGGGTTTTCAGGATACTTGAAGACTGTTTACGTTGTGGATTAAGACTTCTAGCATTCTTCCAAGCTTTTCTTTAATGAAATGTATAGTCCTTGGTTTTAGTCCTAGGTCCATGATCCACGTTGAGTTGGTTTTTGTGTATGGAGTGAGGTGTGGATCTTGCTTGTGTCTTCTGCAGATCCTTTGCCAATTTTGCCAACACCATTTATTAAAAAGGCTGTCGTTTCCCCACTTAGCTGATTTCATCTCCTTGTCAAAAATCAGTTGACCATATATAGATGGGCTGATCTCCAGATTCTCAATTCTATTCCACTGGTCCACGTGTCTGTCACTGTACCAGTACCACTGTCTTAACCACCATGGCAGTGTAGTAGGATTTGAAATCAGGAGCGAGATACCTCCTACCTCTCTTCTATTTTTAAGGAGTACTTTGCTTATTTGGGGCTTCTTTCCATTCCAAATGAAACTAGAGATTGCCTTTTCCATCTCGTTGAAGAATGGGATTGGTATTTGTGTTGGATTGTATTAAAGGTGTAAATTGCCTTTGGTAGTATTGCTATTTTCACAATATTGAGTCTTCCTATCCATGAGCAAGAGATATTTTTCCAATTCTCCAGATCTCTTTTAGTTTCTTGTGGTAATGTTTTGTAATTTTCTTTGACTAGATCCTTTGTGCTTCTGGCTAAATTTACTCCCAAGTATTTAATTTTGTGATTAGCTATTGTGAATGGTATTGCTTTTCTTAGTTCTGGCTCTGTATTCTCTTTGTCACTGTAGAGAATCCAGCTGATTTTTGTATGTTGATCTTGTATCCTGCTACTTTGCTGAATTGGTCCACTGTGTCCAATAGTTTTCTTGCTGAGTCTTTAGGGTTTTCTAAGTATACTATCAAATCATCTGCATAGAGAGATATAGTTTTACCTCCTCTTAGCCAATTTGGATACCTTTTATTCCTTTCTCTTGTCTTATTACTATCACTAGGACTTCCAATACAATATTGAATAAGAGAGGTGATAGTGGGCATCCTTGCCTAGTTCCTGTTCTTAAAGGGAATGCCTTTAACCTCTCTCCATTGAGAACAATATTGGCTCTCGGGTTTGTGTAAATACTTTTAATATGTTGAAGAAATTCCCCTCTAATCCTATTTTATTGAGTATTTTAATCAGGAAAGGGTGTTGGATTTTGCCAGAGGTCTTTTCTGCATCTATTGATAGGACCATGTGGTTCTTGTTCTTTGTTTTTAATGTGATGAATTACATTAATTATTTTCCTTATGTTGAACCATCCTTGCATACCTGTTATAAATCCCACTTGGCCATGGTGAATTATTTCTTTGATGTATCATTGGATTCTACTGGCCAATATTTTATTCAGGATTTTTGCATCTATGTTCATGAGAGATATTGGCCTACAGTGTTCTATTTTGGTGGTGTCCTTTCCTGGCTTTGGTGTCAGGGATATGTTGCTTCATAGAATGTGTCTGGGAGAATTCCATTATTTCTTATTTTCTGAAATAATTTATGTAGAATTGGTGACAGTTCTTCTCTGAGTGTTTGATAAAATTCACTTGTAAAACCATCTGGTCCAG
The DNA here is from genome assembly GCF_000299155.1 of Elephantulus edwardii. Classification (NCBI taxonomy): domain Eukaryota; kingdom Metazoa; phylum Chordata; class Mammalia; order Macroscelidea; family Macroscelididae; genus Elephantulus; species Elephantulus edwardii. Next base: position 22,754,826 of record NW_006399761.1, on the reverse strand, counting down.
GGCTTTTTTTGGTTGGAAGTTGTTATACTACCTTTTCAATTTCTTCTTTTGTAATAGGTCTGTTCAGGTATTCAATTTCAGTTTGTGTCAGTGTAGGTTGTTGTTGTTTGTTGTTGTTATGTGCCGTCGAGTCGTTTGCGACTCATAGTGACCCTATGTACAATAGCCCTAAACCCTGCTCTATCCTGTGCCAATCTCATTGCCTCTGACACACCCATCCCGATTACCCCAGTCACTGAATCAATCCACTTCATAGAGGGTCTTCCCCTCCTGCGCTGTCCCTCCACTCTACCCAGCATGATGTCCCTTTCCAAAGACCTGTCTCTCCTTGCAACATGTCCAAAGTATGTGCATTTCTAAGTTTTGTCCATTTCCTCTAACTTTTCATATTTGTTTGAGTATAGTTTTTCATAATACTCTAATGTTAGCTTTTTTATTTTAGTTGGTTCTGTTGTGATGTTGCCAGATTAATCTCTTATTAGGATTATTTGTGTCTTCTTCTTTTCTTTTGTGAATTTTTTTGAAAAGGTCAATAAAAACTTTTTTATGTGAACTGATGAAGGTTTACAGAGAGCAGATCTGTTTTCTCATTCAGTAATTCACATATCTTTTGGGTGAAACCTTACAGAGTAAACTGGTTTTCTATTCAACAATTCAAACATATATTTCCTTACATATACTGTAATTGCCACAATATAGTATCATTCATCACACTTCCTTGTATAATAACATTTGTTGTTGTTGTTGTTGTTAAGTGCTGTTGAGTTATTGGTGACTCATAGTGACCCTATGAACAAAAGTCCTTGACACATGCATGACTTTCATCTTTTCTCCAGGTTCATAGGGTTTCCAGAGGCAAGCTTTTTAAGGAAGTGGATGCCACTCCTGCTTCCAAGCTTGTTTTAATCTAGGAGCTCCACCAAACACTGTCCACCATGGGTAACCATTATCTCATTTGACACATCAGTTACCTCTGTACAGCAAGTGGACACACCAGGACTATACGACCTAGAAGAACGTTTGACCAAAAACAATTTAAAAAATTGCCCGAGGGCCACAGTTCAGAGGGTCTTACAATATATTCCGGCACACCCAAATGCTGCTGGCAAACTCTGGGCCAGAGACTCCTAATTCAACTAGCACATCTGCTCTGCGGCCACCCACTTGGGGGCAAAAAGAAAGCCACAGATGTCCCAGCATCCCCCACTTGCCTCTGTCCCAGGCTCAAGAGGCAGCATCCATCCAGCTCACACTGAGACTCAGGAGAGACACTCACCCTTATCTTCAGGCGTGGCCATACATTTCAGTATTTTACCATTTAAGAGAACATAAATCCTGATAAATTGTTCATAGGGTCACTATGTGCTGTTGATGACTCAAGGGACACCAGCAATGCCTAGGGATAAACATTTTCATTGTATGAATCATTCACATTATAAATACCTGTTACTACTATCAATACGGATGTGAATGATTCATACAATGAAAATTAAAAAACAGTTTTAAGAAACTGAAAAAGACTTACATAAATTGAAAGTTTAGAGACTGAGGTGCACCTGATCCAGGCCATGGTCTTTGCAATTGCTTGCTATGCATCAGAGAGCTGGACAATGACTAGGTATGACAGAAAGAGAACAGATGCCTTTGAGCTATGGTGATGGAGAACAGTGTTGAATATACCATGGACTGCCAAAAGAACAAACAAGTTCATCTTGGAGAGGGTGAAACCAGGCTGTCCTTGGAGGCAAGGATTCTGAGGCTTCATCTGACATACTTTGGACATGTTGCAAGGAGGGACCAGTGCTTGGAGAGGGACGTCATGCTTAGAAGGGTAGAGAGACAGAGAAAGAGAGCAAGACCATCGATGAGATGGACTGATTCAATGAGTGGGGTAATGAGAATAGGTATGTCAGAGACGGTAAAGTTGACACAGAATAGAGAAGGTTTCAGGGCTTTTGTACAAAGGGTCACTATAAGTCACAAGCGACTCGATGGCACATAAAAACAACAACAACAACAACAACAAATGAATGTCATTTCATGTTCTTGGGTTCTATTATATGCTGTTAAGTCAGAACCAACTCACCGCTGACCTGCCAGAGGGCTCTGAGAAGCTGTAAATCACATAGATATTGCTCATCTTCTCCATTCAGAGCAATGGATGAATATGAATCACCCATCTTTAGGCTGGAAAGGCAACTCCTTACCCCCTAGGCCACCTGGAAAGATTCCACAATCCTGGGTTGGAAGACTTAATGTTATCCAAATGCCAATACTAAAAACAATATATAGATTCAGTGTAATCTCAACCAAAATTCCGACCGCTTTCTTTACAGTAATGGAAAAACCCAATCCTTAACTTTCCATGGAATGCTAAGAGGTCCCAACTAGATAAAGAACTGCTGGAAAAGAACATAAGAGGGAGATTCACAATCCCTGCTTTTAAATCCTTTTTATATAAGTAATAAAAGAAAGCTCTGGAGAATTAGTGGTGAGGAGCTGTGCTGCCAACTCAAATGTATATGGTTCAAATCCACCAGCTCGCCCGAGGGAACAAAATGGACACTCTCCTCCTGAGCTATTTCCTGCCTCTCAAAACGCGCTACACGGTCAGCTATGAGTCAGTTCCAACGTGACGGTGCATAACAACAACAACAACAGTAATCATGATAGTACTAACTGGTAGACTAAACACACAGACAAATGAAACAGAATCCAGACTGTAGTTTTCAATTTGTACTGCAGCTGAATATCAAGAAAACAAAGATTCTCACCACTGGGCCAATTGGCAACGCCATGATAGATGAAGAAGAGACTGAGATTGTTAACAGTTTCAGCTTCTTTGGTTCCACAACCAACACTCTTGGCACCAGCAACCAGGAAATCAAAAGAGGAAGTGCATTGGAAAAATCTGAAATCAGGGACCTCTCCTGAGTGCTGAAGAGCAAAAATGTCAGTCTAGAGACTAAGGTGCACCAGATCCAAGCCATGGTCTTCTCAATTACTTACTTGCTATGCATCTAACAGTGGAACAATGAATAAGGCTGATGGGAGAAGGATCAAAGCCTTTGAGTTGGGGTGCTGGGGAAGAGTACTGAACATACCACAGACTGCCAAGAGAACAAACAGGTATGTCCTGGTGAGAGTGAAATCAACTTGCTCTGCGGATGCTAGGATTTGGAAGCTCTGTCTCACAAAGTTTGGGCACGTGGCAGGAGGGGCCAGTCCTTGGAGAAGGATATCATGCTCATTAGGGTGGAGGACAGACCCTGGAAGAGATGGATTGACACAATAACTGAGGTCATGGGGGTAGATGTGTCAGAGACAGTGAAAATGGCTCAGGATAGGACAAGGTTCAGAGCTACTGTACATAGGGTTGTTATGAGTTGTGGGAAACTTGCTTTTTTACAAGAGTGTCACCTGATGAAGAAACAGGAGTCTCATCAATATACAGTGCTGGGAAAACGGACTTCTGCATGCAAGGAAATGAAAGAAGATTCCTGCTTTTTACTAGAGCAAAAACAAATTTAAAATGCATTAAGGACCTAGATGTGAAAATGAAAACCATCACAGTTTTAAAAGAGACAATGTTATTGGGTCTAGCTTTTAACAATGGAATATTTACCTTAACAACAAAAGCAAGCAGAAAAAGAAAAAAATAAATAAAAGGCACCTCATAAAAAACTAAAACCTCATAAGAATCAAAAGACTTTACCAAGAAAGAAAGAAAACCAAGATATCAACTGGGAGAATATCTTTGGAAAGTATACATCTATAATAATCTAGTAACAACAACAACAACAAAAACCAATCTAGTAACCAAAATACATACAAAACAAAAAGACAACAAATTTATAATCATAAAATCGGCAAAGGATGTGACAGACATTTTACTCAACAGGACATTAAAACGGCCACCAGAAACAAGAAAATAAATCAAGAGTGGCAGAGTGATGCAAATCAAAACCACAATACGAAACATTTCACTTCCATAAGAAAGGCCACATCCAACAGCAAATGAATGGACTGAGAAGTTGTGGTACATTCATACAAAATAATACTATGTAGCACGCAGGAGCAATGATTTTGTAAATTACTACCTAACTTGGGAGGGACTGGAGAGCATTATGCTGAGTGAACTAACTCAGTCCCTTAAGGACAAATACTGTATAAAACCATTATTGTAGAATGAATGTCTGGATCCAAGGTGAGAGGGAAGGGTGGAAAGAGAGGGGTGAGCATGGGGGGCGGGTAGGGTGTTAATCATAGTTTTGTATAATTTGATGGGTGGGAGGGATGAAGGAAATGGGAAGGATCATTTGTGAAAAACAATGTATTCAAACTTTGTAAATAAATCAAGTGTTAAAAAAAAAAAAAAAGAATAACCACGGTGGGAGCTCTGGTGGCCTAGTGGCAAGAAGCTGTGCTGCAATCCCAAAGGTGCACAGTTCAAATCCACCAGATGCTCCATTGGAGAAGGATGAGCAGTTCATCCTGTGCCAGTCATATCCGACTCAACAGTACACAATAAGGGGGGATATGGGGGGGGGAATTCTTAGTTCCTGAAGTTACAGTCTCATGTCAGGATACAGGACCTTATGCAACTCTTACTATTGCCCTAAACTTGTAATATCTGAGGGTCATTCCCTCATCATTAGTAAGAATGACCAAGGTAAATAAAACAAAGTATAAACAATAAATGTTGGTGAAGATGTGAGGAAATGGGAACCCTTGTTCACTGCTGGTGGAAAGGCAAAAGGGTACAGCTGATGTGGAAAACAGTGTGGCATTACCTCAAAAAACAAAACTACTAAGACCCAGTAATGTCACTGCTAAAACAACAGTTTAGCTTAACTAGTTTTTGGGGTTTTTTAGTTTAACTAGTTTTTAAAAACATTTTTTTAAAAAAATCTACCTTGTGGGATTCCTGAGTTTATACTCAGGGTAGACGAACAACCCAGAAAAGGAAGATGTGAGAATAGCTGTACAACTCAAAAAATGTCATCGATGTCACACACGCATAGAAACAGATGAACTGGTATATGTTTTCCTTTGTATAGTCTAGAAAAACAACAAAATAAAAAGGAATAAGAGACTTAGTTGTGTAAAAAATTCTACAGAGGGCCATCTTCGTTAAGTCAACTCCATATGTGGGGATTAACTGGTTTTCAATTTCTTACCTTTATCCATGAGCATATGGTAATAAATTCTAAGGGATGCAGTTCTGTTCTTTTCTAGCAGTTCCATGGAAGCAGAGATAACAATATTCTCCAAACTAACCGAAAATATTGGGTAATAATCACATTTTATTGGAACGGAAGGTACATCACTAAGTACCTATTTCATAATACCAATACCTACCTCCATCAAGTCAATGCATAATGACCCTGAAGATTTTCCCCAGTTCAGTTTTTCACAAATTTTCACAATCAACATTTCTCTTAATAAAAACTGCATGCTAAAAAAAAAGTTCTGCTAAATGACGAATGTTTTAAATAGATTGGGTTTGTCAAGTCAAGATTAGTCTTTTAACTTTCACAATAGTAATTTCAAACATCTTTTTATTCATAGCAATTATAAGGAAGATGTTATTTTATAGTTCATGAAACATAATAGATATAGACAGCATAGTACCCACATTCAAGGAAATTAGCAGTCTAATAACCATACAAATAATTACAATAGAGAGTGAGATAACAATTACTTCCAACAGTCTATTAGGAAAATACCAGAATTTAAAACAAGAGAGCAACCATAGGACTGAGGAATGAAAAAGCTCTGGTGGCCTAGTTGCAAGAAGTTGTGCTACAATTCTGAAGGCATGTAGTTCGAGACCACCAGCTGCTCTGTGGAACAAGAACGGGAAATCTCCTCCTGTGTGATTATCTGTCTCTGAAAACATGCCAGAGGGTCAACTATGGGTCGGTTCTGACTTTACAGTAAACAACAACACACATGCACACACACATGATAAAATAAATACAGCAAAAATATTTAACAATTGCAGAAATGAGGAGGTTGTTATATGGATGTGCTAGTTATAACCCACAGTACAAGCAATTAAGAAATCAAAAGACATGCTGCATTGGAAAAATCTGATCTGGAGAACCTCTCCAAAGTGCTAACGCACAAAGATGTCAGTTTAAAGATTAAGGTGAACCTGATGCAATCCATGGAATTTTCAATTGCTTTGCATGCCACTAAAAGTTGGACAATGAATAATATCTAAGACTTGATGCTTTCAATTGTGGTACTGGAGAAGTGTACTGAATGGATTATCAAAAGAACAAGCAAATAAGTCTTGGAGAAAGTGAAACCAGGGTGCTCCTTAGAGGGAAGCATGGTGAAACTTTGTCTTGCATGCTCTGGGCAAGTTATCAAGAGGAGTCAGTCCTTAGAAAAAGACATCATGTTGGGAAAGGCAGAGGGTCACTTAAAAAGAGGGCAGCTCTCAAAAAGACGGACAGGCACGGTGACCGTTAACAATGAACTTGGCATGCTGGGGATTGTGTGGATACCACAGCATAGGGCAGGGTTCAGATCTGTTTCATACTCAACTTGATGGTCCCTAACAACAAAAAGTTATCAATTATTGTGTCTCAGCTCCAAATCCACCCTTCTTTGCCTGGCTTGTAACAATGACTATGACCTTGTAAACATTTCTTTTGCCTGCTGGTAGGATGTTAAGCTTCACAAAGAGGAGGCAATGGAGTGGTCCTGGAAACATTTCTCTTTAAGATTCTGAAAAACTAAAACCAAAAGCACAGCCATGAAGTTGACTGTGACTCCTAGTGACCCTTTGTTGGGTTTCCAAGGCTGTTACCTTTACAGGAGGAGAGTGCCCACCTTTCTCTCATAGAACAGCTAGTGGATTTGAACTATCAAACTCTTAGTTAGCAGCCTGACAGTCTATGCATTGCTCTACAAGGGCTCCTTAAGGATTTTAGTCCTCCCTTATTATTTATTATTATGATTGTGTTCATGGAAACACAATACGCTTGATGAGATGAGAGGCTATGCTTGGCTGCAAGCTCATCTCCCAATTAGCACAAAACACATCTCCAAACCAAGCAGCTACATGAACCATGCCTTTTTCTTTCCTTTCATTTATATAAAGACATAGATAGATAGATAGATAGATAGATAGATAGATAGATAGATAGATAGATAGATAGATAGATATAGATAGATGATAGATAGATAGATGATAGATTGTTGTTGTTACGTACCCTATGCACAACAGCTCTGAAAACTGCCCTGTCCTGAGCCAGTCTCGCTGATTTTGACATACCTGTTGTGTTGCTGTTGACTGCCCTGGAGTCAAGCATGACTCAGTGACCCTATGAACAAAAGGCCTGATGTCTTTCCATAACTATCATCCTTTCTCCAAGTTCATAGAGTTTCCAGAGGCATGTGGCTTAGGAAGTGGATGCCACTCCTGCCTTAAACTGAGAGCTCCACCAAACACTACCCACAAAGGCAACTGTTGTGGCATTTGACACCCCAATGGCACAAGATTCAGCATCACAGCAAACCCAGATTACCTAACCACAGCAAACTGACAAAAGAGTGCTGTAAGACTTAGAAGAATGTTCCTCCAAATTATAACAACATGGTTCCTCCAAACAACTTTTAAATACAAGGACCCTCCAGGAAGTCTTGTTGACTCTGAATAGGCTAAAGTAAAAAAAAAACAAAAAAAGCCAACCAAACATTCTACTTGGCCCTGAGTTCCCCAAAATGTGTGTGTGTGTGTGTGTGTGTGTGTAAGTATATATATTTTTTATTAATTCTAATATCCAAAATGCAATCACACTTTTCCTAGTTATTCCCTTTAGCCCTGACTTCCCTTAATCCTTCTATCCAGCCTACCCTTTCCTGATTCCAGGGTTTTATCCTTGCACAAGTGCTGATCTTTCAACCTGATGGGGTCGGTTATTGTAGGTGCGTGCACCTCCCTGATGTTACTGTCCACCGTACAGACCTGTCTATTGTTGTCTGAAAAGTAAGCCCAAGTGGTGAGTTTTGTTCCAGGTTCGAACAATGATTTTTATAAGAAATTCAAATCTACGTCTTGGGAAAAGTGCCCATTTCCTAATCCTTCCTTAGTCTACAGGTAGGAGCTGTTCTTCTAGAGTTACTGCTTTGAGGCTTTAAAGTATTCCTTTACCTTTGAGTTGTGGTGCTGGAGAAGACTATTGAGCATAGCGTGGTTGTTGCTGATTGCCTTCAAGTCCAGCACGACTCATAGAGACCCTATGCACAAAAGGCCTGAAGCTCCTCTACTACTAACACCATTTATCAAAGTTCATAGAGTTTCTAGAGGCATGTTATTTAGCAAGTGGATACCACTCCTGATTCCAAACCTGTCATAGTATGTTATTGTTGTTAAGTGCTGCTGAGTCGCCTGTGATGTATAGAGACCCTATGTACAACAGCTCTGAACCCCTCCCTGTCCTGAGCCAGTCTCACTAATTCTAACAGGCCAACCCCAATTGCCCCAGCTACTGTACCAATCCATCTCATCCAGATTTTCCCTCTCCTGTGCTGTCCTGTCCACTCCTCTGGGCATGATGTCCTTCTCCAAGGAGTGATCACTCTTGGCCACATGCCTAAAGTGAGGGAGAGCTTTTTTGAAGCTTCCAAGGAGAGGCTTGGTTTCACCCTCTCTAAGACAGATCTATTTGTCTTCTTGGCGGTCCATGGTATGTTCAACACTCTTCTCCAGCATCACAACTCGAAGGCATCTATTCTTCAGTCATCCTTAGTCATTGTCCAGCTCTCTGAAGCATAACAAGTAATTGAGAAAACCATCATGGCCTGGATTAAGCGCACCTTTGTATCTAGGCTGACAGCATTGCTATTCAGCACTCTGGAGTGGTCCACAACAGCCGATTTTCCCAGTGCAATTAGTCTATTGATTTCCTGACTGCTGGTGTTAAGAGTGTTGATTGTGGAGCTAAGCAAGCTGTAACTGCTAACAACCTCAATCTCTTCTCCATCTACTATGGTACTGCCAAATGGCCCAGTGGTGAGAATCTTTGTCTTCTTGATGGTAACCTTCAATATATATCGAAGACTATAGTTTTGCTTTTGCAGCAAGCACTTCAGATCTTCTTCAGTTTCAAGCAAGCAAGGTTGTGTAATCTATATATCGTAGGTTGTCAATGAGTCTCACTCCAATCTTGTTGCCACACTCCTCCTCATAAAGCCCTGCTTCCCAAATGATCTGTTCTGCATACAGATTGAAATGGTATGGGAACAGGATGCTCCTGATGTACTCCTTTCCTATGCTGGAGATGAAAAGGTGAGAAAAAATGGGGTCGCTTTCATAGTTAAAAAGGCCATTTCTAGATCCATATTGAAATACAATATTGTGAGTGACAGTGATAATATCCATACACATACAAGGAAGACCTGTTAATACCACTATTATTCAAATTTATATGCCTACAACCAGAGCCAAAGAGGAGGAAGTAGATGATTTCTATCAACTGTTACAGTCAGAAATCAGTTGAACACATAATCAAGATGCTTTAATAATAAGGAGTGACTGGAATGCAAAAGCTGGGAATCAGGAAGAAGGATCAGTTGTTGGAAAATATGACTTTGGTGACAGAAATGAGGCTGGGGACAGAAATACAGAATTCTGTACAATCAATGATTCATTCATAACAAATACTTTTTATAAGAAACATAAACACAGGCTATACACATGGATTTCACCTGATGGGATGCACAGGAATCAGACTGATTATATCTGTGGAAGAAACCACTGGAGAAGTTCAATATCAGCAGTAAAAACTAGACCAGATGCTGACTATGGAGCAGACCATCAACTGTTCATATGCATGTTCAAATTAAAACTAAAGAAAGTTAAATTGTATCCACAGGATCCAAAATTTAACCTTGAGTCTATCTCCCAGGAACTTAAAAACCAACTCAGAAATAGGTTTGAGGCCTTGAACACCAATGAATGAAGACCAGATAAGCTGTGGGAAGATATTAAGAATATTGTTCATGAAGAATGCAAAAAGTCATTACTAAGAGGAAAGAAAAAAAGACCAAAATGGATGTCAGAAGAGACTGAATATTGCACTGGAGTGCTGAGAAGCCAAAGCAAAGGGACGAAATCAAGAAGTTAAGGAGCTGAATAGATTTCAAAGGGCTGTTCAGGAAGATAAGGCAAAATATTATGAAATGTGCTAGAGTCAGAAAAATCGAAAGGTCTGAACTTGCTCAGCATTTCTAAAGCTGAAAGAACTCAAGAATAAATTCAAGCCACAAGTTGCAATGCTTAAGGATGCTATGGGCAGAATACTGAATGATTCAAGAAGCATTAAAAGCAGATGGAAGGAGTATATAGAGTCATTGTACCAAAGAGAATTGGCTGACCTACCATGGACTAACAAGAAAACAAGTAAGTTTATCCTGCAGAGGATGAAATCAAGTTCCTCCTTGGAGGCAAGGATTAGGAAGCTCCGTCTGACACACTTTGGGCATGTTTCCAGGAGAGACCAGTCCTTGGAGAAGGGTATCATGTTTGAAAGGGTGGAGGGACAATGCAGAAGAGGAGACCCCAGATGAGATCAACTGACATAATAACGGGGATAATGGGAGTATATGTGTCAGAGACAGTGAGGTTGGCTCAAGATAGGGCAGAGTTCAGGGCTATTGTGCATAGGGTCACTATGAGTCATTGTTGACTGGACAGCACATAACAACAACCATAACAGTAGTTCATCATGTTCCCTTGTTCTAGTTAAGAATTCTTCTTATTTAATTTTCAAATAGGCAGTAAGTAGTGTTCTGTTTCCTGACTGAACTCTGACTGCTATAAAGGATAGTTACTACACAGCCCTTTCAAAATTTATGAAATGAGAAGGTAGAGTTAAAAGAAAAGGATGTAGCTATTTATCCAGAGCAAAAGAAAACAATGATTTTAAGAAGATTTAGATCTTTAGATTCTTGGCCAAAAGACACGTGTCTTTTAATCTAAGACCAGAAGAACTAAGTGGGGCCTGGGGACCATTTACTGATCATTCTAATCTCGGGCACATCAGATAGACCCAAATAAAATGAAAGGGGGGAAAATAAAAGAAATAAAACAATAAAAACAAAATGAGACGGAAACAATGGAGAATAAAAACTCAAATTCATAAGAAGGCTAGACTTACTGAGCTGATCGGGACCAGAGGAACCCCCAAGACCACTACCCTAAGATATCCTTTAATCACAGCACTGAAACCACTGCTGGGGTCCCCTTTCAGCCAAAATACTAGAATGATGCATGGGTATAGATTTGCTATAATAATAGAAGAGAGGAGGCCAAGGTCACCCAAGCACTGACTGTTTTCGTGACCCTCTCCAAGGAAGGAAACGGACTGCTGATACGAAGCATGGTTCAAGAGGCACAACAGTGCCTTGTGGGAAAGACTAAGAGACACACTGATACTATACACTATACTATACACACCAGACTGCTGAGCTATACACACCAGAACAAAAAGACAATGATTAAGACAAGAATCTTGCTTCTTCCTTGTCTTCCTTCCAGAACCTTCCCCTATGGTCAGTGTCACAGACAACTAGGCACCTCAAAGAGACCTACAGGCAAAAGAAATGCTCCCACAGAGATAGACTGCTGCTACACTTGGCTCCGAACAAATCGCTTGTTTCTACCAAGCTCTAACAGTGTTGTGTGGTGGGACTGTTCGTGATGATGGAAGTCCCATTCTGTCACTTGTGGTGACTAAACCAGGGTTACTGAGCAACAGGAATTTTACTGAAGTTACTGCATCTTAAGTTTCAGAGTGCTCCTTTATCACATTTGGCAGATAATGAAGTTCCCTTGTTCTAGATAATGAATTCTATTTTATCTGAACTAATTTAAGTTTAAATAGCCATATGTAACTAATACATTCAGGTTTTGTTCCTTCCCTTTTCCCTGCATCCCTTGCACTCCTGCCTACGCCATCCAGCTCCTCCCTCCCCCCAGCCACTCCTTGATATAATGGCTTAGGCCATTATATCCATCTGTGACGTCTTGAGCCTCACACTGTTGATGGTTTCTCACGCTGATGCCTGTCTCATGTTTAGGAGGATTTAAGTCCAAATCCCATGTACCAGCTTCAGGGAAAGATTTTTGACTGAGGTAGTAACTGGGAAAAGATTCTTGCCCCAGAGCTTCTGCTCCAGAACTGTCATTTTGTGACTCACATGCGTTCCTGCTCTCCTTTTACACCACATTGCTGCCACAACACAATAATTTCCAAGGTGAGGGCTAGGTCTCTTCTAGAGCTAGTATGATGGTGTTATTTGCCCAGAGAGCTGGACAATGACTAAGGATGTCAAAAGAATTGATGTCTTTGAGTTGTGCTGGAGAAGAGTATTAAACACAGCATGAACCACCAGGAGAACAAACAAGTCTGTCTTGGAGAAGGTGAAACCAAGTTTCTCATTTGAGGCTAGGATTTTGAAGCTCCATCTCACATACTTTGGGCATGTGGTCAGGAGAGACTGGTCCTTGGAAAAGGACATCATGCTTGGAAGGGTGGTGGGACAGCACAGGAGGGGAAGACCCTGGCTGAGATGGCTTGACACAATAACTGGGGCAGTTGGATTAGGCATGTCAGAGCCAGTGAGACTGGCTCAGGAAAGGGCGGGCTTTAGAGCTGTTGTACATAGGGTCTCTATGAGTCACAGGTGATGGACATAAAAACAACATACCTCTGATTAGAGTTTAATTTCCAGAACACATACAAAACCCTTACATTCAAAAAGAAAGAGGAACAACTCAATTTAAAAATGAGAAAGCACTTGAAAAGGTATTTTTCTAAAGAAATCAAAGTATCAATAAACACATGAAAAGATGCTTAAGGTCCTTAGTCATTGAAATACAGTTCCTGAGGAGTTAATTTAAACTCACAGGCCCCAGGTGTGCTAGAGTGAAACTATGTTCTAGAAGGCTTTCAATGGTTCGTGTTCTGGAAATATACTAGGCTTTCTTCTATAAGACTCTGGATGGCCGCAAACCTCCAATCTTTTTGTTTGTTTGCAGCCAAGCACTTTAACAGTCTGCACCACCCAAAGATTCCTGCTTACTCATTAACCTTAATGCCATTAAATCTATTCTGATTCATGGCAACCACATGTGCTACAGAGTAAAATTGCTTGAAAGGTTTTTTTTTTCCTTTTATAAAAGCAACAATTTTTGCAAAAGCATCTTTCTAGGCCTTTCTTCCATGGCGACACTGTTGTTGTTATGTGCCATTAAGTGGCCTGCGACTCAGTGGCTCTATGTACCTCAGCTCTGAAACATGCCCTGTCCTGAGCCAGTCTCGTCATCTCCAACAGACCTAATCCCATTTCTCCGGTCAATGAGTCAATCCATCTCATCCTGGGTCTTCCTCTCCTGCACTGTCCCTCCGCCCTTCCAACCATGATGTCCTTCTCTGAGGACTGGTCCTCCCTGGACATGTGCCCAAAGTATGTAAGACAGAGCCTTGGAATCCTTGTCTCCAGAGAGCAACCTGATTTCACCCTCTTGAGGACAGACCTGCTTGTTCTCCTGGCAGTCCACGGTACGCTCAACACACTTCTCCAGCATCAAGTCAGAATAGACCCATAGCTGCCCCCACAACGGGTTTTCAGAGGCACAGCACGAGACCACCCATCTTTTTTCCAACTGGTGGATTCAAACTGCATGCCTTTGGGTTGAGAGCACAGATCCTGACCCCTAGGCCACCAGAGCTCCCTAAAACACTGAGTGAATCAAATCATCAATCTTTAGATTGGTAGCCAATGATGTACCATCCCAGACCCACCAGGATCATTATAAGTAGCAACTATTGTTGAGAAGGTTAATTCAAATCTTGTGCTTTGCAGTTGGGGATATAAAACAGTGCAGCCACTACGGAAAACAGTTTGGCATTTCCTTAAAAGTTAAACATTAAAAAAATTAAAGAATGTTTGACTCAGAAATTCCATTCCTGGGTTGTTGTTGTTGTTGAGTGCTGTCAAGTTCAGCTTGACTCATAGCGACCCTATCAACAAAAGACCAGAAGTCTTTCTAGAACTATTGTCATTTCTCCAAGTTCATAGCGTTTCCAGAGACATGTTGTTTATGGAGTGGCTGCCACTCCTGCTTCCAAACATGTCTTAATCTGGGAGCTCCACAAAACACTGTCCACTATGGGTAACTGTTATGGCACAGAATTCACCATCACAGCCACTCCAGGTTACCTCAGTACAGCAGACTGACAAACAGTGCTGTACCACTAAGAAGAATATTCCTCTAAATTATAATTGCACTAGGCCCGGGGGCCCAAATGACTTTTAAATATAAAGGCCCTCCAGGAGGTGGTGTTGGCTCTAAAGAAAAGGTTTAAATACAAAATAACCAAATATTCCACATGACTCTCAACCAAAGGACTTAAACACAGGAACTCACAGATATCTGTACAATGTTCACAGTCCTGTTGTTAACAATACGCCACAGTATGGAAGCAATTCAGATGCCCATCAACAGGTAAATGAATAAATAACAACAGAATGGTATCCAGCCACAAAGAGAAATTAAGTTCTGATACATGTTATGAAATGGATGAACCCTGAAAGCATCCCGCTCAAAAAATTATCATAAAAACAAAAGGGTAAATACTGTAATATTCTACTTAAATGAATTATCTAGATTGGGTAATTGTATGGAAACTCTAGTGATTGCCAGAGGCGGATGGGAGGAGGAGAATAAGAGTAACTGCTGAAAGGATGCATTATTCAGTTAGGGGTAATATAGAATTTTTGGAAATGGATAGTGGTAACAGCAGCAAATACGGTAAAAATCATTAATGTCACTGACTGATCACTCATAAAAATTGTTCAAATGCAAACTATGTTCTATATATTTACCACGATATTTTTGTCTAAGTCCAAACTCAATTATGACAAATGCTATCAATAGATCAAGTAGGAAAGAAGTCCTTCTTTCTCACAATAGCAAATTCTCCCCTGAAAAGGGAAGCAGGGAGTGAAAAGTTTTACTTACCAGTCATTGACCAATGACAGAGAAAAGGTAGAATTCATATCAATGTTATAAAAAAATACTATGTTTTATTCAGTTCATTGCTGCTGTTAGGTGTCAAGTCATGTGTGATTCAATGAATGGGACCCCAACATTCTGGGACAGCCCCCCAATCTGTGCTTTAAGCCCATTGTCCGAGTCACTGAGTCAATTCATCTCACTAAAGGGTCTTCTCTTTCTCTGGCTCTCTTCTCCAGACACTGTTGCTGTTGTGTGTGGTTGAGTCACCTGTGACTCAGCGACCTTGTGTACAACAGGTTTCAACCCTGCTCTATCTTGAGCCAACTTCATTGTCTCTGACACACCTACCCCCATTGCTCCAGTCACTGAGTCAATCCATCTCATCTGAGGTCTTTCTTTCCTGCACTGCCTCTCCACCCTTCCGAGCATGTTGTCCATCTCTAAGGACTGGTTCCTCCTGGAAACATGACTAACGTATGTCAGATGGCTCTTCAAAATCCTTGCCTCCAAGAAGGAGCCTCATTTCACCTTCTCTAGGACAGACTTCCTCTTCTGTTCCTCTTCTGTCTTTGCAATGACCGTCTGCACTCTTCCTGGATGATACCCTTGATATCCTCCCACAACTAATCTGGTCATTAGTGTTCAAGGCCTCAAACCTGTTCCTGAGATGGTTCTGAAATTCAGGTGGGATAGACTAAAAGTCATATTTTGGTTCTCGTGGATTTGGTTTAATTTTCCTCAGCTTCAGCTTGAACCTGCATATGAGTAGTTGGTGGTCTGTACCACAATCAGTTCCTGGCCTAGTTTTCACAGGTGATATTGAGCTTCTCCAGATGTTAGGACCTCTCCAAAGTACTGAAGAGTAATGGTGTCTCTCTGGAGACTAAGGTGTGTCTGATACAGGCTATGGTCTTTGCTATCACTTGTTATGCATCAGAGAGTTGGACAATGACTAAGGAGGATAGAAGGAGAATTGATGCTTTTGTGCTGTTGTTACTGGAGAAGAGTATTGAGGGTACCATGGACTGCTAGGAAAACAAACAGATTCATCCTGGAAAGGGTTAAACCGAGTGCCTCCTTGGAGGCAAGGATTCTGAGGCTCCATCTAACATACTTTGGACGTGTTGTAAGGAGGGACCGGTCCTTGGAGAGGGACATCATGCTTGGTAGGGTGGAGGGACAGTGCAGGAGGGGAAGGCCCCCTATGAGATGGATTGATTCAGTGACTGGGGTAATCGGGATGGGTGTATCAGAGACAGTGCAATTGGCACAGGACAGAGCAGGGTTTAGGGCTGTTGTACAAAGGGTCACTATGAGTTGCAAGCAACTTGACGGCACATAACAACAACAACAATAACAACAGGACAGACTTGTTTGTTCTCTCAGCAGTCCTTGGTATAGTCAATATTTTTCTCAAGCACCACAACTCAAAGGATCAATTCTTCTGGTTATCTTTAGTCAATGTCCAGCTTTCTGATGCACAGCAAATAACTGCAAAGTCTAAGGCCTGGATCAGGCACACCTTAGTTTCTAGACTGACATCATTGCTCGACACTAGCCACTCTTACTGTTGTGGCTGTGATTATGGCTCATAGCAGACCTCTAAACAACAGATTTGAACCTTGACCTATCCCATGTCATCCTCACAATTTTATATTCTCAAGCCCACTGGTACTACCACTGTGCCAATCCATCTTGTTGAGGGTCGTCCTCTTTCTCTGACCCTCATGGTCCCTCTGATCACGGTCAAAGTATATGACAAGAGTCACAGCATCCATGCTTCTAAGGAGCACTCGGAATAAAGTTTATACAACACAAATTTGCTTGTTCTTTTGTAGTCAATGGTGTACTCAATAACCTTCACCAGCACAGTATGTCAAAAGCATCAATTCTTCTTCATTGTCTAATTGTCTTATATATAGGAAACAATTAAAATACCATGGCTTGGATCAGACACATCTTAACCTTGCTCTTTAAAACTTTGAAGAGGCCCTCGGCAGTAGATTTGCTCAATGCAACATGTCATTTAGTTTATTGATGGCTGTTTTCCATGGGTACTGATAGTAGATCAAAGTAAAATGAAATCCTTGATGCCAATCTTATTTCTACATAGCATGATGTTGCTAATTTACCCACCGGTGAGGACTTCTGTTTTCTTTATGTTGAAGTGCAACTCATGCTGAAGACATAGTCTCTGATCTTGTCAACGCTCTTCACTCCCAGTAAGCAAGGGTGTATCACCTTGTATATTACAGCTTATTGAGTCTTCACCCAAACTTAATGCCACATCCTTCTTTGCACATTCCAGTTTCTAGCATTATTTGCATAAAGATTGAATAAGTACATTGAAAGGATACAGCCCTGACCCACACTTTTCCTGATTTGAAAATTACAAGTTCCATATATGCATATTGCCCAAGTACAAGTTCCGTACATGCATTTTAATTACAGGTATTACATCTTCCCAATATTCCCATGAAACAAAATTCCACCCACCACAGCAACTCTTTTCATTTTAAAAGAAAACACCCTAAAGGTTTGGAGTTTATTTTACCAACTAACCTTAACAACCAATGTCTCCTATTCACGCTTTCCCTCAACTCAACTCACCTCCACTGAGTCTGAATCAACTCAGTCTGAAGCTGACTCTCCACTGGGTTTCCGAGCCTGTAAATGTAATGGAAGGAGGCTGCTGGTGGATTCGAACAGCCAGAGCGCAATGACCTTTTGGTTTGCAGCACAACCTCTATGGGGATTCAGCCACGGGAGTTTTGTAACGCTTTCCCTCTTTATTGATGTATGTCATCAAGTCGGAACCTACCCACAGCTCTAGTGAATTTTCAGAGTAAATCACACAGGAAGAGACCTCCCTGCGGAGCAACTGGTGGATTTGAACTCCGTGCCTTTGAGATGGCAGCGCAGCTTCTTACCACTTAGTCTACCTATGGCAAATACAAGCTTGTCATAACTTAAAGGTCGGTATCCAATATCCTAAAGATGGATAAAATGTCAATACTCACGGAGTATGACTTAGAGAAAAAAGTTCCATCCATGCCACTGTGAATTCCTGCAGGCATCTGCGCGCCCCCTGGCCCTCCACACTGAGAAGGGATCCCCCAGTTCAGCAAGGACCCCGACCGCCCTCACACTCCTTCAAGTGAAGAAGAAACCTGGTCCGTCTGCGCGGACCATCGCTCACCTATCTCCAAAGGCAGCGAGTACAGCCCCCGGGCGTCGTCTCCGGACGCTGTCCTGAGCAGGACGCTGTCCGAGCCGGGGATGCCCAGTGGAGAGACAGCAGGACCCCGGAGGGTGCAGTGAGCTCGCGGGTCCTTCTCGTCTTCCGAGCGAGCGCTGCCCCTGCACACAGTTCCCGCGCACACGGTCCCGGCGCGCAGGGGCCTCGCCCCGGTGCGTGCGCCACGGCCGCGTCGCTTAGCAACCGGCGAAGCCGACAAGCCTGTCCTACACGTCAATTCTCCCGCCCCTCCAAAAAAACAAAAATGTTTCCGGGTCAAGTGCACTTTGCGCAGCGGAAGTCCCTTTAACCCACATATTTGCTCTCATCCTAAAAAAAAAAAAGGGGGGGGCAGCAATCAGGTAGATTTGGCGGGTGAGTGTGTACAGAGTTGCGCTGCTTCTCCAAAAGCAGCATCTTTCTGGCGGTTCGGACCCACCAGGAGCTCCACGAGAGAAAGATAGTCACTCTCCTCCAATTTACAGCTTCCGAAAACCCGCGATCTAGCCAGTCATCTGGAAGCCTATTACATTAAGGGAGCTGAAAGCCTCAATTAAGGAGCTCTAGTGGCCTACTGGGAAGAACCTGCGCTGCTATCCTGAAGGCACGTGGTTCACACCCACTAGCAGCTCCACGGTAATCTCTTCCCGTGTAATTAAAGTACCTCTGAGTAAACCCACCAAAAGGTCAGATATGGGTTTGTTCCAACTCCACTGTACAGAAGAACAATAAAGCCTCAATTGTGCACTAGAATCTATTTCTGATCTATTTCTCCTCCCTCGATTTACACAGGCCTCGAATCTCGACAACTGCTTGACTGATTCGTAAAGACCTCTCTTTAGACCGAATCATCCGCTTGTCACCGTCCTCCAATCAGCGACTTCTCTGAGGGACTTTTTTGCAGTAGATGACCAGCGCAGGGAGAAGGGCGTGAAAAGACTCTGGGATCTCGGGAAGTGTAGTTTTCTCGGGAAGGAAGTATCTCGGAGTTTGTGCCAGAACTGGAGCAGCGTAAACTACAATTCCCAGAGGGCAGTGCGGTCGGGAGCCGAGACTTTTCTCGCTTACACCGCTCACACTCCTCCGACTCGGTTCCGTGGTAGAGGTGACCTGACTCCCGGAGGTTGGTTGTGCAGTTGCTGAAATTGTCCGCGCAATTCCCAGTCATGGTGAGTACGGGCCTCTGGCTCCTGCCCACTTTCCAGGCTCCCACTATTTAGTGGAATTTCTTGCATTTGAAGGGCTTTTGCAAGGCGGCTGGGCGAATCGAGACCTTTGGAGCAGATCCTTGGAGCTCTGGCTCATCCTCCGGGGACTGTCGCAATTACTAGGGACTGCCGTAGTAATTTCAAGGCTTGATTACAACCTTGGGGATATTTAGAAGGATTCTGGAGGCATTGTTGTGCTTGAAATTTGATCTCGATGTTGCTGCATGGCAGGGGATGAAATAAGAAACGGCAGATTTCCTCCAAGCACCTCAACCTTGATACTGGGAACAGGAGAGGTCAGGGTCTCATCTCCCTTTCCCCCTTCTTAGCCCTCCAGTGTTTTAAGGACTTTTGTCGCAGAGTCCTTGAAAGCAGAAGACCTTGGACTGTAAAGACTGGGCTCACCTCGTGCTCTAGATAACGATCTACGTTTGGAGGATGTGTTTCCGCCATATCTAATTTCACAAAATGTCATTTAAAACCTGTTCCTTGATCTTCTTTTCAAATGCCAGGATTTGTTGCAGCTACTACATCACTAGCCAAATATCTGGTGTGTATTTACTAACCTGTAAATCATGAATTCCAGGAGCCCTGGTTTCAAGGGTAATACATTGTAACCATCTTGGCCACTGTAAAATCTGAATGCCAAAATTTCCATATCTTGCCGCTGTTGAAAGGAAGAAGGGGGTTGGTAAAGTGACTGGCGTAGGAATGTTCTGCGTATACTTGAAGGTGACATTTGACGTCACACTAGGAGAAATTACTTCATTATGTTTAATTATAACAAACTTTTTCTTTAAAATATTATCTCAAAATGCTAAAGTGGATGGAGAGTGTGGAGGGAAATGTTTGAATGAATTGAAAATTTTCCGGAACCTGAAGGCCTTGTTTTCATTTCAAAGGCATGGCTGCTTCTATCTTTACAAGGTGCTAATTGAGACAGTTATTAATTCCCAGTAACTGTTAATCTTAGTTTTGTGTGTTGTTGTCAGATAACAGAGGCATTGAAATAATGGGTTCAGTGGGTTCTATCCTAATCATTTTAGCATCCAAAAAAAGAGGTATTTGTTATCAGAAAACCTATCATTTCAGCACCAGATGGGACCTTTAAAAATTATCTTGGAAACCTTCCCCACCACAAATCTTAAAATTGCACTTGTTAAGACCTAGAGAGGATGTGATTTGCTCAAGGTTGCACAACAGTTTGCCCCAAGGGTTTCATATTTTTCCAGTTTTCAATATTGTCTCATACAAACACTTACCAAATCATTCAGAAAATCCACTGTATTTTTAGTAACTGAAGTTCCTAATGAAAAATCAAACTCAGACTACAAATGAAAAATAAGCTTCATTATCAACATGTATATTACCTGCTAATTTTACTCCTTGCAATGTAAAATACCTAAATTCTAGAATTAGAAGAGAATTTGAAGATTATTTAATCTAACCCTACGTTGTAGTCTGGTGAGGTCAGATGGTTTTCTCAAGGTCACAGCGGTCCTGAGCACCCCAATTCCTGTGTTGTTTGTGCTGCCGGAAGATCAGGCTAGGAAGGTCACCTGGGTGCCAGATAACTGGACACTGCAAGAGGAAGATTCCTCCTCTCAATTGGCTAAAACGGACAGCTGACTCTCACGTGATATTTTCTCTCTCTCTCTCTCTCTCTCCCCCCTCCCTCTCTCCCCCGCCAGGTAGGATAGAGTGTGAACAATCACTAAGTTTGAGAAGAGCTAGCTTTTGTAAACCTATTTAGAGTTGTCTTGTGTCCATAAGGAATGATAACAGTAATGAACAGAAGAATCCAAGTGATGCTGCTTGTTCTTCATATTAGAGAAATATTATTAGAAAGTTTTGCAGGGGAAATATGTCTTGAGTCTTGCTGTGGAAAAACCTAACAAGCTTTTTTGGGCTTGAGCTTTATCACAGGGACTTAGGGCTTTGGCACATGTGCAAGACAGACCCTGCATTTACAGGGAAGGTCATTAGTGCCCTGCCAAGAGCAAAGACATTCCTTCTTTGGGTCTTGGCAAGCTGCCCGGATATCTGAGCAAAGAATAGTAACCTGTGTTCCTCGCTGTAACATTGTGAAGAGTCAGTGGGACTCTCCCACCCTCTTGCTTTTGAATGGCAGTTGCAAAAGAGCTGAAAGAGCTAAATTGGACTCTTCTTTTCCCTATTTTGATATTAAACACCCAGACGGTAATCAAACTTCATACTACTCTTAAGAAAATGGAATCACCTACCTGTGAAAATCATTTGTCAAAGATAACAGAAACTGAGACGCGATTAGTAGTTGTTCCTCAGCTTGCCACAACCCCTTCAATAAGGACTTTGCTACTTCACAGTTTCTTTTTTTAGTAACTAAAGTTGACTAAATAGGAGCTCTGGTGGCCTAGTGGTAAGAAGCTGTGCTGCAGTCGCAAAGGCACATGGTTCAAATCCACAAGCTGTTCTTTGGGAGAATGCTGGGCAATCTCCTCCTGTGCATCACTGCCTCTGAAAACCCACTGGAGGATCAGCCATGGGTTGCTTCTGCCTTGACAGCACACAGCAACAGTTGACCTGATCTTCCCTATTTGTCTGTCTCCCTCCCCCTGGGAGGTCAAGCCCTATAATAATGACAGTCACTTTGTGTCCTTATTTACCCAAGTTTGCTTTTCATTGAAGTAGCCTGTGTTTAGGATGGCTGAGGGTTTTTGTTTTGTTTTCCTTGCTTCCCTCACCTTGACCATCATTCATTTGACAACTACTTGTTGAACACAGCGTGGAGATGTAAGGAACTCCATGACATAGCATGTTACATGTAGTGCTGTTAACTGATCGGTCAGCGGTTCAAATCTACCACCTGCTCCAGGGCAAAAAGATGGGCCACCTCCTCCCATAAAGATGTTGTTGTTGTTGTTGTTGTTGTGTACCTTTGAGTCGAAACAGATTTCCAGAGGTAGTAGGAATTATCTGCGTAGATTTGAAGGTGACATTTGACATCAGACTGGGAGAAACTACTTCACTATATTTAAGTATAACAAACGGTTTTTCTTCTTTAAAATATTATCTCAAAATGCTAAAGTGGATGGGAAGTGTGGGGGGAAATGTTTGAATTGAAAATTTTCCAGAACCTGAAGGCTCTACTTTCAGTTCAAGGACATGGCTGCTTCTATCTTTGCAAGGTGCTACTTGAGACAGTTATTAATTCCCAGTAACTGTTAATCTTAGTTTTATGTGTTGTTATCAGATAACAGAGTCGTTTCCATAATAGTTTCAATGGATTCTATCCTAATCATTTTAGCAAAGGAAAAAAAAAAGAGGTATTTTTGCCTCTGGGCCATCAGAGCTCCCTCCATAAAGATGGACAGCCTAGAAACCCAGTCAAAGTTGTTCTGTGTTCGAATTGATAGTGGTGGGTTTTGTTATTATTTTGAGCTTTATGTGGAAGTACGTATTTTACCCAAGTACAATTGATGTCAAAGCTGGACTGTCTTCAAGAGAGTTCCACAGTCTAGAAGAAAATAACAGACACATATCAAGAAAATCTCAGGGAACTCTAGTGGCTTAATGGTAAGAAGCGGCACTGCAAACCTGAAGGCATGCGGTTCCGGTCCACCAGCTGCTCCCCAGGAGAAAGAGGAACAGTCTTCTCCCATGCAGTCACTTGCTTCTGAAAACCTGCTGGAGGGTCAGCTGTGGACCGGTTCGGACTCAATAGCACACAACAACAACAAGAAGAAGACCTCAGGATGTATGAGTCCATTGAGAAAAATATGTTAACAGAGACCCATAATAATAGCATATGCTACATGATAGGTCCTGTTTTCAGAGGCCAGAGCTTAGAAAAAGGCATCATGCTGGAAAAGGTGGAAGGTCAGAGGAAGAAAACCCTCAACAAGGTAGGTGGATACGGTGACAGTAGCTGTGAGCTCCAGCAGGTCGGAGATGGTGGCTCAGGGTAGGACAAGTTTCAGGCCTGTTGTTCATAGGGTCACTGTCAGTCATAGTTGACTCTCAGGCACCTGAGAGCAACAGATTGAGCTGTGTCCCTTAATGATGGATATTATAAGACCTGCCCCTTTGTTTGGAGTGGCATCCTAAACCGCATGTCTTTGGAAACTCTATGAACTTCGAGAAGTGACGATAGTCATAGAAAGACTTCAGGTCTTTTGTCCATAGGGTTACTTTGAGTCCTGCTTGACTCGATGGCAATCAACAACAACAATCCCTTTGTTTATGATCTCAGTGGGAATAGTTTGTCTTTGTGAAACTGCCCTATTTATCAGATGTTGTTATCTGGCCAAAAGAACAAACAGGTATGTCTTTGAGAAAGTGTAGCTCCTTGGAGGCAGAGACAACACTTCATCTCGCGTACTTTGGGCTAGTTGCTAGGAGAGGTTCTTCCTTAGCGAGGGGCATCATGCTTGGGAAAGATGGAGGGCCAGCAAGGAAATGAAGACAGCCCCCAGCCTCAGATGGAGCGACAGAGTGACTGCAGCTGTGGGCTCGAGTGTGTCAGAGATGATGAGGGTGGCACAGGACAGGACAGGGGTCAGATCTGTTGTTCATAGCGATGTCATGAATTGTACTTGTTGGCACCTAATTATCCAACATAAAGTATTTAAGTTGAAGCATGATTAGTTAATTTTCAAACATGTGGCTGAGTGCACATGAATAGCACGGTTAGTCCTCTTCCTGGTGTGAAGGATTCCATTGAGCATTTGAAGGGACGGGGGAAGATTGGCCTAATGGGATCTCGGAGACTCTAGAGGCCACCAGAGTTTGCTTTCTGCAAAGCCATGTCATCACCTTAATGCACAACAACACCCTTGGGCTTATGTTAGTGTAAAATATCCCTAAAAAATGTGGGCGAGATTATGTAATCCAGGATAACACTTTTAGCTTCCTGTGAGCCTTTAATAGCACCACACAAATAGGCAGCTGAATAATACATGTTCTACAAGAAGTTGTTATGTTGCTTTGTGCCTTATGTTGTAAACCCTAAATCAGTCAGTCAGCCTTCTACTGGGCCAGCTCCTGAAAAGATTTCAAAGTACTGGGTCTTGTCAACAGAGAAAATCCCAACCATCTTCCTTGGTAAGTCCCTTGGGGGAGGTACTCAACCCAGCTCCTAACCAGAAGGTTGGCAGTTCAGAGTCGCCCAGAGATAAGAAAGACCTGCCTCTTTTTTTTTTTTGTTTTAAATCAACCATTGGACACCCTGTAGAACGCAGATCTGCTCTGCCACACATGCGATCTCCGTGATCGCATTTCTTTTCCTTTTTGGTGAAACACTAACAGGTCCTTTTCTTTTCAGTCTGAACCAATCAGGGTCCTTGTGACGGGGGCGGCTGGTCAGATTGCCTATTCACTGCTGTACAGTATTGGCAATGGCGCTATCTTCGGGAAAGACCAGGTAGGAGCAACTGTTTGTAAGTGCTATGTTACTAGAGTCAGAATGTCATGCATAAAGCCCTGCATTTCATTTCTAACTAATTCTAAAGCTGAGATGGAATGGGTAATCCCAATAAATGTAATAGGAGGATTGCTCTATGTGGAAGCTGGTAAAGTGTGTGTACCTCTCAGGGCCTCAAAGCCACTTAGCAAATCAGAACTGTTCCACGTATTCTAGTTGGTGCAACCCACAGGTGTCAGAAAGGAGTGTCCACTGGTGAGAGGAGCTTAAGGAGAGTTTAGTGAGACAGAAAGTTACTGTATCACCAGTTTCTTGAGGCCCCACATAGTAGGGCAGGCAGATCAGCTTCCTAGTTGCAAACAGGCACTCCTCAATTCCAGCAGATCCGATTGGTGTACCCTAAAATGTATTGTCTGTTCCTTCACTTGGCCTATGGATACTGAGCTCGTCCTGTATTCCAGGTACTGTTCTTAGCTCTCCCTGAACTGAAATCAAATATGCAGCTCTTAGCAAGAAATGCAAGCTAAAGTGTGTGGCTTCAGGTTGGGGATTTTGCTGGCCACTCCCCACACATCCTCTTTAAAATTTCAGTGTGGATAACCTTTCTCACACTATCTGTTCACAGACCATTACTGGTTTCCCAGCATTCATTTTCCTGATAATAGCCTACACTGTAAACAGAAATTGTGGAAAGGGACTTCTTAGGTGGCCCAGAGCTATTGCCTGAACTAACAGATTACTGACCTTGACTTTGGCAGCCCCTTATTCTTGTGCTGTTGGACATCACCCCCATGATGGGTGTCCTGGAGGGCGTTGTCATGGAGCTGCAAGACTGTGCCCTCCCCCTCCTGAAAGGTGAGTTGTAGAAAGGGGAGGAAGAGGGATTTTAAAGTATTTTTCACATCCTTCAAATGATAGGTTTTCATAATTATTGTTGTTGTTTGCCATTGAGTCAGAACCAATGCCTAACTGACCCTCCAGTAGGTTTTCAGAGACTGTAAATAGTGGGAGAGATTACCCACAACTGATGGATTTGAACTCTCTACCTTTGGGTTGGCAGCACAGCTTCTTACCAACTATGCCACCAGCGCTCCCTAGGGGTATTTACCTAAGTAGGTATGAATCACCAGAGCTAGAGTTGTTAGCCCTTGAATTGGGTATTTCATAAAATAATTTTTCTTTAATTTCTATTTAATTGACATAACATCTTGGTAAGAAGGTACGTTGTTTTGTGCCATTGAGTCGGGGAACCGACTCATAGTTCACCCTCTAGCGGGTTTTCAGAGGCTGTAAATTGCAAGGGAGAGGATTGTCCATCTTTCTCCTGCAGATCAACTGGTAGATTGTAATTGCGTGCCTTTGAGTTTGCTACACAACTCCTTAACCCCAGGCCACCGGAGTTCCCTACTTGGTAAGCTATGCACCAAAAATAAATAAGGATAAAAGTCAGCTAACCAACCTTGACACACACTTTTCCTATTTTAAACTATGTTGGATCCCCATTTTCTACTTGATTGACGGCCCCTTGGTCTGTGTACACAGCCTCTGCGTGAGCACAATTAAGTATTGCAGAATTCCCATTCTTTACAATTTTATTAATTTGTTAGGATCCACACAGTTGAGTACCTTTGTGTAGTCAATTAAAATAAAAACCAAACAGGTAAAGAGAAAAATAAAAAAGTCTATTAACCAGTTTCAGACTAAACAACTATTTTTAAAAAACACTTTCTTATGTGTTTTCATTAGGCTAATTAAAGTGAAACTACACTGGAGTTCTTCATCTGACACTCTACGTTGTGATGTCACTTAATATTTTTTCACATGGTAACAGCTGTTGTTACGTGTCCTGGAGTTGCTTGCAACTCATGGGAACCCTGCGTACAACAGCTCTGAACCATGCTGTATCCGGAGCCAATTTTATTATCACCTACCCCCATTTTATTCACACCTACCCTGTTTATCCCAGTCACTGAGTCAATCCATCTCATCCAGGGTCTTCCTCTCTTGAGCTGTCCCTCCATGTTTCTGTGCATGACGTCCCTCTTCAAGGACTGGTCTCTCTTGGCCCCATGCATAAATTATGTGAACAGTACCATCCTGCAGTGGAAAACTGAATTCTAGGTAGTACCCATGCACTGTCCTGAAGCTGAAAAAGGATTGGCTTCTCCTTTGTAGTCCATCCCAAGTTGAGAAGAAATAGAAAATCCGAATCATATACGTCTTAGTTTGAAATAAACCTCCCCAGAGTTTTACAGAGCTCCTTTGAGAATCCTTGAACTCTGTTAACGAGCCTAAGGTGAAAGTTGTAAAAGTTAGAAATCTTTCTTGTTAGTCACACCTTTGTCCTCGGCTAGTGCGGGGAGTTGCACTTCTAACCCACCAGCGGCCCACAGGAGAAAGGCAAGCAGTTTCCTCCCTTGTGATTTACAGCCTCTGACACCCAGTGGAGAGTCAGCGACGAGTCTGTTCTGACCGGCCAGCAAAGCGTTGATGCCTTCTTGGTAGCTGTTTCCCTTAATAAACTTCATTTAATAATATAGTCTTGGAATTTTACCTAAAGCAAAATACATTTACACCCCAAAAGAAACCATCCTCAGAATCCATACGTTCTGTAAACGTTCAGAGGGATCTTGTACCATCTAAAGCATTCAGTTGCATGGTCTCAGAAGAGCATGAATACGTGACTCTGTCAGACCGCCCTGCTCTACCCTTTTCCTCGCCACTGCTTTCTCAGCAGCCTCTCACATTTGTTCCCCTCTCTGCTGAGTTCTCTCTGCTCTCCACGGAGCCCAGGCTGCACTTGGCTTGTCCTGAGACCGCTGCAGATACAAGGAAGGGAAGAGTAAGCAGGTGGAAACGGATGGCAGGAGGAGGAATGGGCTGTTTGTCCCTCTTTCTGGTGTGTTCCTATCTGTGCCCTGGGTCTGGCTTGATGGCAGCCTGACTGTGGTGCATTCACTGACGAAAAAGTTCATCACTGAAAGCTGAATCCAACAACTGATAACCATTTTAGGATTTGCAGAGAAAAATAATGTGCATCCTTTAATTCAAAGACAAGTGGTATATGGTTAGTGAACTAAACATTTTTGCAAAGCGTTTGAACGCTACACTAGCCTGAGCCATTCTTAACAGCTCCATTCCCTTTTAAATACAACTAGCTAATAATTTCTTTATAGAAATAAACAAGTTAATAATGTCTTCATCAGTAAAATACAAAGATTATATTTGATAATGCATATAAACCCTATGTGTTCTGTTGTACATTGGGTTTTCAGAGGCCTGCTATTTCGGAATTGGATGGCCAATCCTTCCTCTTAGTCTGTCTTAATCTGAATGCTCAGATTTAGAGAAGTATCTGACAGACAAACATTTTATGGAAAAAAGCAGATGAAAGATATTTCCCTAATTTGGAATTAACGAATAGTTTCAGTGTTGTCCCTGCCTTTGACACAAGTGTCTTGACCCACTTATTCCCTGCTCCACAATCTACAAGTATCCCCTTCTACTCCTACCTATCTCCCGTTGTCCAGCCCTTGATCTGATAGCTTATATCTCAAGCTTTTATGGGCTTCTGTGATTCCAAACACTTCAGCTGCTGACAATTTCTTATGCAGTAGCCAGTGTCTCTTGAGTTTAGCGGTAATGTTTCCCAAGTGAGGACGATGCTTCCTGTAGATGCATCAGAGAGCTGGACTATGACTAGGGAGGATAGAAGGAGAATTGATGCCTTTGAGCTGTGTGTGGTGTTGGAGAAGAGTATTGAATATATCATGGACTGCTAAGAAAATGAACAGGTTCAACCTGGAAAGGGTTAATCCAGGCTGCTCCTTAGAGGCAAGGATTCTGAAGTTTCGTCTGGCATACTTTGGACATGTTGCAAGGAGGGACCAGTTCTTAGAGAAAGACGTCATGCTTGGGAGGGTGGAGGGGACAGTGCAGGAGAGGAAGACCCTCGATGAGGTGGATTGATTCAGTGACTGGGGTAATGGGAGCAGGGTTGTTGGAGACAGTGAGATTGCCACAGGACAGAGTAGAGTTTAGGGCTGTTGTACATAGGGTTGCTATGAGTCACAGATGACTCAACGGCACATAACAACAACAGCATATAAACCTTAGCGTTATTTCTGCCACAGAACTCCTTAATAAACTCTTATTTTTGTTACTGATAGTGACCTTTAGAGAATTATCTGTTGTGATTAATATAGGTAATTAGCATTGTTTTTAAACATTATCATCCTATGCCTTGGTTTCTATATGATTAGAAAAGATAACAGCTCTAGAATTTTTTATTTGGCGCAATTCTTGAAGTAAAAAAGCAAACTCAGTTCCTTAGCACTTCTGCCAGTGCTGTGATTGTTAATAGCTAAGATAAATACTCAAGCCTTGCTTGTTGCCCATCATACCGATTTCTATTCAGAGCAACTGTCCATCAAGTTTCTGAGTCTGTGTTGATGGGAGGAGGGAAGCTACCAGTCTTTCTCCCAAAGAGTAGCTGGTGGATTCAAAACACCTTTTGCAAGTTTGTATGTAAAGGTAAGCTTTTGTTACAGAGTGAATGACTTCCTGATAGGTAGAGTCAATAGGAAAAATCCAGCTTCACACTCATGTTTTGCCATTTTCATAGATATCATTGCAACGGATAAGGAGGAAGTGGCCTTCAAAGACCTGGATGTGGCCGTTCTGGTGGGGTCCATGCCACGACGGGAGGGCATGGAGCGGAAGGACTTGTTGAAAGCCAATGTGAAGATCTTCAAGTCCCAAGGCACAGCCTTGGATAAGTACGCCAAGAAATCCGTGAAGGTGACTAACGCTGTATTTGACGGAGCTTTTTAATTACTAGTATTTTAAAATTTCCATTTGAGGTGAAAACCGTTATCATACCCTTTTTTGTTATTGTTGTTTTTTCGGTTCCATTCTGTACAGTGGTCAGATATACAGAGAGTTCTGCTTGATTAAGCTCTGCCTTTCTCTTTTTCTTTCTTCTGTAGCTAGAAGTTTGTTTTGAGGCGTGCCTATTATAAACACTAAGTAAACTTAGTATTGGTTCTTAAACCTGAAGAGAAGCCCAGAACTTGGTGGTGCGTTTGCCTCCGCGTGTTGAGCTCTCTCGGCGCATTAGTTCACCTTTGGATTTTTTTGGGTCTGTCTGTATGATTATGGAGGGAAATGACTAGAAGTGGCATTTGTTGTAGACAGCGCAGGTGGTGGTAACTAATTGCTCAGCTTTTCTTAGTCCAGGGGGATTCTAATGGGCTTATTTCCTGAGGAGGTTGACACAGTCTGACCTTCTGTTTTGCCTCTCTGTGTATGTAAGCTGGCTCACCAGGCAGGGGATTCTAAAAATGACTGTTATGAGTGAGCCCCTCCTTTTACCAATTAACTGCATTAACGCCACAGCAAAGAGGTCTGCTGGTTAGACATTTTACTGTGTTTTACTGATAACTTCTTCCTTCTTACTCCAACTTAAAAAAAAATAAACTATTTATAGAGCTGAAAATTACCTTGTTTTGCTGATTATGAGATTTCACAGTTTTCTCCTTCCTGTGGACTTCATTTTAAAAAGTTAGCTTTCATTTTCTTTGACTATTAAGAGAAGTGAGTTGAGTCGAAATCCACAGATCTTTTAGGAAAGAGACTAAAGTTTTGGGTGACTAAAACTCGGGCTGCTTGGGGCTGTGGTAGTTCTCACACAGACATCCTCTACCCAGGAAAAATGTTGCTTTTGAGAACCATCACTGACAAGGGGCAAAGGAATAAATGTCATGTCTACAACTTACTCTCAAATGTATCAAAAGGCCGAGGACAGTTTGTATGTGCTGAGCACACCGAGATAGAAAGAAGGACAAATTTGAAGAATTCTGAGTAAAGGAGATTTGGAAATCAATCTCCTTTCATGTACTTGCAGGACTAATTAATTTGAAATTATTATGAAATAGGGGGTGGATTTTATGGTTTGGATTTTTTGGTTTGTTTGTTTGTTTGCTTGTTTTAGATTTTTTTTATGCTTAAAAAAACCAAAACAAACAAAAAAACCACAGAAAGTCCATACAGACATTCTATATCCTAGAGCACCCTAGTACAAAAAACTGCTTAAAATAATTTTCTCCTAAAAAAAATTTATTTGAGAGGTCTAAATGGGGTTTAGTAGTTAGGATTTTAACAGAATTGGCAGGTAATTCTTGGGATTTGGCAAATTTAAGAAACTCTTTTAGTCCACAGAAGCAAAACATTGCCCTGAAAAAGGAAAATTTCATACGTGAATCAAACTCTAAAATAGAGACTTAGACATTAGACAGCTTGTGTTTTGTGACCCTGTGTTTTCATCTGGCACTGCAAAGCAGGGGGCATGTGCCTTATCTCCTCACCATTGCTACCTGGGAAGTGATCGTATAAATCACATGCCTCCTCTATGAAGGAAATTAGTAAAGATGCAGTGGGCATAGATCAATGATGATTCTTTTTATAAGACACAAGTTTTACCTGGCAGGGAGGTATCATGAACACGAAGGTAGTTTTCCCAGGGTGAGGTTCATCCATTGCACTCCAGATGTGCTGACCCCTGCGATTTCCCCAAATGTGGGAAACTTGACTGCGTAATTTGTGATAGTGGGGGACAGCATTTACACTCTCCCCTTTAAAAAAAATTTTTTTAAAGACATGAAGTGTGGAAATGATTGTATGAAACACAGTGTGAATGAAAAAATAGTAAAGGTATTAAAAAAATAAATAAATGCCATTAACTCCAAACACTAACAAAGTAGAAAATTTTTTTGAAAGGAATGTTAGAAACCTACTAGAAACAATGGTAATTATATATTTTTATCTCATACCAATTTCTCACAAAGATTATATGTGAACGCAGTTGTTCTAGTGTGTTTTCATCAGTCTCAGTCCAGTTTGTAATTCTTCTTCAACTCGCTCACACCCCAGGTCATCGTGGTGGGAAACCCAGCCAATACTAACTGTCTGACCGCCATCAAGTCAGCCCCGTCCATCCCCAAGGAGAACTTCAGCTGCTTGACCCGTTTGGATCATAACCGAGCAATGGCACAAGTAAGGAGATTGCCTCTTCAACCTTAAGTATGTTGGCCTTTAAAGTGTTGCCTTTGTGCTTTTTTTGGTTGATATTGTCATCCCTGTTAAGGATCCCTTAAATGGACAAGACACTGGATTCTTCCTACTTTATTTTCACCTGTAATTCTATTGTTAGGGATAATTAAATGCAGTTGCTTAATACCTCTTAGCTATTCGTCTGATACAGGTCATGGTCTTGCTATCACTTGTTATGCATCAGAGAGTTAGACAATGTCTAAGGAGGATAGAAGGAGAATTGATGCCTTTGAGCTGTGGTGCTGGAGAATAGTATTGAGGGTACCATGGACTGCTAGGAAAACAAACAGATTCATCCTGGAATGGGTCAAACCAGGCTGCTCCTTGGAGGCAAGGATTCTGAAGGTTTCATCTAACATAATTTGGACATGTTGTAAGGAGGGACCGGTCCTTGTAGAGGGACATCTTGCTTGGTAGGGTGGAGGGACAGTGCAGGAGGGGAAGACCCTCTATGAGATGGATTGACTCAGTGACTGGGGTAATCGGGATGGGTGTATCGGAGACGGTGCGATTGGCACAGGACAGAGCAGGGTTTAGGGCTGTTGTACATAGGGTTTCTATGAGTCTCAAGCAACTCAGCGGCACATAACAACAGCAACAATTTTACAAGTTAGAAATCTTGAGGCTCAGAGAGGTCCAGAAACTTGCTTAAACCATGGTAGCTAGAAGGATTGTTGATGCCACTTACCTTGACTCCTGACTCCGTAGTGTGTGTTCTTACCTAATGGTATCAAGTGGCCTACATTCATGTATTAGTCTGTGACCTTGAGAAAATACGCTTCTTCAGATTATAAAAGAATAGTCATGGTTTCTACCTCATCGGGTTATTTTAAGAATAATAAGAAATGACATAGAATTCATGTTAAGCCTTTATGTAACACTGTAAAGTTCAACAAATGTTAGCCGTTGTTATCATACCTGGGTGGTGGTGGTGACGACGATGATGATGATATAAAAGGGTACCACCTGGACTTGAAAAAAAACCAAGGCTCAGAAATAGCATCTGTGAACGTCCCAGTTCAGTGAGTAATAACCTGACAATGCAAAGTGTTCCCTAACAGACCTCTACCTTTGGGCTAGACGTTTTTGAGTTAGGGCGGGGTGGGGCAGGGGGGTGGGGTGTCCTTATGTCCACGGGTATCGGGGAAGGATTGGGAGCAGGTATGACAAGAGGCAGGGAATGAGGATCCTCTGGGGCAGCCATGAAGGAACAGATGGCCATCATAGACTGTGACTGACCAGAGGATATGTATTATCTCCTACATGGAGTGAAATGAGAGCTAGGTAGACCTGTTTTGGCCTTCATAGAGCAAGTACTAAACCTCATTTTCTTTCAGAAGTGCTCCTAAATGACATTTTTGCCCCCGTACCTTGTTGAGGGGGCTGGCGCGCTGGTCTGAACTTGGGAGGAAGGAAGAAAGCCGTCTCTCTGCACCACTGCTGACTCATGTCCTTTGTTACTCGCCGGCCACTGGCCTAGGCCCCGTTTTCCCATGTTACCCTGGCACAGTTAGAGCCTTTCAAGAAGCATTCCC
This sequence comes from Elephantulus edwardii, assembly GCF_000299155.1. Taxonomy (NCBI): domain Eukaryota; kingdom Metazoa; phylum Chordata; class Mammalia; order Macroscelidea; family Macroscelididae; genus Elephantulus; species Elephantulus edwardii. The sequence continues at coordinate 22,721,291 of NW_006399761.1, read as the reverse complement.
CCCCCCCCCCCTTTAGCATTGTTCGTCTAGTGAGGCAAATAATAAGCCCAGAAATTCCTGTTGTTCTTTGAATGATTCCTAGGCCATCATAACTTGTTTTAGAATTCAAAGGACTTCACTCCCTCCTGGCTTCTTAGCACCCTGCAGAACCCCCTTGTGTGTGTGTAATGCAGAGCTGCCGTAATGTCCACTGACAGGTCATCTGGCAATGAATCCAACTGGTTCATAGCACAGGCGGAACAGTAAGGCCCAAACCAGTGAGCAGATCTGGATGAAAGTGGCAAAGAGAAGAAGGGTAAATCTATTCATGTAGACAAGCTCTGATCTGAAGGGTATTTAGAAGCTCTGTCTCTTGACTACAAAGTACTTGGACTTTGCTGTCCAGGTAGAATTGGGTTAGCCCACGAGATCAAAGGACAAGGGAGAAGAGAGGGTGTTAGAGGAAGAAGGCAGAACCGAGGAGGTGTGTGGAGGGAAGACGCCCCACCGCTTCCTTCACACTTAGGAGCAGTTGATGCTGATAGCCAGGGGAGGCTTGGGTTCTAAGTTCTTTGTAATATTTCTTTTCAATTAATTGTCTCAGATTTAAATTCCCTTTTTTCTTTCTTTTTTTTTTGTTTTCTTTTCTTTTTTATGTAATGCCAGTTAAAAATAAGTTTAGGCACTTCTTCCCAAATCTATTCAGCCCATGGCAGACCTAGAAAATGATGCTCACACCACTCTGCCCTACAGGCCAGGCAGCTCAATACCCAGCCCCAGGAACCAGCCATCCAACTAATTTGTAAAGACTAGCTAGTAAGAGTAATTATTTGTTCTAATAACTTGTTGGGGTCTGTGTGGGTCATCACAAACTATGACTAACATTGAGAAAAATGGATATCCCAGAACAATCGTGCTCATATGAAACTTATACCTAGAACAGATAGAGCGAGCGAATACGTAATGGTTTAGAGCATAAGAAAGGTGTGCATCAGGGCTATATCCTTCCTCAGTCTGTATGCTCAGCAAATTATTTGAGAAATTGAAGAACATCAGGATTGGAGAAAGACTCCCCAAAACATGTGTTATGCAGATGACACAACTTTTGCTTGCTGGAATGGGGGAGAACTTGAAATGCTTGCTGCAGGCGATCAGAGACTACAGCCTTCAACATGGATTGCATCTAAATATCAAGAAAATATAAAACCTTAGTGCCAGGGTGATAGATCATGATAGAGGGAGAAACACTAAAATTGTCAACAGTTTCATCTTGCTTGTGTCCAAAATCAATATCTGTTTCACCAGCAGTCAAGAAATCAAGAGACAGGTGCATTGGGGAAAGTCGGTGGTCAAGAACCTCTCCAAAGTACTGGGGAGCAGTGATGTTGAAAGTGCACTTGATTCAAGCCGTGGTCTGTTTTGGTCACTTGCTCTGCATCTAAGAACTGGACAGTGACTAAGAATGACAGAAGAATTGATGCCTTTGAGTTGTAGTGTTAGAGAAAAGTACTGAATATCTCACGGACTGCGCAAAGGACGAACAGGTGTGTCTGGGAGAAGACGCAGGGAGAGCGCTTCTTGGAAGCAAGGGTGACGAAGCTTCTTCTCACGTGCTCTGGGCGTGTTGTTCAGAGAGGCCGTTCCTTGGAAAGGGACATCATGTTTGGCAAGGTAGAGGGTCGGTGAGAGAGGGGAAGACACTAAACGACATAGACTGACAGGTGACTGCAGCCGTGGACACAGGGTGTTAGAGATGGCGATGGTGGTGCGGAACAGGGCAGGGTTCAGATCTGTTCACAAGGGGGTCGTCCTTGACGCTACAGCACATAACAACAGATAAAGCAGAGATTTTATCAGCAGGGATTGAAGATGGCACAAGCAGAATTTTTTTATTTTTTTTTAAATCCTGTAACTATTTTAGGATATAAGAAATTGGTCTCAGTTTTGTGTAAGGATTCTGCTTCCCCTATGGGAAGCAGACCTGTGGGTCGTATAGTGCCCACCGACATTCTCTGTCTTTGGTGCTGTGTCAAACCATCTCCCACTTTTAGTGCAGGATGCCATCTGTGTAACAGTATGAACCTGAAGAAATGGACCTCACCGACAAACACCAGACCCAGAGACCCTGTATCAAATAGGAGCTCTAGTAGCCTAGTGGTAAGAAACTGTTCTGCAATCCCAAAGCACTTGGTTCAAATCCACCAGCTGCTCCATAAGAGAAAAATGGGCAGTCTCCTCCTGTGCAATTAATTGCCTCTGAAAACCCACTGGAGGGTCAGCTAAGGGTTGGCTCTGACTTGATGGTTCACAACAACGACAATAATTGTATCAAAATCTATTACTAAGAGGAAAAAAAAAGGATTTCCTTTTTTTCATTCAAAATGCCTTCCATGGTTTTCATTTTATTTAAAGTCAAAACATAGTTTCAACCACAAATGTAAAACAAGGTAATTCAGTCTTGAATGGATTAAAGTAAAAATTTGTTTAGTGACTGAGTAAATGAGTGTGGAATCAAGCCATTGTAAACCAATCAGATAATTTTGTTTGATAACTTTTGCTTTTGTTTTCTTTTTCTCCATTGGAATAATTGTAAACTGAAATGAAGTGATAAAAACAGTGGAGAGCAGTCGCATGTACCATCGCCTTACTATCAAAAGCAAAGGATTGACTAAATGCCATACAGTACACCATTAATTATACTAACTCAGATGTCATCTGTTTCCTGTTCATTTTTTATATGTGTTTGTAAATGGTTTTATGACATTTAATCACACGCATAGATGCCTGTAATCAACCTCAAAGTCGAGAATCTGAATTGTTCCCCCATCACCGAAGAACTAATTCGTCCTGCGTCCTGATAGCCACCTTCTCCCTTTTCTAACCTTTGGCAACCAGTTAAGAACATCTGTAATTTTGTGATGGTGGGAATGCTATAATGGGGAAGATGATCCTCTTCCTGCTGCTGTATTACTCAGTTTAATGGCGAGACTAGTCAGTCACCAATCTACATGGTTGGTGAGACTGGCCAGTCCCGTGTGGATTGGTGAGATAGCCAGTGCCCTTGTGAATAGACTAACTTGCCCTATTTGCATATTCCCGCCTGTTCACATGGTCAAGTCAGGCAATGGCTAGGAAGTCATTGAAAGATAAACTCTGAACTCCAGTCTATCTTATTTGAGGATCTCCCTCTTTTCCCCCTGATCTCTACCAAGCATGATTTCCTTCTCCAGGCGTTGGCTTCTCCTGATAACAGTGCTCCAACGACGGGAGAGGAAGCCTCACCATCCTCACTGCTAAGGAGCATTCTGGCTACATTTCTTCCAAGACACACATTTTGTACTTACCCATTGGAAAGGATGAATTATATATACTTAGAGTCAAAACAAACTCATATCTGACCCTCAATTGGATTTTTAGACTATAAATCACATAGGAGGAGATCTCCCATCTTTGCCCTGTGGCAAACAGAAGATATCTAATAAAAATTCTATGTAGGGATCTAAGTACAGGAGGGTCACTAAATTTGGAAAAAGGTAAAACTGATTGCTCCACAGCCCTAGGGAGTTGCCAGTTAAGTCTTAACAAAGGTAATAATTATGTTTTTCAAGAAATATTAACCTTTTGGTTCTTTTATATTTGATGAACTTATTGTACTAATAAGTTAATCACAACCTCTAGGAAAATCTCTACTTTTAAACATTGTACCCTTTGTTCTGTGTTCACTGTTTGCTTTCATTATTAAGCTATTCTTGAATATTAGTGGGTAGTACAGGTTGCATTTTTTATACATCAAAATAATGCTCATGTTCTATTGATGTTTTAGAAGGTTTTTTATCTGTGTTGTTATTTTTGTTGTTCTGTACCTTCAAGTCAGAACCGACCCTCCAGCAGGTTTTCAGAGGCAGTAAGTGACGTGAGAGGATACTGCACATCCTTCTCCCACGGAGCGACTGGTGGATTTGAACCAAGTGCCTTTGGGATTGCAGCACAGCTTCTTATCATTAGGCCACCAGAGCTCCTTTTGGTCTTCAGCTCTGGTGGCCTAGTGATGAAAACTGCACTGCAATCTCAAAGACAAGTGGTTTAGTTAAGGGTAAACATAATAATTTGGAATAAAAAGCTCTGTCCAAGTGATATATCTATTTTAATTTGCCTAGATTGCTCTTAAACTTGGTGTAACTGCTAAAGATGTAAAGAATGTCATCATCTGGGGAAACCATTCCTCCACCCAATATCCAGACGTCAACCATGGCAAAGTGAAAATTCAAGGCAAAGAAGTTGGTATCTATGAAGCTCTCAAAGACGACAGCTGGCTTAAGGGAGAGTTCATCACGGTAAGAAAACCTGTGGGCCCTCTGAACTGCCAAGCCTAAAGAAATCTCTAGAAACATGCCTATCAGTTTGTCCACCTGAATGTCTCTCATCCAAGTGAGAGGTCTTTCAATGTTGCTTAGCTTCATGCTGTCTCTTGAGGACCTCGTAAGCCAGTCATGATCCGATCCGATGTGGTTACCTCATCTCTTGTGTGGAAATCAAGAATGATTGCTACAGTGGAACAAAATTAGAGTACTCTTTAACTATTGATTGCATTTATTCAGAGATCCGTGTCTTTGTTCAAACTGTGATAAATGGATTAAGGTTACAGAGTTTTCTCCATTGGAAAAGAGTGGGGACTGTAAACGGAGGAGGCCGCACAGACATTGGGTCATTACCTGATTATGTTGGGGACGCATTAAGCTATGGAATCAGCCATCCCCACTTAGAAGCATCTCGGTTCCCTTGTTATAACACTAACGCCTGTCTCTCCTGCCCCCTCCAGACTGTGCAGCAGCGTGGCGCTGCCGTCATCAAGGCCCGGAAGTTGTCCAGCGCGATGTCTGCAGCCAAAGCCATCGGCGACCACATCAGGGACATCTGGTTTGGAACCCCAGAGGTAAGCACAGTGACTTGCTCAGGCCACTGGCCTGGATTTTGTCTTTGTCACACCCGTTAGGCCACCATTCTAGCTTAGCTGGCTACTAGCCAAGAACCTTGGGAACGTTCCTTAGCCTTCCTCCCATGAGCTGTTTCCTCATCTCATTTCCCTGGCTCTTACCTCAGAGCATTGTGAGGTCCGAAAGATTCTGAATGGAACACATTTTGCCCAATGTCTGGCACACAGTAAGGGTGGCTTTTTCCCTTTTGCAACCTGTGTTGGGCCACAGCTGTCTCACTTAGAAAACAAGATTATTTCCTCTGCCTACTTTACTCATGGGTTGAAAGAAGAATGAGATCATTTCTCTGACTATATATACATAATCCTGGAGAGGGTGAAGCCAAGGATTCTGAAGCTTTGTCTTACATACTTTGGACATGTTGCAAGGTGGGATCAGTCATTGGAGAGGGACGTCATACTTTGAAGGGTGGAGGGCCAGCACAAGAGAGGAAGACCCTCAATGAGATGGATTGATTCAGTGACTGGGATAATGGGGATAGGCGTGTCAGAGACAATAAGATTGGCACAGGACAGAGTAGAGTTTAGGGCTGTTGTACATAGGGTCACTATGTACAGGCAACTTAATGGCACATAACAACAATAACATATAGAGATAACATAGACGTAGATAATATTTTTCTTGTAGAGAAGTGCAGGGTGATGGTTCCTTACTCAGTAAGGACATTTGAAAGTGGTGGCTGGCTTAGTTTTGTTAGTCCAGGAGTGAGTCACGTTGAGCTAATTGTCATGTGTCATGAAAATGTAAAATGTCATCGTTTTCAGGGTGAGTTTGTGTCCATGGGCGTGATCTCAGATGGCAACCCCTATGGTGTTCCTGACGACCTGCTCTACTCATTCCCGGTTGTAATCAAGGTAAGGGTCTTCCGTGGGGTTTCTCTGAGTAGTTGTTGTTGCTGTTGTGTATCGTCAAATCAGAACAAACCCCTAGCTGACCCTCTTCAGAGGCAGTTAATTGTATAGCAGGAGACTGCTTATCCTCCTGCAGAGCAGCTGGTGGATTCAAACCACGGGCCTTCAGAATTGCAGCACAGCTTCTTACCACTAGGCCACCAGAGCTCCCTACTCTTTGAGTACGTTGTCCTTTACTAAATTGGACAGATTTCCCCATTTTGAAACATATATATACACACACACACACACACACACACTAGTGTGCGTATGTGGTGTGTGCGTGTGTCTGGGTCTGTGTGTATACTGGAATAAATGTGAAAAGCAAAACAGAACTCGTCCACAACTCTCCCCAGTCAGGTGACTACAAAATAGCTCCAAAATGTAAGAATACCTTCCTTCTAAGTGAAACAGTTTTAAGTATTATTTCTCTTCATAACAACTGTGCTAAAGTCATTTTTTATACTCTCTAATTAAAGCCCTACTCGTTGAGCTCTAGTGGCCTTGTCGATAAGAAATTGCACTGGCAACCCAAAGACAAAAAAGGTCAAATCCACTAGCTGCACTGACGAAGAGGGATAGACAGTCTCCTTCCTCTAGTCATTTACAGTCTCTGAAAAACTCGCTCACGGTCAGTTGTGAGTGGGTTCCAAATCCAAGGCACATAACAACAGTTAAAGCCTTTTTAATGCTTTTTCTAAATTCAGTGGATTGTAAATACAAGTGTAGAACTGTTAGCAGAGTTACTCATTAAGTTACTTAAGATCTGAATTTTTGTTTATTTAGAATCAAACTGTAGCACAGGAATAGCTCTCAATCAAATCTTATGGAAAATCAACTGTAACCTAATCATAAATTTCTTACTTGCAATTATTTTTGAACAGAATAAGACCTGGAAGATTGTGGAAGGCCTCACTGTTAATGATTTCTCACGTGAGAAGATGGATCTGACTGCAAAGGAACTGACAGAAGAGAAGGAACAAGCTTTTGAGTTTCTTTCTTCAGCCTGACTAGATCATGGTATTGATGTTACCAAATGCCGAAAACCTGAAGAATCTAAATGTCGTCTTTGACTGTAGTACCAAATAATAATAATGCTCTACTTAAAATTCTCGTGGAAAAACAATACACTTCAAGGATTATGTGCTGCTTGGTACAAATTTGTGACAGTTTATCATCATGGTGTTAGTGCTACATTCTAAATAAAAATATATATTCAAATGAAAATGACTCTGATTCTCATTTCTCCCTAATATCTTCTTTTTTAAAAGACTTACTGTTGTGATGAATCAGTTTATCAAGCAGATTGGGTTTCCCTTTGTAGGGATTATATTTCCTGCTGTGGATACCCACCTTGTGAAAGTACTCTCCCTCTTACTCCCTTTGTTTCTCAGGTCCATTTATCCTTCTTTGTTATCTTTTCCTGCTTTCTGACTCTACCTAACAGTTTACATTCAGAAAATAAAATAGCATACATTCCAGCTTAATAAATTGTGATTTACTTTTTCTAAACCTGAGAAAGGCAGTGAATATAAAAATGTTACAAGATAAAGCATAAATCTTTTTTTTTAAAAAAAGAAAAAGTCTTAAAAGGTGCCAGTCTTCACCACTCTCTGCCCACCTCCATTTTCTACAGTGTGGAAAGCATTCTCTTATATTGGTCCCATAGCTATTGATTTGCAAGACCATATGTCTGCAGTTAAGGTAGTTGGAGACCATGCCCCAACAGGGGCTAACACAATGGATAGAAAAGCAAAATTTTAGAGTTTCTGATACCCCACTTGGGCTAATTCATTTACTTCAGAATTTGTCTTTCAGTATAATCTATATTAGCTGATGAAACATTTTTAAAATTTTAAAAGATTAGTGTTTTGTAAGTAACTTATTTTAACCTTATTCATTAAATAGATTGTAGATAGAACTTGTTAACAGGTTTTTGCCATTGGATGAAAAGGCAACGATCATTTTTTTGTAGTATAAAAATATTAAGACTATTCCCTTGAAGTATTGTTCTACTGCAGACAAGGAATCCTTTATTTCATGACCATTAAACATCACAAGTTTCTTTTGGTGTTAGTATAATAGTCTCAATATAAAGTTAGTCTAGAAATAGTTTGTGCAAAATGCCATGATCATTTTTTTATTAATTTATTTATTTTTAATTTCAATGAACATCTACAGAGATTTTGGAATTCCGTTCATTCATTGTTGCACCCTTTTCTCCGCCCCCCCCCTTTGCTCCTCTCCTTGAAAAGCAAAAGAAAAACTCCCTCATTGGTACACAATCGCCCCCACACATCCCCCAACCCCAAATATAATCCACTCTGCAACCCTCATTCCCTACTCTTATGATAAACATAGTGCCCTAAAATATATTTTGTATCCACAGGACGGAATGTTTGACTGCAAAACTTTAAATGAGTCTTCTGCAACAGATTTGCTCAATGCAATAAGTTAACTTGATTTCCTTTTTAATTTTTATTTTATATTGATTTGCTTACAAAGTTCATATACATTGCTTTTCACACTATTCTTCATTCACATTGTGTTTCATACATTCATTCCCATGCATTATGTTTTATAAAGTTAATCACCATTGGCCCGTGCCCACCATTACCCTGTCTTTTCAGGTCACCAACGTTAGATGTTTCTCATTTCCTTTTCCCCTTCTCTCCCCCCACCAAACTACAACCTTGTGGTTTTGCCCCTACCCATCCTCACTCACCTCCTCTGCTCCCACCTCTTTCCCTTCCCCCCTTGAGTCTCCATAAATGTTTTACTAGTTATCCTTCTGTTTCTACAATAATTGTCTTAGACTGCTGCTTTTATGGGCATTGAGTTGTGGTTGCAAGTAAAAAGAAATCCTTGAAAACATCAATATTCCTTCCATTTATCATGCTGTTGCTTATCGGTCCAGTTGTGAGGAGTGTTTGTTTTCCTTATGTTGATGTGTGACCCAAGTGAAGCAACTTGAATTAAGAAAACTGGATAAAAATTAATATTGTTGTTATGTGCTGTTGAGTTGCCTGTGACTCATAGCGACCCTATGTACAATAGCCCTAAACCCTGCTCTATCCTGTGCCAATCTCACTATCTCCGACACACCTACCCCCATTACCCCAGTCACTGAATCAGTTCACCTCATAGAGGGTCTTTCCTGCGCTGTCCCTCCACCCTCCCAAGCATGAAGTCCTCCAAGGACTGGTCTCTCCTTGCAACGTAAATAAAAATAGGTATTATTGCAATAAAAATAGATATTATATGATAATTGTTAAATCAAATGGAGAAGACATTACTTTGGGCTGTAGGTATCAGAGAAGACTTCTTAAAGCAAGTGGTATTTGACCTAAGTCTTGAAGAATGGATGAAGTTTTAAGAAGCATAAGCTCAATGCTTACATTTGGTTGGTGTTCACAAGTTGTGTTCCTGAAGCTTGTAAATACTTTTCCTCATGGATACAATAAACTGCCCAATTTCAACCTTAACCTCACATGGTGAAAGAGATTATGGAACCTATAGTGTGGTTCAATCATTGAGTTAAGTGCTGCAATTCTTAGGGCTCATTTCATCTGATCATGCAATACTGAATGATGCAAGTAGCACACGGCTTTTGGCATAGCAGTTACAATTTCTTCAAAGAAGTTGTTAAAAGGACAAGGACATGGTGTTATGTGCCCAGTAGACGTCTCCCTTCAACGCACATGTGTGCATGTATGTGCACACACACACACAGACATACACACAAATACTCTTATTAACTAAAGAGCTTTGCACATGGCATCCATCCAACGACTTGGATGACATTCTGAGTGAAAATGAATGCATGCTTAATAAAAACCCCCAAGATTTATACAGCTCTGTCCACCCTCTTGGGTATGAGCAGAGCCAGGACATCACTTGGCACTGCTCTTTCTTGTTCTGCCAAGTCATGCCTTCTTGTCATGTCCCCAAGCAGGCATCGTGCCACAGCCCCTCTGCTGTCTGCTGAAGCATGAGGACAGAAGGACCTTCAACAATAAAGCCAGGGGAAACTCCAGTCTAGGTGTTACATGAATATAGCACGAAGACCAAGAACATCACAGTTTATGAATGTGAAAGATCTGATGTCTAAGTGCGTGTGTCCACTTTGACTTTCAAGAGTTAGTGTTGATGACAAAGCCTGCACAGGGGAAGGGACAAGTAAGAAGCTGGGGAAACACAGCTGCAGAAGCTGCCATAACCTTCTTAAAAACCAAGGCAAGTATTTGCTTTGCAGTTCCTGACCCATTAATGCCTGACCCTTTCATGCAAACAGAACCAGTGTAATCCTACTGATTCATCACAGGAATTAGTTATGCATCATGGCTGGAGACTTCCTGAGTATATGCTTTCCCAAGAGGAGGGGAACCTGCTCATAAGAGTGAGTACGCCACAATACGCAGGCTCGAGGCATTACGGAAACTGGAAAAGGGGCATCCAAAAACCAGGCCAAGAGAAATGCAACTGAGAAATTTCTTGTCAAATTCAGTAATGTTTCTCCAGACAACCACATTTCTTTACCAAATGTATTTGGGCATTCTTTAGGATGTACTTGGCACTCCTTAAGGAATTCTCCTGGTGAAAAGATCATCTCACTGAAAAGAAGCCTCTTCATTATTTCAAGAATGAAGTATGTCCAGCTACTTAGTGGAATTGCTATGGAGCAAGGTTTTACTATAACATATTGACTTGGATATGGAAGAGCTGAGTGCCAACAGTCAGTATCAATGTCTGGCTGAACTGTCAACTGGTTCCATCACAGTCTGTCATGGCTTCAGAATCTCTTGTGGTTATGCACAAAACAGTGCAGCTCACAATGTGGTGCACTATTTAAAAATAATCACAGAGAGAAAGTAAACCTGAAGCAACTTGGAAAAATCCTTCAGCAGCACCTGAGATGTTATCTTCTTTTCCAAGTACAACATTTTTACTATTCCTACTACACTGCCGTGGTGGTCAAGACAATGTGGTACTGGAACAATGACAGACATATAGATCAATGGAATAGAATGGAGAATCCAGAAATCAGCCCATCTACCTATGGTCAACTGATTTTTTTGACAAGGAGATAAAATCAGTCAAGAGGAGAAACAATCGCCTTTTTAACAAATGGTGCTGGCAAAATTGGAAAACTGTCAGCAAAAAAACTCAAACAAGATCCACACCTCACTCCATACACAAAAACCAACTCAAAGTGAATCATGGTCCAAGGACTAAAACCAAGGTCTACAAACTTCATTAAAGAAAACCTTGGAAGAACTCTAGAAATCCTAATTCACAACATAAACCGTCTTCCAAGCATCCTGAAAAATCTACAACCAGGAGAGGATAAAATAGATGATGGGACCTTCTAAGAATCAAATCCCTATGCACATCCAAAACCTTCTCCAACAGGGTAAAAGGGGAAGTCAAAGAATGGGGAAATAATATTTGGTAATGACATGTCAGATAAGGGACTTAAATCTAGAATTTAGAAAATAATCTAGCACCACAGCAAGATAACGTGGGTTTTTTTACCAACTTTTACAGTAGGAGATCGATCGAACATGCAATCAAGATGCATTGATAATAAAGGGTGACTGGAATGCAAAAGTTGGGAATAGATAGAGAAGAAGTAAAACGGTGCAACCACTATGGAAGGCAGTATGGCACTTTCTCAAAAAGTTGCAAATAGAAATACCATTTGACCCAGCAATTTCACTACTGGGAATATACCCTAAAGAAACTATAACTGCCACCCAAGCAGGTATATGCACATCCATGTTTATTTCGGCTTTGTTCACGGAGTAACAAATAGCATGGAGTAACAATAGCAAGGAGTTGGAAACAACCTAAGTGCCCATCAACAAACAAATGGATAGAGAAGCTGTGGTATATTCACACAATGGGATACTGTGCTGCATTGAAAAACAAGGAACTCATGAAATATACAAAATGAGTGACCCTGGAGGACATTATGCTGAGTGAAATATCTCAGTCACAAAAAGACAAATATTGCATAATGCCACTGTTATAAAAGAGGACTGACATAGTGGTTGGGGGGAACACTGAGAAAGAGGGGATAAATAATGTATACTGCATTGAAACATATGAGGGAGAGAACTGTTTAAAAGGGATATATTATTAGATATTATTGTCATGACAGGAGTCCAGAAAGAAGACTGCATAGTGGAGTGGACTTGGGAAGGATTGTATAACAATGAAAGAATTTTTGCTTTTACTTTTCAAAGAGAAGAGCAAATTGGGAAGGAGGGGTGGGCAGTGAGAAAAGTGCAACAATGAATGAATGGAAACCCCAAAGTCTTTGTAAACTCTTATTAAAATTAATTTTTAAAAAAGATCTATAAAATAATAAAAACCAAACATTTTTACTGTAATGTGTGAGTTCGTGTTGTTTTCAAATCTCTTCGTAGATTTCATCAACACTCCAGACTTCGTTGTCTCATTGTAGTCATTAATAAGCTCTTGGTAATGGCTTCAACTTTGTATATTGGTGTATTGTATTTATAAACTTTGCACTTCAAGGCAGAGTATAGCACACACTGTACAATGCCTTAAGCATAAAAGGAAGAAATACACGTTTCTCTTTACAGTGATGAAAATAAAACTACTATTAGTAACAGTTTTATTGTTGATTGTACCCTTCTTTGTGGAAGGCTTTATAAAGGGAGTTCAAAGGTCTTTGTGAATGAAAATGTTGAGGAACAGCACTAACGAGAGTTTAATGAATACGACTACGAAATTACAGGGAAATGATCACCCTAGTTGTATTTGAACCCATGTATTAAAGAGCTGTTATACTGCGGTTCTGTGCATTTTGTTAAAGAGCTACTGAGTGGGGATGGGGGAAAGATTTATGCAATTCAAAAGTCCTTGTGAAATCCTAATACTTGAACTCACATTGAGAAACAGTGAAGTCCTCAGTTGCAGCAGGTCTTAGTTCAAATAAAGTGTGCTTTTATTTGACAAGAGAAGGAAAGAGAGAATTTGTTTGAAATCAGCAATGTCCCTATATAACTAACCAAGCAACAATATGGAAGGACCCCACCAGATGGCTCTCCTGCCTGCCTCAAAATCTCTGCCATCTGCGAGAATTAACTGGTACTGAAGTTTCACTTCATTTACTTAAAGCTTGATCCTTATTAAAATAGTTTAGACTTTTCTGAACAATCAATTCTGGTACATATATGTAGAGGAAGGGGCATAGGCAATACAAGATCTTGAAGAGAAAAAGATGACGTGGAATTTTGTTGACTCTAAAAATAAGCTTTGGAAACTTTGCTTAGGCAAAACTGATAGAAACACCTGGTTGAAGAACTAGACCCAGTTCACCATGGTCTGCAGATGTTAGTTGCCTTTGTTCCCAGCCAAAATGCAAAATGTAAATTTAGATATAATCCCTGATAAGAGATTGAATGTAGGACTGTGTGTGGTCTTTTAAAAGTCTTTAAGGGAATCCCAGACATCAAATTATGCTCATATGAAACCTATACCTGGACGAAAAATCTGCTTTGGGAACACAGCAAGGGAGAACTATATGGTTTAAAATGAAGAAAGGCATGTATCAGGATTGTATCCTCTCTTCATATCTATTCAACCTATATGCTAAACCAATTATTTGAAAAGCTGGACTCTATGAAGAAGACCGGTGGTATCAGGATCGGAGGGAGACTCCTCAATAACTATCATTGTGCAGATGACATATCCTTGAAAGTGAGGAGGACTTGAAGCATTTGCTACAGAAAATCAAACACTGCCACCTTCAATATTGATTACATCTCAACGTCAAGAAAGCAAAACTTTTCACCTCTGGACCAATAGACAACATTGTAATAGACTGAGAAAAAATTGAAACTGTCAATGATTTCTTCTTAACTGGATCTACTATCTATACACTTTCTACCAGCAGTCAGTAGAGCAGGAGCCACATTACACTGGGAGAGTCTGCAGTCAGAGACCTCTCCAATTTCCTGAGGAAAAGTGATGTTAGTTTGAGAACTCAGGTGTGCTAGAGACAGACCATGGTCTTTTTAATCACTTGGCATTGCTGCTGAGAGCTGGACCTTGAATGAGAATGACAGAAGAAAAATTACTGCTTTGAACTGTGGTGGTGGAGAAGAGTACTGACTGTTCCACGGATTGCCAAAATGAGCAAACAGATATGTCTTGGAAAAGGTGCAGTCAGAGTGCTTCTTGGAGGTGAACGATGGTGAAGCTTTGTCTTGTATACTTTGGGCATATTGCTAGGAGAAGCTATTCCTTGGAGAAGGACATCACGCTTAGAAGGTGTTAGATTAGTGAAATAAAGGAAGAAATCAGAGAGAATGAGAGAGCTTAACGTAGCTTTATTAGAGGGGGTGGGTTGGGGAACTCCTGGCGAGGGTCCTCATTCTGAAGATGTAGAGTGGGGAAATCATACAGTGAGCTTACTGGGGAGGGTTTTTATAACAGAGTCTTTAGGGAGGAACATTCCACTGTGATTTTGTGGCTTATCCATTAGTTCTGCTAGGTGGGCGGAGTCATTCACTCTTCTTGTTGATATGTGTGTTCTTTGAATTCTTCACTCACCCCCTTAGCCCCACTGTCTGGACCTAACAGATGGGTGAGGGGACAGCGATGGAAAGGAAGGCCCTCTACCGGTTGGATTGACACCTTGACTGCAGCAATGGGCCGGAGTATGTCAGAGATTGTGAAGTTGGCACAGGACAGGACAGGGTTCAAATCTGTTGTTCACAGGAGCACTATGAGTCATAGACAACTGGATGACACCTAACAACACAAGAAGAAGAGGAGCCCTGGTGGTGAAGTCCTTAACCCAAAGGTGGTCCTTTTGTGGTGGTTCTAATCCACCAGTGACTCTGCAGGAGATTAAGTGAGATTCACAGACCCCTAAAACCTGCTGAAGATCAGCTAAGAGTTGAATCTGACTCTACGCTAACGAGTGAGTGAATGATAGGTCTTCATTCCCCTAACCCTCATTATAAAAGAGACGCAGACAAAAATGAAGCAAATGTTTTCAGAGTTGAATAACAATGCTGCATTGTGCCTTCCAAGAAAAGGGAGGAAAGAGGGAGGGATCTTGCGATTCTCCTGACTTCCTAGAGAAAATTTCCCCAATAGTGACTCAGGAAGGGGAAACTCAAACAGAGTCATCATTGCTGGTGTCAGATGGATTTCTGCTGAAAGAAAATACAAGAAAGATGTTTAGTTGTGTTTAACTGGCTGAAGGCATTTGACAGTGTAAATTGTAGTACATTATGGATTAGGGATAACATTGAGAAATGTTTCCAACACAGATCTGGGCCTGTATGTCCATCTGGCCTAGGCTGGCTGGTTGTTAACAGAGCTGGTAAGATCCTGTGAAAATGGGGTACCTAAGGGATAGGCAAGAGCTTGAAGTTGTTAACATTACAGCTGTTCAGCTCCTCAGTCAACACTTTGGGCACCAGCAGACAGGAACCCAAAAGGTGAATTAGGTGAACTGCAGATATATCTATTGTCAGGGACCTTTCCAGAGTACTGAGAAGCAATGATGTCAGTTTAGAGACTAAGATACGCCTGATCCAGGCCATGGTTTTTGCAATTACTTGCTATGGATCAGAGAGCTGGATAATGAATAAAGATGACAGAAGAATTGGTGCTATTGTGTTGTGGTGCTGGATAAGAGTCTCGAACATACCATGGACCACCAAGAAAACAAATAGGTCTGTTTTGGAGAAGGTGAAACCAAGTTCCTCCTTGGAGGCTAGGATATTGAAGCTCCATCTCACACACTTTGGACATGTGGCCAAGAGGAGCCGGTCCTTGGAGAAGGACGTCATGCTTGGAAGGGTGGAGGGACAGTGCAAAAGAAGATGACCCTGGATAAGATGGATAGATACAGTAGGTAGGGTAATGAAGGTAGGTGTGTCAGTGTCAGTGAGACTGGCTCAGGACAGGGCAGGCTTCAGAGCTGCTGGGTTGCTATGAGTCACAGGTGATTTGACAACACATAACAACAACATTTGTCAGGATGTCATAAGGTCAGGTTAAACTTGATGGAGAAAGGGAATCTTTGAGGAAAAATCAGACTCTGATTGCATAAATGGCAGATAAAGGTTCACATTGAGTGGACACTGTGACGCTTAGTGCCAGGATCACCCAACATGATACTCAATGACTCTTCTTTTTTTTTTTTTTTGTATGGACGCTCAGTGAACTTGGACAATGCTTGCATTTAACTTTGAACAACTGCATTTAAAAGTTACCTCAGGCCTTTTCCATGCACCAGTCTACAAAGGATATTAAAAAAAAGTTTCCTGTACAAACAAACATCAGCTGTCAAAGGCTGTATTAGGACATACTTATATTCTGTGGCTTGGGTTTTAAAAATCAGAAGTACTGAAAATGAAGAGAAAAACAGAAACTAAGTATCTGCTCTGTGGAGTTGTATTTTTAAGGTGGAAATTCCAGGTTTGACTGATGGGTTGGATATGGAAGGAGAGAAAAAGGATCAAGGATAATTCAATGGTGACTTCTGGGAAAGATGGGGGGCTAAATAAATGACAGTTCAGACATTATACACCAAAGACATTAGAAAACAATAGGCACAGGCAACAATTTGAAATGAGGGGTTTAAAAAGAAAAGGCAAATAAGGGCTTCAAACACTGATTGAAGGAAGAAATTGATTGAAAACATCAAAGGAGATAAACAGAACACAAAACTGTGAACAGTGCACCACAGTCATTTTAAACTTCTATCTACACAATTTTAGGATGCAGCATGTTGATAATAGTCATGCTCTCTCAGGACGCAGCATGACAAGGAAGGGTTCAGAGCTGCTGTACATAAGGTCACTATATGTCACAGACAACTCAATGGCACATAACAATAAAAACAGACTATATTGGTAATTTTTTTATTTAAGCCTCATGTGTATAGTCAACAAGACCTCGGGTAGGCCCTTTGTGTTTAAAAGTTGGTTGTTATTATATTTTATAGGAACATTCTTCTAAGTGGTACAGCACTCTTCTGTCAATATGCTGTACTGAGGTAACCTGGGGTTGTTGTGATGCTAAACCTTATGCTTTTGGGGTGTTAAATGCCATCATGGTTACCCATTGTGGACAGTGTTTGGTGGAGCTCCCAGTGTAAGATAGGTTTGGATGCAGGAGTGGCATCTACTTCCTAAACAGCATGCCTCTAGAAACTCTTGTGAACTTTGATAAATGGCGATGGTTGTGAAAGGGCTTCAGGCTTTTTGTTCATAGGGTTGCTATGAGTCGTGCTCAACTCGACAGCAATCAACAACAATGAAGGAAGAAGTGCAGACTGCATTAAAGGCATTAGCAAAAAAAGAAGGCTGCAACAATTGTTGGAATAACAAATAATTTGTCTCAAAAAACAGATGTAGCCCTGGATATTCTCACCAATCTATGTTAAAAAAAAATTGGAACACAGTTACTGGCTAACTGACTGTAAAAGATACATATTTGTTCTCATTTTCAAAAAAGGAGATGTGAAAATTATCAAAAACTATCATTACTATGCCATGCAAGTAAAATCTTGTTGATGATTATGAAAAAATGGCTAGAATAATACATTAAGAGGGAACTGTCAGAAATTCAAGTGGGATTCAGAAGAGGCCATGAAACAAGGGATATCATTGCTGTTGTCAGCTAGATCTTGACTAAAAGCAGTGAATATCAGAAAGATGTTTACTTGTGTTGTATTGCTAATGCAAAGACACTAGATTGTTTGGATCATAACAAATTATGGAGAATCTTGAGTAGAATGGGAATCTCAGAATACTTAATTGTGTTCATTGTCTTAATTGTGCTGTTGTCTGAACAGAACAAAGGAACAATGCATGATTTAAAATAAGGAAAAGTGTGTGTAAGGGCTGCATTCTTTTCCCATACCTATTTAATCTATATGCCGACAACACGAGAGCAGATAATGTGAGAAGCTAGACTAGAAGAGGAAAAAAATGATGTCAGGATTGGAGGAAGACTTAAGACACAATCCTGTCCCCTGAAAGTGAAGAGGACTTGAAATACTTGCTGCAGAAGATTAAAGACTCTAGCCTTCAGTATAGTTTAGATCTCAACATCAAGAAAATAAAAATTCTCACCAGTGGGCCAATCAGCAACCTCATAATGTTGTTATGCTTAAGTACTGTCAACTACAAGCCCACAGAAACTCTGTGAACAGATATGAACATTGCCGTTCCCGTGCCCTCCTCGTGAGCTCTTTAATGTGCAAGCCCATTATGGGAGTCACTGTCAATCTATCGCATTGGAGAGCCTTCTTCTCTTTTGCTGCCCTTTTATCTTTCCAAAGATGATGCTTCTTTTCAAGAACTAGATCCTCCTGATAATATGTCTGCAGAAGGTGAGAAAAAATTTACCATCCTTGCCTCTCAGGAGCTCTCCAATGCATAGGAAGCAACTGAAAACAGCATGCCTAGGATACAGTACACCATAGTTGTTAAACTGGCGTTCTTGCTCTTAGAATTTTGGAGAGATCCTCGATAGCAGATTTTTTCCCCAATGCAACGTGTAAAATGAAACTGCTGGCAATGTAAGTATTTCCTCCACCCATGATGATTTTGCCTATAGATTCAGAAGTGAGGACTTTTATTTTCTTGATGATGAGGTGTAATCTATATTTAAGTCTTCTTCATTTGCCGCCCGCAAGGTTGTGTCATTTGCACAATGGAGACTATTGATAACACCTCCTCCAATCCTGATGCAATATTCTTCTTCACATTGCCCAGCCTCTTTAATAATTTGCTCAGCACACAGATTGAATTGGTATGATGAAAATATATAAATATGAAAATTTCTCCTGATTTTACACCGTACAGTGTCCCTTGTTCTGTTTAGACAACAGCTTCTTGGTCTCTGGTGAGGTTTTATATGAGCATGATTAACTGTTCTGGGATTCCCATTCTTCTCAAGATTATCTACAATTGTTATGGCCCATACAATAATCAATAAAATACAAATAAACATCTCTTTTTATGTTCTCTGCTTTCAGCCAAGATACAGCTGACATTAGCAATGATATCCTTCTTTCCATGGATTCTTCTGAAACCTGCTTCTATTTTTGACAATTCTCTGTCTATATTTAAGCCTTTTAAAAATTATTTTCAGCAAGATTTTTCTTCTATATGATCTTAATGATATTGTTTAATAATTCTCACATTCTTTTTTATGATCTTTTTTTAGGGGGAGTGAAACACCTCAATTGGTATTTCATCAATTCCTGGGGTTTTATTTTTTCCAATGCATTCAGTGAAGTTTGTACTAACATCATGATAAGATTGAGTTGTCATTTATTTCATTTTACTTGGATCCACAGCCAACACCTATGGTAACAGCAGTCAAGAAATCAAAAGACACACTGCATTGGAGAAATATACTGTCTAGGATCTCTCCAAAGTGCTACACATAAAGGTGTCAATTTAAAGACTAAGGCGTGCCCGATCCAAGTCATGGTATTTTCAGTTGCTTCCTATGCATCTGAAAATTGGACAACGACAGGAGAAGAATTGATGTTGGGGTGTTGGCTAAGAGGATCAAATATCACATGACTATTGAAAGAATAAGCAAATATGTTTTGGAGGAAGTACAAGCAAGGTATTCCTTAGAGGCAAGGATGGTGAAACTTGACCTCACACACTTTGGGCATGTTGTCAGGAGAGGTCACTCCTTGGAAAAAGACATCACACTAGGAAAGGTGATGAGTTAAACAAAGGGAGGTTGACCTGGCCCCATTGCCCCAGTCACTGAGTCAATCCATCTCATCGAGGGTCTTCCTCTCTTGCGCTGCCCCTCCCCCCAAACATGATGTCTTTCTCCAAGGATTGGTTCTTCATTGCAACATGTCCAAAGTACATCAGATGGAGCTTCAGAATCCTTGCTTCCAAGGAGCAGCCTGGTTTCATCCTCTCCAGGGCAGGCCTGTTTTTTCTCTTAGAAGTCAATGGTAGTATATTCAATACTCTTCTCCAGCACCACAGCTCAAAGCTCAGTCTAGTGTGGGAAGAACAACAACTCGTTGTTGAGTGGGAACAGACTCCTAGCTAATATTCCCGCAGATTTTCAGAGGCTGTAAATGGAACAAGGGGAGGAATGCCCATCTTCCTTCCTCAAAGTAATTAAATCCCAAATTAAACTCACAGTCATCAAGTGTATACCAACCTATGACTTTGTATTGTTGGGTCTCTGAGGCTATAAAACTATGTGGGAAGAGACTTTTCCCTCTTACAAGCTCAGCATGAGATCTGCTATACCATCGAGGTTCCTTTATAACTAAAGATACTTAAAACAATTCCTGTGACCTAGTTATAAGGGAGGCTGGAAATATGAATATAAATTTGGTGTCTTAATAGGAGGCAGAGGCTTATAAAATAGGGAAAGAGAATAACGATAGCAAATAAAAATGGGGGAAAAGGTAATATAAGAGTAGAAGCTGAGATTATGGAAGAAAGAAAAGAACTGTAACAAACATGTACCAAGAATTTATGAAGTGCTCAGCATTATACATATACATAGACATAGACATATACATAG
>NW_006399761.1:22698039-22699048 GCF_000299155.1 Elephantulus edwardii | reverse complement strand
CGATACGCTTTTTGATTTCCTGACTGCTGGTGCCAAGAGTGTTGACTGTGCAGGTCTGTTGGAGACAATGAAATTGGCTCAGGATAGAGCAGGGTTCAGGGTTACTTGATGGCACATAACAATAAAAAAGTTTACACTTTTGACAACACTCTCAGATAAGATCTATGGATTTTTCAGGTGGGGAAAATAGAATCTTAGAGAAATTAAATACAATACAATAAAATGAAATATAATCCATGGTCACTGAGCAAGAAAGTCTGATACAAGAACCCGGGCTCTATTGTGTTATACTGTTTCTTCATAGAGAAGATGAACATGGAATTCTAGGGAACACATTTAGGGAGGAGACAAACTGAAATGGGCAGCAGGGGGCAAAATATGGTCAGAGAACTGGAGGGAATAAGGAAGAGTGCTTTCTAAATCAGAAGCCATGGGATTAAGCAGGGTTTAAGGAATGATGGGAAGGCCCTTAGTGGTGTAAATGGTTAACCTGCACAACTTCAAACCAAAGTGTTGGAAGTTCAAGTCCACTTAGAGGTACCTCAGAAGAAAGGCTCGAAATCTCAGTGGTCTGTTCCCAAAAAATAGATAGTTGTACAATTGTACTCTGACACACGTTAGGCTTACATGGGTCAGAATTGATCCAACAGCAACTGGTAGAGAGGTAGGAAGGACTGGTGCTTCACGCCCTACGGTGCAGTGGTGGGGTCAAAAAGAACGAGCACTGTAAAGAAACTTTGAGTTTGACAGCTCAAAGGTTACCAGTGATTTGACTGGAACAATTTTAGTAGCATGACACTATGGACACAGATTATAGAAATGGACATGGGGGAGGGATTTAGGGGAGGAAATGGAAGAAATAGGCATAGGTGGTTCTGTATATAAGAGGGTTGAACATTCAAACAAGAAGGCAGACTCTTGTGTCACTACACCAAGCACCAATGATGGCAACAGAAGTTACATGACTTGGTGGTATCATCTTCCCTAAGTGAAGCCACATTTTTAGAAA
>NW_006399761.1:22690249-22696962 GCF_000299155.1 Elephantulus edwardii | reverse complement strand
TTCAATTGGTATACCATCTATTCCTGGGGCTTTATTTTTTGCTATTTCCTTCAAAACACCTTGAACTTCTTCCTTCAAAAAAGAAATTGTGGTTTAAAGGCAACAACAACTGGTTTGGGTCAGACATCTGCAAAACACGTGTTTAACGTTGCCATAGCGATTGACACTCCAAGAAATTAAAAGTAAGACATTTGCACTGAAGTGTTTGTGTTCCAAAATGATGTTATAATTTGAGATTTTGAGGAGCTTTACGCTTATTTTTCCTCCTGCATGCTAATGCTATTCCAATGAGGAAATCGGACACTTCGGACACTTTGTTGAAAGGAACTGCTTTTCTTCCCCTGTTTGTAGGTACTCTTCTACAACGCAAGAGCTCACGTGTCTGTAATTCAAAAAGAGCTTTTGGGTAGGATTTAGAAGGCTGAGTTCAGCTCCCGCTGCTTGTGTTCGTTTTTCTTTGCTACGGCCGCTTGCTGTACTTCAGAAAACAAACTTTCCCTTCAAGCAAAGATGTGTGACTGAGAACACAGAGCAGGTTTCCTGTGTATGTTTAATACTGTGGTTTGAAAGAAAGAAAAGCTTTACTCCTTCTGAAACTCCCCTGCTGCTTTGGTGAATTAATTTCTCTACATGTGTCCCACCTTCAGGCAGCAAACAGTTTAGTTCTGTGCTAATGACTGATCCTCCTGCACACTTTCTGCTTGCTCATTTCCGGTCATTGTCTGGTTTCTCCTGTCACTAACCCACCACGCTCCTCTGTTTAATATTATGAGAGCCCATGCTGAGCCAGGTGGGAACTTACCACCATGCCAACCCTGTTCAGACACGACTACACTCCCAGTGTCTCAGATATGTTCCCCGCTGGAAAATCAAGGAAAGCAACATTGGAACCTTGTCTACAAATGTTAGGAAGCCTCTCAATTGAAGTGATATGTGATAAAATGAAATCATTTTCTGCAAATTCACCAAACTTTTTTAAAATACAGGGGCCCTTGTAGGGAGCTCTTGGTGGTCTAGTGATAGGAAGTTGCACTGTCAACTCTAAGGCCCACAATTCAAATCCACCAGCTGCTCCATGGAAAATAAAAATGGGCACTCTCCTATGTGGTTGCTGTTGCTGTTGTTGTTGTTGTTATGTGTTGTCAAGTCACCTGTGACTCATAGTGACCAGCCCTAAACCCTGCCCTACAACAGCCCTATACCCTGCTCTATCCTGTGCCAATCTCATTGTCTTTGACACACCTACCCCCATTACCCCAGTCATTGAATCAATCCATCTCACCGAGGGTCTTCCTCTCCTGCACTGTCCCTCCACCCTCCTAAGCATTAAGTCCCTTTCCAAGGACTGGTCTTTCCTTGCAACATGTCCAAAGTATGTCAGACAAAGCTTCAGAATCCTTGTCTCCAAGGAACAGCCTGGCTTCACGCTATCCAAGACAAACCTGTTTGTTTTCTTAGCAGTCCACGGTATATGCAACACCACACCTCAAAGGCATCAATTCTCCTTCTATCATCCTTAGTCACATATCAGGCACCCCTTAGTCTCCAGACTGGTATCATTGCTCTTCAGCACTTTAGAGAGGTCTCTAACGGCAGACTTTCCCATGGCAATATGTCTTTTCATTTCCTGGATGCTGATGCCAAAACTGTTGACTGAGGAGCAAGCAAACTAAAACTGTGAACAATCTCAAGCTCTTCACCATCCTTCAGGATGCTGTCAATTGGCCCAGTGGTGAAAACCTTTGTTTTCTTGATATTGAGCCTCAACCCATATTGAAGGCTGCAGTCCTTGACCCTCCACAGCAGGTGCTTCAGGTCCTCCTCAGTTTCAGCAAGCAGGGTTGTGTCATCTGTATAATGCAGATTCTTGATGAGTCTTCCTCCAATCTTGATGCCGCATTTCTCCTCATAGAGCCCAGCCTGCTGGGTAATCTGTTCTGTATAAAGATTGAAAAGGTATGGGGACAGGATACAGCCCTGGCGTACGCCCTTCCCAATTTTGAACCATGCAGTGTTTTCTTGCTCTGTTCTGATGACTGCCTCCTGGTCCAAGTATAGGTTTCCCATTAGCACGATCAAGTGTTCTGGGATTCCCAATCTTCTGAGAGTTAACCACAGTTTGTTGTGATCCACTTAGTCAAATGCCTTTGAATAATCAATGAAACATAGACATTCTTCTGGAATTCTCTGTTTTTAGCTAAGATCCATCTAACATTAGCTACAATATCCCTAGTACCAACCTGGTCTAAACCCAGCCTGGACTTCTGATTAGCTTTTGAAGACATGCAGGAGGCTTAGCTAGGAGTCAGTTCTTATTCAATAATGCATTCTTTAAGTTATCTTGATCATAGTAATGGTTTCAGATTGCCATATATATGTTAATATTTAATAAATTAAACATTTCAAATTATCAGAGTTGTAGTTGCCTAGTGGGTAACACGGCTCATTGGATGTTGATAAAACCTCAAGAAAGCTGTTAGGAGATTGTGTGGGCCCTGGACTGAGCTTGCCTGATGCGTGTCTGCGTATGCCGTGTGTGTGTGTGTGTGTGTGTGTGTGTGTGTGTGGTCTTTTCACTGACAGGATCTTGAGAACGTGGCCAGAGGCATTCACATAGGAACAAACCAGTCCGTTCCACCGGGTGAGGCTGGTGAGGGACTCGCCCTGGCAGACAGGACAGGGCTACCAGAGGGGTTGGGGATAAGTGAGAGCTTCCTGTCACAGAGTCACTTGGATAAGCCTGAGCAAACAATCCTGTGACTTCTGGCTGAACATTGAAATGACGCATTGCTTACATTTTAACAGGAATCCCTAATTGCTATCGTGCTTTGTTGTTCCCCTCTCTTACTATTTTCCGAAGGGTAGTTAGATTAAATGTATCCAAAAGCTGTTCAGAAACTTTCTGGTGTTTGGGTTTGTACTGAATGCACTGGAGTAAAATACTTGTGTGACTTTCAATTTTTGTGTCACAACCCACATATAGGCAAAATGTAAATACTTTCTATAAATGTTTACCTTTATTCAAGTATAATATGCCTGACTGAAAAAAAGCTTAGATATTATTTTTACTCGTTTCTTTTAAAGCCATGATCTTTTATGTTGGATCAGCATAAGGCAGTTAATATCTGCCTTGTATATAATTTGGAATAAATGACATTTATATTTACTTACAAATTATGTTGCCTTGTTTATTTGGAGATGATGTGACTGCATTAATTCCTTCATGAATCATTTTATAAACATGTACTAGTGTCTCTTGTGTGTAGGGGTTAAGTGATGAATGGGCAGAGCCAGGGAAAGTAACTAAATAAACTAAAAAACTCACCACACTGTCATTGAGTCAGAACCAATTCATAGCTGACCCTCCAGTCGGTTTGAGTGTGTGTGTTGTGCTTTGTTTTTTGCTGTGTGAGTTTGTTTGTTTTTTATATCAAATATGCCTTATTTAGAATGCATGCTTTGAAGCAAACTGATTGAGGCTCACTTCTATATTATTTTATTTGAAAATAGGCTAAAAATGCTAGTTGTTCTTCTAGAACTAGATGTTCAAAGCTCTTTGGCGCCAACTTTGTGAATATATATGTTGTTGTTATTGTTGCTGTTATGTGCCATCAAGTCTCCTGAGACTCATAGTGACCCTATGTAAAACAACTCGGAACCCTAGTCTGTCCTGAACTAAACATTTTGTCTCTGACACACCTACCCCCGTTACCCCAGTCATTGAGTGAACCCATCTCACTAAGGGTCTTCCTCTCCTGGGCTGTCCCTCCACCTTCCCAAGCATGACATTCCTCTTCAAGGACTGGTCCCGCCTGCAACATGTGCAAGGTATATCAGAGAAAGCTTCAGAATCCTTGCCTCCAGGGAGCAGCCTGGTCTCACCCTCTCTAGGACAAACCTGTCTGTTCTCTTAGCAGTCCATGGTATATTCAATACTCTTCTCCAGCACCACACTCAAAGGCATCAATTCTCCTTCTATCATCCCTAATCATTGTCTAGCTTTCTGATGATTGTGAAGATCATGGCCTGGATCAGGCGCACCTTAGCCAGGTGCCTTGTGCCTCGCATCCCAGTTCCTTACTACTAGGCCACAGGAGATCGCTATGTGAATATAAATACATTGTTTTGAAAAACTACTGTCCTCTACATGTTATTGGTGTAACCACATTGATAATTGTCTGAGCAGCCATTCAATGGACACGGAAGTCATTTAGTACGGGTCTCCTATAGCTGACTCGTCTTCGGTGTGATGTCTAGCATTTTCTCCTCTCTCAGTAAAGAGGCCCATTGGGCAAAACCACAACGACATGTGGCTCTTGGGCAGCCAAATGAGGTCAGTCTGAACTGAGATTTGCTGTGTGTGTAAGACACTGAGTTTCAAACCTTCATTGTGAAAAACCAATGTAATATGTCTCATTAATAATTTCTACAGATTATTTGTTGAAATGATCATTATTGGATACTGAAGAATTAATGTCACCATGCCTTTGTACTTTTGAAAATAAGACCATCATTTACAATTGCACATGATTAATAAATGGCTGTATATTCATCTTCCCAGATCAAGAAAGACAGTGTTTCCCGTACCCAAGATTTCCTATCCTGCCTGAAGAGAATTAATATCCTGGCTTCTAACATTAGCTGAGTTGTATCTTGCTCTTGAATTTTATATAAACAGAATGAAGATGGGGAATGGACAAGAATCGGGCATTTTATTTCTCTGCTATTCCTGCTGTAGCATCGTCTTCTCAGACACATCTGTACACTCTCATCTTTTTCAGATGCTTTAGTTATTTTGTGGGAGATCCTGAGAAGCAGGAATTAGATCTAAATCGGGTTTTGGAATGCCGTGTATGAATGAGTGTTGGTGTGATTTTTTAAAAATTTATTATTAATTTCAGTAAAAATTGACAGACTTTGGATTTCCAGTCATTTATTGTTACGCTGTTCCCCCCTCCCAACCTCCCCGCCACCCGCCAGTACACTACCCTCTTGGAAAAGTAAAAGTAAAATTCTTTCATTGCTTTACAAACCCACCCCCAGGTCCAATCCACCATGTAGATGTGATTTTTAAAAATACTAATTACTTTCAAGGGGGCTCTGGTGGCTTAGTGGTAAGGAATAATACTATCAGCCCAAAGGTATGCAGTTCGAATTCACAAGCTGCTGTCTAGGAGAAAGATGGGCAATATCCTCCCTTGAGACTTACTGCCTTTGAAAACTTGCTGCAGAGTCAGCCATGGGTCGGTTCCAAGTAGACAGTACACGATAACAGTTAGTTTTAGGCAATATTGGTCAGATATTAAGGGAATTTTACACTAGTTTGTAAGGTTTGAAGCATTGAGCACCAATGATCGAACACCAGATGACATGAAGGATATCATCTATGAAGAAAGCAAAAGGTCAATACAAAGACAGAGCAGAAGAAAAGTCCAAAATGGACATTGGCTGAGGCCTTGAAAAATGCACTAGAGCATCAAGAAGCCCAAACAAAAGATGCTGAAATAAATGAGCTAAGCAGAAGATTGTTGTTGTTGTTGTTAGGTGCCATCGAGTCACAGACGACTCAGAGCGACCCTATGAACAAAAGACCTGTACACTTGTATAACTTTGATCATTTCTCCACGTTCATAGAGTTTCCAGAGGCAAGCTATTTCGGAAGTGGAGATTAGAAGATTTCAAAAGGCAAAGCAAACTATTGTAACGGGATGTGCAGAGACCTAGAATTGGAGACTAGAAAGGGAAGAACTCGCTCAGCATTTTCCAAACGGAAAGAACTGAGAAGAGAATTAAAGCAGGTTGTGGTATTTAGAGATGCTGTGAGCAAAATCTTGATTGCTCCAAGAAGCATCAAAAAAAGATGGAGAGAATACGCAGAATCATTGTAATAAAGAGAATTGGCCAACACAGAAATATTTCAGGAAGTATCACAAGAGCTGTAATTCTGAATCTTGTACCATTGGGGAGTCAAATACCATCATGGTTACCCATGGTGGGCAGTGTTTGGTGGAGCTCCTAGTTTAAGACAGGTTTGGAAGGAAGAGTGGCATCCACTTCCTAAACAACATGCC
This sequence comes from Elephantulus edwardii, assembly GCF_000299155.1. Lineage (NCBI taxonomy): Eukaryota > Metazoa > Chordata > Mammalia > Macroscelidea > Macroscelididae > Elephantulus > Elephantulus edwardii. The sequence continues at coordinate 22,690,891 of NW_006399761.1, read as the reverse complement.
TCTGGAAACTCTATGAACTTTGAGAAATGACAATAGTTATAGAAAGGCTTCAGGTCTCTATGAGTTGTGCTTCACTCAGTGGCAATCAACAACAACAATAATCACACGAGCAAGTGCCAGTGGTAATGAAGTAAGAAGTTCAAGCTACACTGAAGGCACTGGCAAAAAATAAGGTCCCAGGAATTGATATGATACCAATTGACATATTTCAAATGATAGATGCTGTCCTGGACATGCTTCCCAGTCTATGCCAGGAAATTTGGAGGACAGCTGCTTGGCCAACTGACTGGAAGAGATCCATATTGGCTCCCATTCCCAAGAAAGGTGATCCAACAGAATGTGGAAATTCTTGAACAATAGCATTAATATCATATGCAAGCAAATTACTGCTGAAGATCGTTCAAAAATGGCTAGAACAGTACACAGAGAATTTCCAGAAGTTCAAGCTGGATTTAGAAGAGAGGGATATAATTGCTGATGTCAGATGAATAGTGACTGAAACAAAGAATATCAGAACATTCTTCTGCCCTATTTGTGCTTTATTGACTATGAAAAGCCATTTGACTATGTGGATCATTACAAACTGTGGCTAACATTAAAAAGAAGGAGAATTCCAGACCACTTGGCCAACTGACTGGAAGA
>NW_006399761.1:22685528-22688890 GCF_000299155.1 Elephantulus edwardii | reverse complement strand
AGCAAGGGAACAGTACATGATTTAAAATCAGGAAAAGTGTGTGTCATGGTTATATCCTTTCTTCATAACTATTTAATCTGTATGATGAGCAATTTCTTTGAGAAGCTGGATTCTATTAAGAAGAATGTGACATCAAGATCAGAGAAAGACACAATAACCTGCGTTATACAGATGACACAATCTTGCTTCCTGAAAGTGAGAAGGGCTTGAAGCACTTGCTGCAGGAGGTTACACTCCACAGCTTGAGGTATGGATTGCATCTCAATGTCAAGAGAACTAAATCATCGTCGCTGGACTGACAGGCAACTTCATGATAGATGGAGAAAAGACGAACAGTTGACAGTCAATGAAAACCTGTTGGGAGGTCAGTTCCAAATCCACGGCCAATGAGTTGAGTTGAGTCAGAGAAAGAGAGGAAGACTCTTAGCTATAACAATGGGCTGAAACATGATGCAGATTTTCAGATTGGCACAAGCTCGGGATGGTTCATATCTGTGGTCCGTTGGGTCACTATGAGTTGTAATCGATTCAACAGCATGTAAGAACAATGGTTATTTCTGATAACAACTTGCCTTGCTCAAGAGGAAAAAGCCTAGCTGTTAGAAATTGCAGCCAGCACCATTGGGCCAGCCCTGGGTCAATAACACCAAAACATGTCACAAACCTGTCCTGTTACGTAAATGTCTCCAGGGTTTGCAGGTCAGTGACACATTTGTACTCTACTAGTTTGAAGTCAATCGTTGTGTCCCAAGAGCCACACTCCAAGATATTGGAGGGGAACATTTATCATTGGCTTCTCTGAACCATACCCCATCCTACTGGAACTCCAGAAAAGAAAACGATGCAACCTGGTGGGACACAACTGATGAAATTCTAAAACAATATGGATATGTCCTCAGGTGCTGCCTAAACTATTGGATTCTTCTGCTCTGTTTAGTTCTTCATTTAAAAAGCCACCTTTTCTGGTTACATATATTTTAAAAGCTCTTTACTTGTTGCATGTATTTTCTCAAAAGCCTTGTGAGTGTTTGAGCAATAATGTTGGAGAGGAGTGCTGAATATGAGATGGACTGTCAAAAGGACAAACCCTTCTGTCTTGGAAAAAGTGCAGCCAGCATGCTCCTTGGAGGCAAGGACTGTGAAATTCCATCTCACATTCTTTGGGCACATTTTTAGGAGGGGTTGATTGTCCTTGGAGAAGGACATCATGCTTGGTAAGGTGGAGGGTCAGCAAAGGAGGGAAAGACTTTCAACGAGATGGATTGTCACAGTGACTGCAGCAATGGTGTTGAGCGTGTCAGAGAGGATGCGATGGCATGGGATGAGACAGAGGGCAGATGTGTTATCCACATAACAGCAACAATAACAACCTGATGCTATAGTCCTGTAGATGCAGCACTCTGTCCCCAGAGCTGCCCAACCTTGCCTTGGCTCTGAGTTCCTGGACCTTTTCCATATGCTCCCCATTCCAATAGCTGCCAGCCAGGGAGGATTGGCAGTATGAGCCTTGCATAGAGTAAAGACCAGGAAATAGGACACATCAGGCTTCTGCTTCAGGAGCTGCAAGGACCAGAACTAGATGCACTGAGACAGGGGGCTTTTGGGTTGTCTCTCTCCTGGTCTTGACTGTCCGGTTCTGTGGACAGAAGTCACAGAGTCAGAAAAACAACAGTGCAGTGGAAGATTGCAAGAATGTAGGTGCAAAATGTGGGTGTGTAGAGGGGCAAGTTGGGGCAGAGGTGAGGTGAAAAACAGGGAAGAAGAGAGAGAAGCTGAGATGAGGGGAAGAAGCGATTGGCTCGCCCAGTCGTTTATGCGCCACACTCTCGTCTGTCCCTTATCACTTGACGTCAAGTTCTGGGATCTGGTCACAAGTGGCGTCCCAGCTCTTAATTACACTCACCTTTGGACTGGGCGAGGCGTGTAAATAGCACGATCAGCAGCCTCTTATTAGCTTGAGGCAGTGAGATAAATCTAAGGCACAACAGGCAATGAGAAAGAGGGTGCAGAGTGGAAAATAGCAGTGGGAAAAAAGGGAGAAAATGGAACAGAAGAGGAGAAAAGATAAAGAAAAAAACATTACCACTACCAACAAGCCTGTCAACGTCATTAATGAAACTGTTACACATAAATAATGTGCAGAAAAAAATAGTGACCTAAAGTTTGCTACAAAGTTGGCATCTTTATTCCTATTTCTCTCAGGCTCAAGAAGGTGTACAGGTAATCCTTAGGTGGCCCTGCTCTGGTGATTCAAATCCACCTGAAACTGGCTCCTTGGGAGAAAAATGGGCAGTCTTCTCTTATGAGTTATTTGTTGTTATGTGCTGTCGAGTCGCTTGCTATGTACAACAGCCCTAAACCCTGCTCTATCCTGTGCCAATCGCATTGCCTCCAACACACCCATCCCAATTACCCCAGTCACTGAATCAATCCACCTCATAGAGGGTCTTCCCCTCTTGTGCCGTTCCTCCACCCTCCCAAGCATGATGTCCCTCTCCAAGGACCGGTCCCTCCTTACAACATGACCAAAATATGTCAGACAAAGTCTCCGAATCCTTGCCTCCAAGGAGTAGCCCAGTTTAACCCTCTCCAGGTTAAATCTGTTTGTTTTCTTAGCAGTCCATGGTACTCTCAATACTCTTCTCCAGCACCACAGCTCAAAGGCATCAATTCTCCCTCTATCTTCCCTAGTCATTGTCCAACTCTTTGATGCATAACAAGTGATTGCGAAGACCATGGCCTGTATCAGATGCACCTTAGTCTCCAGAGTGACACCATTGCTCTTCAGTACTAAGGAGAGGTCCTTAACAGCAGACTTTCCCATTTCAATATGTCTTCTAATTTTCTGTCTGCTCGTGTCAAGAGTGTTGACTGTCTGAAAACCAACTGGAGGGTCAACTGTGAGTTGGTTCTAATTCAACCGCAATGACTGACTGACTGAAATTATCTCACAGCAATAAACAAGAATATTAGTCTCCAGAGTGCTCTAGAGAGCAGTTAAGATTCTCTTCCACGTCTGTGGTGACCAGGAGAACGTGCCCACCAGATCTCCAGTGGCATGGTTTATATGGATCCAAGACTTGGGTCCTGTGCTCTAAAGTCCATTACTGTGTTTCTTTTTCTTTCTTTTTAAAATACGTTTAAAAAATTATTATTAATAATTTTAATGAAAATTTACAGATTTTGAATTTCCATTCATTCATTGTTGCACTTTTCTCCCTGCCCACCCCTTCCTTCCAGTTTGTTCTTCTCTTTGAAAAGTAAAAGAAAAATTCTTTCATTGTTATATAATCCCTCCCCCCAAGTCCACTCCACTATTCAGCCTTCATTGTAGACTCCTGTCATGACAATTATAACTAATC
>NW_006399761.1:22674601-22685419 GCF_000299155.1 Elephantulus edwardii | reverse complement strand
CAATAATCAAGGCATGTTCATACTTTGTATATACGATCCATCTCTTCTCATTCTGGTAAATCCTCCATGATTGTTTCTATCCATATATAAATCTTTCCTTAGCTTCCCTGCCCCCATCAATCAATCATGATATTTGGTTCCATATTATTAATGACAATGCACACAGTGCCCCATCATCCATTCAGTCCACATTATCCTACCCTTCAGTTACTGCAAAAAAGTATTCATTGTCAAGCCGTTAATTTTCTGTTTTCCACCCACTAAGCATACTGGATTGATTATTTCCACATGTAAACCTTTCTTGAGTTTATGTTCTCTTTTTAATAACATTGTTCCTGTATAACATTTGCCTTTCCGAGACTGACTTATTTCAGTCAGCGTAATATCCTCTAGCTGCTCCTTGGAGGCAAAGATTTTGCCTCAGGAGAAGCCAGGCTTTTGAGAAGGATGGCATATTTGGAAGGGTTGAGGGTCAATGCAGGAGAGGAAGACCCCAGATGAGATGGATTGACACAGTGACTGGGGTAATGAGCGTAGGTGTGTCAGAGACAATGAGATTGGTTCAGGATAGAGCAGGGCTCAGAGCTTTGTAGGGTCACTATGAGTCGTAAGCGACTCAGTGACACATAACAAAAACAATATCCTCTAAACTCAACCTAGTCGTACTGTTGTTGTCATTGTTAGGTGTCATCAAGTCTAGTATGACCCTTTGTGACTCTGTGAGAACAGATCTGAACTCTGTCCTATCCTGTCCGTTCTCACCATCTGTGACGTACATGAGCTCATTGCTGCGGTTACTGTGTCAAACCATCTGGTTGAAGAGTTCCCTCTCGTTTGCCGTCCCTCCACTTTTCCAAGCATGATGTCCCTCTCCAGGGAAAAGTTTTTCTTACCAGCATGTCTAAAGTATGTGAGACCAAGCTTTGTAATCTTTGTCTCCAAGGAGCCCTCTGTAGTGTTTCAATAATTCCTCATTGCTTTTCAATGCCTTGTGATACTCGGTTGTGTGAATGTACCACCATTTTTCTAGTCATTCGTTGACTTATAGACACTTGGGCTGTTACCACTTCTTTGCTATTGTGAATAATGCTGCCAGAAACATGAATATACATAGATCTGTTTGTGTTGCAACTACTAACGTAAATTCCCAGTAGTGGAGTAGCTGGATCAAATAATATTTCTATTTTCAACTTTTTGAGGAAACACCAAACTGTCTTCCTTCGCGGCTGCACCATTTTACCCACTCGGCAGCAGGGCCTGAGAATTCCAATCCCCCCACATTCTCACCAGCATTGGCTGTTTATTATGCTGTTGAACTTGGCTATTGTTGCTGGAGTGAGAGATTATATATCATTGCATGTTGCAAGGAGGGACCAGTCCTTGGAGAGGGATGTCATGCTTGGGAGGGTGGAGGGACAGCGCAAGAGAGGAAGACCCTGCATGAGATGGATTGGCTCAGTGACTGGGGTAATGGGGTGTCAGAGACAATGAAGTTGGTTCAAGATAGAAGAGGGTTCAGAGCTGTTGTACGTAAGATCTCTATGAGTCGCAAGCAACTCAGTGGCACATAACAACAACAATAACAAAAACAACCAGATGTACTTCTGTAACATTTGTAACATAGACATGAGGGAGGTGAAAGTCATTTGGCTGTGTTTTTGCTCCTTAATGCTGGAAAGCACATCCAGGTAGGAGAGCATTTCCTGCGAGTTTTTTTCCCCCACTTCAGACTCTTTGGAGCCAAATCTGTGATGCCACTCACTTTACCAGCAGTGATGAGTCTGGTGTAGCGCATTCGTGAATGTGGATCCGATGGAGCCAGGGTGACAGCAGCTGCCTGTCCCCTGCCGTGTGCACCTGAACCCAGCGACTCCAGTGAGGACCTGTCAGAATCAGCGGCAGAGGCGGAATCTCTGCTGAAGCCTCGTTCTCCAGAGATGAGAAGCAGGTCAAGTTTTGCTAGAAACTTTCTTTGTAAAGCAGAAGCATTTAGAGAATGTAGACGATCTGGCCAAACCTTCTAATTTCACCAGTGGAAGTAAGCATTGGAATCGGTGATGATAAACAGCACTCGGACCAACTTCTGTTCTCGAAAACAACGTATTCGAATTTTGTCGATAAACTAGTATTTAAAAAGAGTCTACTTGAGGAGGGGCAAGAGAGGGAGAGGGGGTGAAATGTGCAACAATGAATGAAAGAAAATATAACTTTTCTGTAAACTTTTGTTGTTGAAATCACAATCAAAAGAAAAAGATTTTCTTTAAAAAAAATGAAAGTCAGTGATGCTATTTTTTCCATTGCAAAGCACTTGATTTTAAAGTAAGGCCTGACCCAACATTTCCACCTGTTATTTTCTTTTCTAGGGAGCTCTGGTGCCCTAGTGACAAGAAGCTACACTGTAATCACAAAGGCCCCCGGTTCGAATCCACCAGCTGCTCCACAGGAGCAGAATGGGCGCTCTCCTCCCCTGCGGTTAACTGTCAGAGCTATGGGTTAGTTCCATCTCAGTGGTATATACAACAACAACAACAACAACAACAGCACTTTCTTTTCTTGGTTTCTTCAGTTGCTAACGGAATTAATCGGTGTCTTACAAAAGACAATCAAATCAAACCACGCCCACCACGGCTGTGTCAGTTCTGACTGATAACAGCCCTGTAGCACAGAGAGCTTACCCAGAGGACTTCTGAGCTTGCGGATCATTTCAGAAGCCCCGTCTTTCCCTCTTAAAGCGGTGAATGAGTTCCAGTCACCAAAGCAGATGAATGCTCTAACCACGGCACCACAATGTTCTATACAAAACAATAACTTCCAGAAACAATGAGATTCTATTCAACTTTCCTCATCGAGAGGCCAACTTTGATGTTATCAAGGCATCCTGTACAATAAAACAATGTTGTTGCTATTGTTATGTGCCATCGAGTTGCTTGCGACTCATAGTGACCCCTGCTCTATCCCTTGCCAATCTCATTGTGTCCAACACACCTATCCCCATTACCCCAATGACTGAATCAGTCCATCTCATCAAGGGTTTCCATCTCCTGCGCTGTCCCTCCACCCTCCCAAGCATGACGTCCCTCTCCAAGAACCTGTCCTTCCTTACAGCATGTCCAAAGTATGTCAGATGAAATATGTCTGAATCCTTGCCTCCAAGGAGCAGCCTGGTTTCACCCTCTCCAGGACGAACCTGTTTGTTCTCCTTGCAGTCCATGATATATTCAATACTTTTCTCCCACACCGAAGCTCAAGGGCATCAACTCTCCTTCTATCATACCTAAGTCATAAAAAAAAAATCATTGCAGTGTTACTGTTGCTATTGTTACAGGCAGTTGAACCAACTATGAGTCATAGCCACCCTATAACACTAGCTCTGAAGGCTGCCCTGTGCTAAGCCGGGCTCACTGACTCCAACACACCTACCCCCCACAGCCCCAGTTACTGTGTCAGTCCATCTCACCCAGGGCTTTTCTCTTCTGTGCTTTCCCTCCACCCTTCCAAGCATGATGTCCTTCTTCAAGGACTGCTCCCTCTGGCAACATGTCCAAAATATGTGAGATTGAGCCTCAGAATCCTTGCCTCCAAAGAGCAAACTTGGTTTCACCCTCTCTAGAACAGCCTTGTTTGTTCTTTTGTCAGTCCATAATACATCCAATACTACTCTCTAGCACCACAACTCAAAGACATCAATTCTTCTTCTATCATCTTTAGTCGTTGTCCAGCTCTCTGATGCACAGCATGTAATTGTGAAGACCATGGCCTAGATCAGGTGGACGGACCTTAGTTTCCAGACTGACATCATTGCTCTTCAGCACTCTAGAGAGGTCCCTGATAGCAGATTTTCCTAATATAATTTTGTCTTTTGATTTCCTGCCTGCTGGTGCCAACAGTGTTGACTGCAGAACTAAGCAAGTGGAAACTGTTAACAATCTCAATCTGTTCTCCATCTATCATGGTGCTGCCAATTGATGCAGTTCTGAGAATCTTTGTTTTCTTGATGTTAAATTTCAATCTCTATTGTGATTAGCAGAGATTTTTAAAGAGAGGTTAGGATAGATGAGAGCCTTATGTAATTGCCACCCGAACTGGTTATCTTTTCATCAAGACCATAGTAAAGCCCTAGAATGAATGCTTACAAATGTCAAGAAGAGAAGCATAAGCATAAATCAGGCTACTTTTCCTGAGTGGAATCCAAAACATAAAGATGGTTAAGAGGTTCGCTATTTGTCCCTTTCTTTTGTGAAGTCTATCCTATATTATTGTTGTTCTGTGCCAACGAGTGGTCTGCGACTCATAGTGACCCTGTGTACAACAACTCTGAACGCTATCCTGTCCTGAGCCAGTCTCACTGACTCTGACACACCTACCCCCAATACCCTAGTCACTGTATCAGTGCATCTCATCCAAGGTCTTCCTCTTCTGTGCTGTCCCTCCACTCTTCCGAACATGATGTCCTTCTCCAAGGACTGGTCTCTCCTGGCCACATGACCAAAGTATGTAAGACAGAGCTTCAAAATCCTAGCCTCCAAGGAGAAACTTAGTTTCACCCTTTCCAAGACTGACCTCTTTGTTTTGTTGGCAGTCTAAGACTCTTCTCCAGCTCCACGACTCAAAGGCATCAAATCTTCTATCATCCTTTGTCCAGCTCTCTGATGCATAGCAGATAATGGCGAAGACCATGACCTGAATCAGGTCCACCTTAGTCTCTAGACTGACTTTGTTGGCTCTGGAGAGGTCCCTGACAGCAGATTTTCCCAGTACAGTTTTTTATTTTCTAACTGCTGGTGCCAAGAATGTGGTTGTGGAGCCAAGCAAGCTGTAATTGTTAATAATCTCAATCTCTTCTCTATCTAATATGGTGCTGCCAATTGGTCCAGTGGTGAGAATCTTTGCCTTCTTGATGTTGAGCTTCAATTCATATTGAAGACTTAAGTCCTTGAACTTCTGCAGCAAGTGCTTCAAGACCTCCTCAGTTTCAGCAAACAGGGTTGTGTCATCTGCATCTATTATTATAAGTTTTTACATTATCTAGAAAACAATCTTATTAATTTGACTGGACAGCAATGACTTATGAAAAAGTATTTAACATTGTTAAGCCCTGTTGCAGATGTTAAATGTCATCATTATCGCACTTTTACAAATAAGGACAATGAGACACAGGTCAGGTGTTTTGTGTGGACTTGCGCATTGGTCTCTTCACTCTGCTCTTTTCACATCATCTCAGCACATCACTGTCAACGCTCTGGACTTGTGCACTGTAGAAACACAAGTCTAAACCAGGAAGCAAATTGTTCTATTGTAATAACCATGCATGTTTTGTAGCAGAGTTGTTGAAAACAAGGTTAGAATGAATATAAACACTGACCAAAGAGAACAACTTAAAATAATCCCCCGTGGGAATGCCTTAGAAGCAGAGGGGGAAAAACATGCAAGATAATGAGAATAATGCTACATCACATTATATCTCAAAGTGGGTGAAACCTGTGTATATGCATAAAAGTATATGTTATTAGCTATATCATAAGCAACAACTAATATCAACAAGAACTTTAGCCCATAGTCAAATATTATATGGGTCTCTGAAGACCCAAATGATTAGTCTTTAAAAAGCCAACACACCATTATTTATCTAATATTCTGTCTTACATTGGTTCATGTTTTCTTGGGGATGGTTGGTTCCACAATTAGGGCAGAAAACAACGATGGTGATTCTGAAACACCAGGTACTTCCAGAAAGGACCAGAGAATGGGAGGGGTTAAAAGACAAACAAAACCATGTAAGGGGTTTACCTGAACAAGTTGTGAACATTTGAGAACCAAGAATGAGGTTGTAGAACTGGTAAGACATAACACAACATGGTGGACCCTGGAGGACATTGAGCTGAGTGAAATAGCTCTGTCACAAAAGGACAAATACTATATAGCACCACTGTTTATAAAGTAGGTCAGATATGAGGGGTTGGGAGGAGACTAGGGTAAGAGTGGATTGATAATGTAGAGATAATAAATAATGCATTGGAAAGAAGGAAAGAACTGTTTAAAAGAAATATATGTTTGGGAATTATACATACAATAGCCCAGAATAAGAGGTACATCATTGCAAAGAGGACTGGTGGGGAGGTATATAATTGTGCAACAATGAATGAATATTTTTTTTTTAAGTGAACTGGGAGAGGGGGAGGAGAGAGAGAGGGAGTAAAATGTGCAACAACGAATGAATGAAAATCTAACTTCTCTGGAAATGTTAGTTAAAATAACAATTAAAATAAAATTTTATTAAAAAAAGAATTATAAGTTAAAAAACAAACCCAACAAGAAGCACCAACAATAACAGTTAATTAGAACAAGTTGAGATGGTAAAAGGTTGTAAGTTGAGGCTGAAAAAAATAAAACAATACAAAAGTCAGAGGATACAGAAATACAGGTGCTGTAAAAGTGAGCCCTGGTGATCTAGTGGTAAGAAGCCGTGCTGCAATCCCCAAAGCACACAGTTCAGTCCACCAACTGCTCCGTGGCAGAAGGATGGGCAATTTCCCATGCAATTTACTGCCTCTGAAAATGTGCTGGAGGGTCAGCTATGAGTTGATTCTCACTTGATGGTATAGTTGCTTTACAAAGGAAATGCATTGTCTGTGTGCATGTTCCTATCCTATCTGCAGCTGTTGTTTTTGTTATGTACTGTCCAGTTGAAGCTGACCATAGCTGACCCTCCTGTGACTTCTGGCTGTAAACCACGCAGAAGAAGGTTGCCCATCTTTCTCATGTGGATCAGCTAGTGGATTCAAACCACAAGCATTCCGGCTGGCAGTGTAACTCCTTTACCACTAGGACACCAGATCCTATTTGTAGCAGGTTGTCAAAAACTTGCTGAATGTGTAAAACAATTCCCCAAATTGCAGAACTGATTCTAATTTCAAGATAGGATTCCCCCCCTTCGTTAAGCTGTTACTACATGGCACTCACTATTTATATGTGGAAGGGTCTTTTCTGAAGATTTTGCTTGGCTTTGAATTCCTAGTGATGGGGAGGATGATCCTGTTGTTGTTAGATGCCATCAAGTCTAGAACAGCTCACAGCAACTCTGTGAACAACAGACCTGAGTCCTGTCCTATCCTGTGACATTCATTTTCACCATTTCTGATACACTTGAGCCCATTGCTTCAGTTACCATGTCAACCCACCTCATTGAGGGTCTTCCTCGCCTTTGCTGACCCTCCATCTTTCCAAGCATGATATCCCTTTCCAAGGAATATCTTCTTCTAGCCACATGTCCAGAGAATGAGAGACAAATCTTCACCATCCTTCCTTCCAAGGGGCAATCTGATTGCATCTTTTCCAAGATATAGTTGTTTGTCCTTTTTTTTTTTTTGCTATGTATATTATTTTATTTTAAATTTTATACTGGCTTACATACAAAGTTCGTTAAATTTGTCTACATTGTTTTCCACATCTTTCCCCTTTCGTTTACCCATCCTTCCCTCCACCCATCAAATTGTATGACCCTCTGATTAGGCCCCCCCTTGGATCCTTGTATTCATTCTACAATAACGGTCTTATACAGTATTTGTCCTTATGAGACTGAGTTAGTTCACTTAGCATAATGCACTCCAGTCCCTTCCATGTTAAGTAGTAATTTACAAAATCATTGTTACTGCATGCTGCATAGCATTTTACTGTGTATCCTTTTGTTAATCCATGCGATATTCAACATTTTTCTTCAAACTCACAACTCAAAGGCATCAATACTTTCTGTCATCCTTATTCATGGTCCAGCTCTCAGATGCATAGCAAGTAATTAAAAAGATCATGGTCTGAATCCGGTTCACCTTAGTCTTCAAACTGACATCATTGCTCTCTAGTATTTTGGAGGGGCCCCTGACAATGGACTTGCCCAAAGCAATATGTCCTCTAATCTCCTGACTGACTACTGGTACCAGGGGTGTTGATTGTGGATTCAAACAAGATGAAATTATTGACAGTTTCAATCCTTTCTCCATCTATCCTGATGTTACCTATTGGCCTAGAGGTAAGAATCTTTGTTTTCTTGATGTTGAGATGTAACCCATACTGAAGACTGTTGCCTTTGACCCTCTGTAATGAGTATTATTCATAATGTTTTACAGGCATTACCTAAAATACACCCATGACCAGCAGATGGCTCCATAGAGCAACAAAAAAAATCATTGCCATGCATTCAGGCTGATTTACCTGTAAATTTTTTACACTTTGTATGTATGTGTGTATGCATGAGAAAGAGAAAAAGAACAGTATAAAAGAAAATACTTAACTTTCTAAATTAATTTAAACGAATTAAGTGTTTTATATATCTTGTAAGCAAATACTTCTCAAGAAGTTCATAATAAAATTGCTGTCAATAAACTTCCACTTTAAATTCACCTATCTACAACTAAAGGTGCTCTGATACAGGCTATGGTCTTTGCAATTTCTTGATATGCATCAGAGGGCTGGACAGTGATTAGGGTTTATAGAAGGAGAATTGATGCCTTTGAGCTGTGGTGCTGGAGAAGAGTATTGAACATACCATGGACTGCTAGAAGAACAAACAAGTTCATCCTTGAGAGGGTGAATACAAGGTGCTCCTTGGAGGAAAGGATTCTGAAACTTCGTTTGACATACTTTGGACATGTTGCAAGGAGGGACCAGTCCTAGGAGAGGGACATCATGCTTGGGAGGTTGGAGGGACAGTACAGGAGAGGAAGATCCTCAACTGAGATAGACTGATTCAGTCACTGGGGTAATGGGGCTAAAAGATTGGCAAGGGATAAAGCAGGGGTTAGAGCTATTGTATGTAGGGTCGCTATGAGTCACAGGCAACTCGATGGCACATGACAACAACAACAACAGCAACAAAAGATAGCTCAACATACAGACATTAAGAACAAATTGGTTGCAATTCATTACCTCTTTCAAATACCATCTTCCAAACAATGCAAATCAAGGTCAGGAAAACTCACTAATGTTACTTATTCAAGCCCAAAAGTAATATAAAGTAATATGTTGTTTAGGGAGGGAAATGAACTAAAATATATTTTAGATAGCCTTTCTATGATTTTTTTTATTAAAGAATGTTTTTATATAAGAATATAAGCACGATTCTGAAAAAATCTTTTCAGGAAAGAAATATACACATAATGGTTTGTTTCTCAATGAGAAATACTGTTATCCCTTAACTTTCTTATATGTTGTTGTTATTATGTGCTATTGAGTCGCCTGCAACTCATAACTACTTTATTTACAGTATCTCTGAAGCCTGCCCTGTCCCGAACCAGTCTCACTGACTCCGACACACCTACCCCCATTGCTCCACTTAATGTATCAATCCATCTCCTCTGGGGTCTCCCTCTCCTGCACTGCTCCTCCCCCCTTCCGAGTATGAGGTCCTTCTCCAAGGACCGGTCCCTCCTGGCCACGTGCCCAAAGTATGTGGGATGGAGCTTCAATATCCTAGCCTCCAAAGAGAAACTTGGTTTCACCCTCTCCAAGACAGACCTATTTGTTTTCTTGATGGTCTGTGGTGTGTTCAAGACTCTTCTCCGGCACCACAACTCAAAGGCATTGATTCCTCTTCTGTCATCCGTAGTCATTGTCCTGCTCTCTGATGCATAGCAAGTAATTGCAAAGATCATGGCCTGGATCAGGCATTCCTTAGACTCCAAATTGACATCATTCGTTGCTTCTCAGTACTCTGAAGCGATCCCTGACAACAGCAGATTTTCCCAGAGCAACTCATTTATTTCCTGACTGCTGGTACCAAGAGCGCTGATTGTGGAGCCGAGCAAGCTGTAATTGTTAGTACATGTGATTTCATTATCACAGTCTCAGGGATGAGTAACAAAGCGCAACCATTGTTTCCTCGAATTTTTAATCGCAATTCATCCTGTTTTGCTCATTCAGTCGAGTAGAAAAACAAAAATAATCATGTTTGTCTTAGAGCTGAAATCGACTTGTAGGTGGGTGGATTTCAGAGGCTGGAGATCGTAAGGGAAGAGATTGCTCGTCTTTTCTCCCTGGGAGCTGCTGGTCAGTTTGAACTGTCAAAAGGGCGCCACCTTTGGGTTCCCTGCACAACTGCATGTGCACCACCTAGAACTCCAGGCCTTCATTCAAAGAGCTGTTTGCAACCACCAGAGAGCTCACCTTTGGTTAGCACTGCTGCTGCCTAACCACTAGTCCAGGATCTGTAAAAGGAAGAGCCTTTCTCCCTGGATGCTAACTTGACAGGAAGAATTAGAGTTAGCGGGGAGTGAAGGAAATGGGAAAGATCTCGTGTGATAAATGATATATTAGAACTTGGTGAATAAACCAGTATTAAAAAAAAAAAGTTAAAGTTAGAGAAGGACTTTGTAATGATCTGAAATGCACACTTCACTACTTCTAACTTCTAGTTTTTGATCTCTTTTTTGCTCAGTTTTAAGGTAAACTCACAGATTATGCCTAATCTTTAAGCTTAAATTTGCAGATGCTGGTTTTGGTCAAATACTTTTTATCCTGTATTCACAGAATACTTTGTGGGGAGAAAGGTTGTTGAGCTCTGAATCATTTCTCTAGGGTTTCCTGTCCAGTGACAGGTATGAGCTTTATTTTATCTTCTGTATTTCCCTGAACTCTGCTTATTTAAGAAAAAACCCTAATTTTTTAAAAAACCCAAAATTTCATGCTCCATAATCTTGTTCAAAACATTCCCAGAATTCACTTCTATAAAAAGAGGAACTGTAGTGTGGAAAGAGGAGAGCTCCTGAAAAAAAAAAAGAAAAAAAGTCATTTTATTCCATCATGTTTAGAAAAAAACTGTTGTTGTTG
>NW_006399761.1:22648397-22673286 GCF_000299155.1 Elephantulus edwardii | reverse complement strand
CATCTCAGGAACAGGTTTGAGGCTTTGAACACTAATGAGCGAAGGCCAGATGAGTTGTGGGAGGATGTTAAATGTATCATTCAGGAAGAGTGCAAACAGACATTACAAAGACAGAAGAGGAAGAAAAGACCAAAATGGATGTCAGAAGGTACTCTGAAAATTGCACTGGAGCGCAGAGAAACCAAAGCACAGGAAGAAAAAAAAAACTACAAATACTAAAGAATGCATTCATAAAATGATTTTCATTTGATTATATTAATTTTACCTTAAAAAAGAGCTAATGTTTATTGATCACTTTCTATGTGCTAAGCGTGCTGTTTTAGACACATTGTGTATAGATTAGTCTCCAAAGCAACCCTGTGTAGGAGATGCTCCTATCACTTGCATTTTTCCAGAAGCAAAGCTATGAAGGCGCCTAATCCAAAGTCAGACAGCTAAGGGGCAAATGCAAACCCTGATGCTTTAATGCCAGAGCCCCCGGTCTTCCACTGCCTTTCAGGCAACAGGAAATATTTTGGAGGAACTCCAGAGGAAAAAGTGCTGACAATTTGGGCAGGCAGATGTAAGAAAGGTGACATTCTGGCAGCTCCCCCCTCCCCCCACCCCAGGCAGAAAGAGGAATGTTATCAAGAAGTTAGTAAACAGAGCTGATCAGACCGGACCCAAAGCACCCCAGGTTGATGGGAAATCAGGTGAGAACAGATTTTGGAAATCGTTGAATGGTAGGAACACTGCTGTTGTTATTTGCGGTGACATGTATTCTAAATGATGGCGATGTGTAAGTGCGCAGTAGAACTGCTCCCTAGGCATGGCTTCTCAGAAGCAGCCTTGCCAGCCCTTGATATTCGTGGTACCTCTGGGTGAGTTTGAACCATTAACCTTTAGCTAATGCTGCTTAATCATTTGTACCGCTCAGGAAACTCCTGAACACTAGTAAAGTTTACAGGCAAGTAATTGCTAAGTAACGACTCAGCACGTTCCTGGGAGCTTGTCATGAGATTCAGTTCCTCAAGGTCATGACTGCAGGGGAAATGTCAGAGTTGCTTGTACTTTTAGAGCTGAAAATACTGGAGAGTTGTTCAAAGATCCTGCAATTATTTAAGTCAGTTGGTGATTAATAAGCCTTTCTTTAATGCTTATGGCATGCTCTGAAAAATATTGAGCTCATTGATTTATGTAGTTTTACTAATACTATTTCATAAAAATGAATGCCATTTTCTGCCTCATTTACTATGCTTTCATGTTAAATTGCTTTGAATATTTTTAAAATTCGTCCCTGTGCATAATAGGCCTTTATCCCTTGTCTCCTCATTCTCTCTCTCTTTGAGCAAAGACATCTGGTAGCAGCAAGATTTATTAACACAGGAGCAAAGGTTTCAAATATATATATAAAAGGCTGTATCTGTGCTTTGAAAACTATTTTTCCACAATGGCAACAGAATAATTAGTCAATTCAATCGATATGTGAAAAATAGTGGAAAGAGTTGTATTGGATCAATAGATGAATATTGAAAACACTGAAGAAAATCTATTAGCCTTTGAAAAGTTTAGAATGATCAGAATTTAAGCTATGTTTGCCGCAGCGTAAATGGCTGTGGATAATTGAGAGGTTCTTTATAATCTTTCTTTCCTATGGCTACAACTAACTTCTTTTCTTTCATTATTATTATTATTGCTGTTGGACCATCCAGCAGGAACTGACTCATAGCTGATCCTCTAGAAGTGTTTTCAGAGGCAGTAAATCACAAAGGAAGAGAGAGCCCATCATTCTCCTACAGAGCAGCTAGTGGATTTGAACCATGTATCTTTGGTTTGGGAGTGCAGCTCCTTACAATGAACATACCACCACTCCCTCAAGTATTGGAAAGCATGCATTTTACTGCTTAAATGAAAGGAAAGGATACTAAAATGAAAGTTGATTTCCAAATTTTACTCTAGATAAAATGAATGACTAAATCATGACTTAGGACATTTTGAGGAAGCAGGAAATAATTTTATTTCGTCTCCCCCTACCTCTGGATATGGAAAATGTGTCAAAACACTGAGTGTTTGGTACTTGATTCATGGTCCTGGCAGAGTCTACTTGTAATAGTCTACTTGTACCAGGATTTATTCACCTTAAATAGTGGAAAGTTTAGGAAGGAAGTGAGGTAGAGTTCTGAATTCCTGGTTCAAATACCCCAGTTATGTAAGAGCTGTGATGAAATGCAGCAGCTATCTGCCAGTTAACATTGTCAGAGGGAGAGAAATAAAGTCCTTTCTCTGTGATCAATAATAAATCAATCTTCCAAAGTTTAGCCCATGAAATGGAAAGATAAGGCAGGAAAACAGCCAATCACACAAAGGTTCAACTTTCCCCTGGTCAAAGGTTACAGGCAAAGGTTAAAGAGTGCTTCAGTGCGAAAAGAAAAAAATGTATGTGAGAAATAAGAAATAAGAGCACAGATATAGAAATACAGGAGCCAAGTTCCTAAACACTGTGAGAGCTGCAAGTTCAATTCGGGAAATGACAGCACCTGTAACTGTAGCTACTGTTGCCTTTTTTTTTTTTTTAATGTTCTTTTTTCCTCCTCTTTTCTTGATATGAATTTAGGAATGTACAATCAGATAAAGAAACACTGAGTGACAGAGGAGGCATACGCAATGGCTGACGAATGGGGGAAAATGACAAACTAGACCATTTCCTTCCCCCCTCTTGACTCCCCCAAACACATTACAACTTCCTCAGGCTGTGTGGCCTTTGTATGTGGTTTTACTGCGGTGGTGATGTTGATTGCCTTGGAGTTGAGCATAACGACCTTATGAACAAAAGGCCTGAAGCCTTTCTGCAACTATCAACATTTTTCAAAGTTCATAGTTTCCAGAGGCATGTTGCTTAGGAAGTGGAGTTAACTATAATCCACAGTGACCCGGTGAACAACAGGTTGGAACCTTGCCCTCTCCTGAGCCATCCTCACCACCTATGACACACTCAAGCCCATTGTTACAGTCACTGTGTCAATCTACCTTGTTGAGGGTCTTCCCTTTTTTGACTGACCTACCTTGCCCTGTGTGTCTTTTTCCTAAGGACTGACCCCTCCTGAAAACATGCTCAATGTGTGTAAGACCTAGCTTCACCATCCTTGCCCCTAGGGGGCGCCCAGGTCATATTTTTTCCAAGACAGACTTGTTTGTTTTTTTGGCAGTCCAGAAACGTTATTCAGTACTCTTATTACATAGCTAGGGAACTGCCAGAAGTTCAATCAGGATTTAAAAGAGACAGTGGCATTTATGCTGAGTAAAATATCTCAGTCACAAAAAGACAAATACTACATAGTGCCACTGTTGTAGAATGGGACTGATATCAGGGTTGGGGTAAAACTGAGAAAAACTGGATAAATTTTGTATACTGCATTGAAAGAGATGAGGGAGAGAACAGGTTAAATGAGATATATGATATGGTACTATGATTATCACAGGAATCCAGAATTAAGGTTGCATAGTGGAGTGCATTCGGGGCAGGGGGCGGGGGGAATTGTATACCAATGAAGGAGAGATGAATGAACGAAGAGAGGAGAAAAATCGGGTGGGGGGGTAGAGAAAAAAGTGCAACAATTAATGAATGGAAATCCAAAATATCTGTAAATGTTTACTAAAATTAATAAAATAAAATTTAAAAAAGAGGCAGTGGCACCAAGGATATCGTTGCTGATGTCAGATGGATTCCGGCTAAAAGTAAGGAATACCAGAAAAACGTCTATTTGTGTTTTACTGACTATGCATGCAAAGGCATTTGACTGTGTGGATCATTACACGCTGTGGCTGACACTGAGAAGAATGGGAATCTCAGAGTACTTAATTGTGCTTATGTGGAAACTATACCTGGACCAGGAGGCTGTTGTGTGAAAACAGCAGGGGAGCACTGCATAGTTTGAAACGGAGAAGGGAGTGTTTGTGTTCTCTCTCCATACCTATTCAATCTGTATGCTGAGAAAATTATGCAAGAAGCTGGACTATATGAAGAGGAATGTGGCATCAGGATTGGAGGCTCATTAAAAACTTGCGTTATGCGGATGATACAACCTTGCTTACTGAAATTGAGGACTTGAAGCACTTGTTGCAGAAGATCAAGGAATTCAGCGTTCAGTATGGGTTGCATCTCAATATTAAGAAAACAAAGATTCTTACCAGTGAAGCAATAGGCAGCGTCATGACGGATGGAGAAGAGGTTGAAAGTGTCAACAGCTTCATCTTGCTTAGATCCACAATTAACATCCTTGGTACCAGCAGTCAGGAAATAAGGAGATGCATTGCATTGGGAAAATCTGCAGGTAAGGACCTTTCCAAATTATTGAGGAGAAATGATGTTAGTTTGAGGACTAAGATTCATCTGATTCAGGCTTTTTGATTACTTGCTATGCATCTGAGAGCTGGACAATGAATAAGGATGACAGACAAATAACTGACACCTTTAAACTGTGGTGTAGAAGAAGAGCACTGAACTCCCATGGACAGCCAAGAGAACAAATAGATATGTCTTGCAGAGGGTGCAGACGGAGTGCTCTTTGTAGTCAAGAATAACGAGTATTCACCTCACATACTTAGGGCATGTTGCAGGAAGGGCTATTCCTTGAAGAAGGATATCATGCTCAGAAGGGTGGAGAGACAGCACAGGAGAGGAAGACCCTGGATGAGATGAATTGATACAGTCACCGAGGCAATGGGGGTAGGAGTGTTGGAGTCAGTGAGACTGGCTCAGGACAGGGAAGGCTTCAGAACTGCTGTACATAGGATCACTATGAGTCGCAGATGACTTGACAGCACATAAACCAAAGGTCGGTGATTAGAACTGAGCAGTCAGTCATTGGAAGAACAATGTAGCAGTCAACTTGAATAAAGATTACAACCTTAGAAATCCTATTGTACTCCATCCTATACAGTCACTAGGAGACTGAATTTGATTCAATGACATGGGGTTTACTTATTTCAACATGCTCTTCGCCTCTTCAAACTAGTTCCAAACAAAGAAGGGAAGACATGTGTCCTTCATCTCCTATCACTCTATTCCTTCCCCATGTGCTGCACACAATTTTAAATGCAGCAGAAGAGAACTATCTGTTGTAGTATTGTTTCCACAACATAGAACACGCTTCAGTGTCCACCTTTGATTAAACGCGTCCTACTATGTCCAAACACTGCAAATCTATCTAGTCTTTACATTGATGCTGTAGAAGAAAATGTAATTGTAATCATTGCACCAAGAGACAAATCTAGAGAATTCTGCGTGACTCTCTTGGAGGACCTTCCGGAGAGCAGCCGTTTTGAAAGGGTGTGTTCTGTGAGGACAGGCCCTCACCTGGAGGTGGGTGGCCATCATTACAGCCACACGCACACATTACTGAATCATGCCACCTGCCCGGCATGATCGTAAGGACAATGTCAACATTAACCCAAACATTCCCAACGGCTGCATGGAGGAGCAATCACTACTACACTCCTTCACAGATCAGGAATGTGAAGTACAGAAGGATCACACAGTGAGGGACAGAGCCAGGATTCTGATCCAGGCTGCATGATTCGAGAGTGAACGCTGTTAGGCCTTAGGTAAACAACCAGGGAAATGTTAATGATTTATTATTTAGGGGAACTGGCAAACTAAAAAAAGACTTGAAGAACAACAACTTGAAAAGGGTCGTTTCTAATTGATCTGAAAGAAACATTTAATAAGATGATATGGCTTTAAGTGCAGAGAAACAATATGATCATAGAACTTGCTTTGGAGAGGCATAGTTTTAATATTGTCTCTATTTTAGGTAGAGGCACTTATGACTTAGCTAGTGAGGAACGCTTCTTCAGAAAACATCAGCTCAGCAATTCCCTCCTTTCTGCAGGCTTCCTGTTGTGATGACGGAGAGCAATGCATTACATGACACACTTTCCAGCTAGTTGGCCAGGTCACATCGTACCAACGATTTTGGCTCGAGAATAGTGAGTTCAAGCTCATTACTGCATAAATCCGGTGTGCAGGGTACAGAGCAGATACTGGGCAGTTGAAGCTACCAGAGCCCTCTGTGTTTATCCAAATCAAATCCCTTCCTTGGTAGAGATGAAATCTATGAGGGGAGAAATGTTATGGAGTCATGTGGACTTTCCAGAAAGTGGTATTTGCTCTCAGAAACAGAATTCGGCAGGCACTTTGACAAACCATTGTAAAGTATAGTCACAGAAACGTCATCAGGAGACGGAGCTTCAAGAGCATTTTTATCTTCTCATGGTCTTAGAAGTTTGCTGGGAGGAAAACCCTGTGAATGTATGTCAATACAATGATCGATCTATGCACATAAACAGGGAAAGATAAACAATAGTTTTGAAAGAGAAAAAAAATCTGTCTCAAATGATAAAGTAACCTTCTTTTCCCAGGCAGTGCCCTCCAACAGGACTGGGTTACATTCTGTGTCTCCTTGTAAGTGTCTGAGGAGGGGACTGACAGATTTCAGATTTCCTCAGAATGGCTTGCTGCAGTACATCAAGGATTACAGTCTTGAATATGGATTGAAGCTCAATGTCAAGCAAACAAAGATTCTCCCCACTTGGCTGATTGGCAGCATCGTGATAGATGGTGAAGAGATTGAGATTGTTAACAACTTCCGTTTGCTTGGCTCAAGGTCAAGTATCTTTCTCATTACATCATGTCCAGACCCTCAGGTTCAGTGACCAATTGGAAAAGAAACACAGAGCCAAGTAGAGGTAGAAGGTTTAAATAGCACATTTATTCTGATCCTCACACAAACAGCAATCACAATCGCTTGTTATGCATCAGAGAGTTGGACAATGACTAGGGAGGACAGAAGGAGAGTGGATGCTTTTGAGCTGTGGTGCTGGAGAAGAGTACTGAATGTACCATGGACTGCCAGGAAAACAAACAGATTCATCTTGGAGAGGATTAAACCAAGCTACTCCTTGGAGGCAAGGATTCTGGGGCTTCGTCTGACATACTTTAGACATGTTGCCAGGAGGGACGGGTCCTTGGAGAGGGACATCATGCTTGGGAGGGTAGAGGGACAGCGCAGGAGGGGAAGACCCTCTATGAGATGGATTGATTCGGTGAGGTAATCGGGATGGGTGCAGGATAGAGCAGGGTTTAGGGCTGTTTGTTATGCATAGGGTCGCTATGAGTTGCAAACGACTCGACGGCACATAACAACAACAACAACACACAAACAGCAAGGAGGAGTCATGTTGTGAGCTCTGTGGGACACACACACACACACACACACACACACACACACACGCGCGCGCGCGCACGCAAACTTTCCCACCAAATTCTTATAATTCCCAGGACAAAAATAGCTCTTTGCTACATCACGTGCATGGACCCCCTGCCCTTACCACTCTGCACCTGCGTGGTTACACTTAAAACAATGATTCCTCTGATTCAATTCAGCACTACCTTGCTTGATCAGACATGGCTGCAGTCTGGCTAAAGCTCCTTATAAGGACCAGTACAGGCTGGCACAAATCTGCCTCCTGGGGACACATGACACATTGCAGTCCCTGAAAACCTCTGTACCCTTAGAATGAAGTTGGTTGCAGTGGAGAGAACTCAATCTATCCAGAAGAGTTTTCTTGAAGTTCAAAGTTGAGAAGGCCAGCAAAAATCAAGTGAGGCCTCTGTTTTAGAACACAAACCGGTAAACTTTCAGATGTATGTTGTTGAAAGCACTGAGAGACGTCAATTTCCAGCATAGAAACGGTGAGTAAAAGTTGCTGTGGTAATTGTGTTAGAAAAATGAAAGAATATTTTCCACTGGTGTCATCGTCTAGAAAGCTGGGAATAATGAGTTATACAAAGATCTTCTAAAGGATTGGTGCTGTCCAGAGGGAGTTGCCCTGGTCACTTGAAGACACATCTCTGTGGCGGTTGTAATCCACCAGCAGTTCTGTGGAAGAAAGCTAGGCAATCTCCTTTTATGTGATTTACAGCTTCAGAAACCTAAGGAGGAGGGTGGGCTTTGAGGTGTCCCAACCTGGATGAGAGCGAGAGAGGAGGGGAGGGGGAGGGAAGGGGGGGGGGGGAGGTTAGGGGAGGGGAGGGAGAAGGAGAGGGAGAGGAAGACAGTTGAGAGTGGTTTCCTGATAGAGTTTAAATGCATCTCTGACCTTTTATGAGATCTACTTGGGAGAAATCAGCCTTGACTTTCCACAAAAGCGCTGAATGGAGAATGAAGTGGGTACTGTAACATTTACACATTTGTTTCTTCACTGAGGTTTCTGTAAATTCACTTCCCCTGGACTAGAGACAAAAATAATTTGTGAGTGTTCATGGGTTGGTGTGATGCCTTCATTCCTATTTTAGTTTGGTGGGACTAAGAATCTTCTCCGGCACCAAACCAGCTCCCATTAGTCATATGAGCCCGGCACGTAGACCAAAAACTTGTCCTCTGCTTTGGTGAGAGGGAGCCGATGAGGCAGCTAAAAGGGCGTCATTGACAACAGCCAACATAATATGGAGCCAGGACTCGGTCTGTGTAAGCTGGCCACTGAGGCCTTGTTCCAAAACACTGCCACGTGCTATGAACTTTGGATCAGATGCATTTCCCAAGATTTTTTTTAAAATATCAAATGTAATTTAATATATTAGCATTAGAGCTTTATGTCATCTTAAGAAGATGTGTTATTACTGAGTGATGAATATGAACTTCCAGACAAAGGGTTTTTTTCTGTCCTAGGAAATATTATTTAGCAAACCATTTTTGTTGGTTTTTTGTTGTGTACCAGTGAGTGGGAAATGACCAACAGCTGACCTTCTACTGGGTTTTCAGAGGCAGTAAATAACACAAGAGGAGATTGCCTATGCTTCTCCCACAACAAACTTACAAGGGGTTTAACTAACATTGTGTTGTAAGATGATGAATTGGGGTAAGGAGAGATTGAGATTTTCAATCTGAATATAAAATCTATGAACAAAAGTCTGCTGGGTG
Organism: Elephantulus edwardii; assembly: GCF_000299155.1. Lineage (NCBI taxonomy): Eukaryota > Metazoa > Chordata > Mammalia > Macroscelidea > Macroscelididae > Elephantulus > Elephantulus edwardii. The sequence continues at coordinate 22,664,326 of NW_006399761.1, read as the reverse complement.
TTGTTGTTATTGTTATGTACCATTGAGTCACTTGTGTCACATAGCGACTGTATATACAACAGCCCTAAACCTTGCTCTATTCTGTGCTAACCTTATTGTCTCTGAAACACCTACCCCCACTACCCCAGTCACTGAGTCAATTAATCTCATTCAGGGTCTTCCTTTTTTGTGCTGTCCCTCCACCCTCCCAAGCATGATGTCTCTTTACAAGGACTGGTCCCTCTTTTTAACATGCCCAAAGTATGTCAGATGAAGCTTCACAATCTTTGGCTCCAACGAGCAGCCTGGTCTCACCCTCTCTAAGATGAATCTGTTTGTTCTCCTAGCAGTCCATAGTATATTCAGTGCTCATCTCCAACACCACAGCTCAAAGGCACTGATTCTCCTTCTCTCATCCTCGTCATTGTCCAGCTTTCTGAAGCAAATCAAGTAATTGTGCTTTGGACCAGGCACACCTTAGTCTTCAGACTGATATCATTGCTCTTCAGTACTCTGGAGAGGTCCCTGACTTTCCCAGTGTAATTTGTCTTTTAATTTCCTCGTTGCTGGTACCAAGAATGTTGATTGTGGAGCCGAGCAAGCTGAAGCTGAACTTTTGATGTGTGAGGTAACAAACTCCTTTCTGACTACTCTTACTAATTATGTATAATAGAGTTCAAAATTTCCACTTGCAGGAATTGTTTCTCCATTGGCATAATCATTCCTCTCTTCTCAGGAATCTGTGGGACTTCCCTCAAAACTCTGTTCTGTGTTCTTGCATACATAGGGTTGCTAGGACTTGGAACCGACTCTAACAACCAACAGGCCACAGCAAATGTCAAGGAGAAGTGACCTTTGAGCGTGACAAGGATGAGAACTCAAGTAGTTATTCCCCTGAGTGACACCATCTGATTGAAGATTGTGTCTGTGTGGTCCCGACCTGCCCTGGCTCTGTCCTCCTTTGACTTTTCTACTTAAACGTGAAGTCATCTTCCCCAAGAGCATGTGACTCAGGCAGCAGAATGTCAGGGATCAGGACTGAGCTATTCTAGACACGGTGTATTAGCAGCCAGGAAACCATTCCTCCACCTCGGGCTGGCTAGCCTTCTCTGAGGATTCACTTTCTGGCATCCATGCTACCACGACCATAATAGCTATGTCATGCTGAAAGCGTAATCCTGAATTGCAACACAGCCAGTTCCATGGTGGATGGATGAGTTTATCCTCTGGGCTGCATGATCTGAGCGTATTTTCTGGACTATACATCTTTAAACAAAACCTCCAACAATTAGTTGCATCTTTTTTTCCAGTTTATTTCTCTATGATCTCACCATGCACCACAACCAGAAGGCTTGATCAGGGTTACAGGGATCGTGAACTGTTTTCTCCGTTACAAGCCAGAGATACCCTAGCATTGCCTTTCATTGGGTGCAGGATGGATGATCCCTGAACTCTATATCACTCAAAGTCCCACTATGACTTCAACACCAGTGTTCCACAGGACCATGCCATTCAGAAAACAGAACAAAACTATGGGGCTTTAAAAGTCCAATCTATTTCTACAGTAGGCAAATTAGATTAGCCTTGATACCAATTTTGCCCAGCACAGAGTAGCAGTTTCTGAGAAAAAGGCAGATGTCTCCCTAAGTGATAATTAAATGATAATTAGTTTGCTAAAATTAGTCAGACTTTCAAAGTATGGATCCTTATGCCAACAGGATGGGGCACAAACCTGGATCCTGCTAACCTTAGACTGGTGTTTTTCTGGGGGGGTTTCTTCTTAATAAAAGTCATCAGAATCAGCTTGTTCATTTAAAGTAATTATCATAATTGGGCTTGAGGTTAATTGTGGGAGCAACATGGCCAAAGAGCAATAGATCTGTGTTGATTTGAAGCATTTCATAAACATAAAGTGGGATTGATTTGCGATCTGTCCCTCTGGTGGTTTACAGGGATTGTGTGTTGTGTTTTGCTATTGTTCTTCAGAGGGTATTTTCTTTCTGCCTGTTCAGGAGAAGGACTCAGCCAGCTCAAAGGTCTTCGCTGTCAATGCCTAAGTGCCCTTTGATTCCAGAAATTCTCCTCAGTGAAATCCAGAACATTCTATACATGCTGTGGGCTTTCTTTAAAAAAAAAAAATAAAATTGTTATTGTTGTTGTTAGGTAAAGCCAAGTCGAGTGAGGGTGTGAACAACAGAGCTGAACCCTGTCCTGTCCTGTGCCATCCTCATCTTCTCTCTGACACTCTTGAGCCCATTGCCGCAGTCACCGTGTCAATCCATATCTTTGGTGGTCTTTCTCTCTTTCACTGACCTTCCACTATTCCAAGCATGATATTCCAAGGAATAGCCTCTCCTAACAACATGCCCAAAGTATGTGAGACAAAGCTTTGCCATCCTTGCCTCCAAGGAACACTCTGATGGCACTTTCTCCAAGACATTCTCTTTGCTCTTTTGTCCTCCTGTGGGGTATTCAGCAGTCTCTTCAGCACCATAGCTCAAAGGCATCTGTTCTTCATCTGTCATCTTTCTTCACTGTCCAGCTCTCAGATGCATAGCAAATGATTGAAAAGGCCATGCAAGCACACATTGGTCTTCAAAATTTGAAATAAACCATGTTATTGTTGCTAAGTGCTGTCAAGTTGACTCTATGAATAAAAGACCTGAATACTTGTATAATTTTAATCATTTCTCCAAGTTCATAGAGTTTCCGGAGGCAAGCTATTTCAGAAGTGGATGCCACTCCTGCTCCCAAGCTTGTTTTTATCAGGGAGCCCCACCAAACACTGTCCACATCAGTGTCACAGTGTTCAGCATCACAACAACCACGAGTTACCTCTTTGCAGCGAATGGACAGACCAGTGCTGTACCACTTAGAAGAATGTTTGGCCAAAAACAATTAAAACCAGGCCCGAGGGTCACAGATTAAAATCACCCACATTGGTCTTCAAAGTTCAAAATAAACCATAGAGCGGGGAATTTATTCCTTTCCCTGAATCAGTGACCGTGCTGCTCTCACTGTCTTCCAGTCCTAGGCAATAGGACATAAAAAGCCACTGCTAGACACAAAACTGCTTGCACCAGTCCCTGACAATGAGAAGCGACTTCCGCTCCCTGGAACGCGTCGGATTCATAAGGAGAAGCCTGACAGTTCACCAAGGAGAGAAATAACACGCGGGTCTCATATTCATTGGCAGCTACTTCAAGACATAAGAGCCATTCATCTCCCTGACAGCTACAGCGCTTGGGATTAAATTTTTTTCATGCTTCACTAAAATGTATTTTCAATGGAAAATTGATATACTGGTTTTCATGAAAGGAAATCTTGCAATTGGTGATGTGCAGAAGAAAAATGACCTATGTCTGCTCATACTTTCCACTGCATTTAAATTCTTAATATAAAGATAAAGCCAAGAAACCACTACTACTCAGGGCCAGGCAATGTCAGGCTCGCCATTCATCATAACACCAGAGAGGCAACAAAAGTAATTAAGGTTTGGGAGGTAGACCTGGTGAGGGAATAAGAGGACCAGAAGCCCACCTGTTCTCTCTCCCAGACCAATGAGCTAACCACCACAAAGGTGCTTGCACTCCACAATAGGATGTTCTTGATTCCAACAATGGAAAGCAGCTGAAGTAAGACAAGAACGCTGTTGTTATTAATGTGCCATCGAATCAGAATCGCCTCATCACTGACGCTCCAGTAGGTTTTCAGAGGCTGTAAATCACATCAGGAGCTCTGGGGGCCTAGTGGTAAGAAGCAGCATTGCAATCCTGAAGTACGTGGTTCAAATACACTAGCTGCTCCGTGGGAGAAAGATGGGTAATCTCTTTCTGTGCAACAACAACAATAACAAATCTCCACTGGAAAAGAATGCCCATCTTTCTCCTGAGGAGAAGCTGATGGAATCGAACAGCCTGCCTTTGGGTTGACAGCAAAGCTCCTTACCACTAGGCCACCAGAGCTCCCTAAGACACTAAGGGAGGCATAGAATTCTTCAGGAGGCCTTTCAGGCTCCAGTGGACAACCTTTCTGGTGGGAAATAAGAGTGTGTTGTGCTCCAAAGGGTAGTGTACCTCTCTCTGGCTTTGGGCTAGCTGAAATGAATCAAGATAATTTTTTTTCCTTCTCAGAAACAATGACTCTTTCTCATATCTTACCTCATTGCCTGTAAAGGCATCTGTGTGTCCAATATAATTCTCTCATGATTGCTTTCTTGTTAACGTCAGTGGCTGATAAGCGCAAAGACACTGTATTCCACGCCATCCTCTTTCAAACAGCTAAGCTGATTGCAATAAGCTTATCACTATACAAATATGTTTTCTATGCTCCAGGTAAAGGATCTTAGTTCTTAACTTTTCCCATAAAGTCCATCCGATTATCTTTCTGACACTCTTAACAAAATTTAAAAGTTCCTTATTGTCCTCTAAGTCATCTATAAATGATTTGACCTAACTTGACAAGAGCGGTGTTATCAGAATGTTGTGTTTGTTAGGTGTGTGACTCACCACGACCTTATGAACAACTGATCTGAACCCTGTTCTATCTCGTGCCAAGCTCACAATCTCTAACACACTCAGCCCATAGCTGCAGTCACTGTGTCAACCCAGTGTCAGAATATATGTCTGTTGCTGAACAGGGAACTCAGGTAGCTTAGTCTGTAGGGTGTTAGGTTGTTAACCCAAAGGCTGAAGCTCTCTGCAGGTTCAAATCCATGATCACCTGAGAGAAAGAAAAATGAGCAATCTCCTCCTGTGTGGTTTACTGCTTCCAAAAACCTGCCGGAGGGCCAGCTATGAGTCACCCCTGACCCAATGGCAATGAAATAGTTTCCCATCTGGATATTCACTATTGTTTAACAGACCATAACAGCCCTTTGTTTGAGAAGGTTGGGGTATGAAGTGTGGGGTGGTGAGGGAGCAAGGAGGAAAAAGAAGTGATTGATACACTGCTCCAGCAAGATTTTATTAGGCAACACTATTGCTGTTGTTGTGTGCCATCGACTTGCAACTGACTCCAGTGGATTTTCAGAGGCAGTAAATTGTGTTGAATGTACCATGGACTGCCAGGAGATCAAACAGGTCAGTCCTGGAGAGGGTGAAACCAAGATGCTCCCTAGAGGCAAGGATTTTGAAGCTCTGTCTCATAAACTTTGGGCACATGGCCAAGAGGGACTAGTCCTTGGAGAAGGACATCATGCTTTGAAGAGTGGAAGGGACAAAGCAGAATAGGAAGACCCAGGATGAGATGGATTGACACAGTAACTGGAGGAATGGAACTATCTGTTGGAGATGATGAGATTGGCCCAGGATAGCTGTTGTACATAGAACTGCTATGAGTCACAGGTGTCTTGATGGCACATAACAACAACAAGTTGGACAGAAAATTGCCTGGTGGATTTGAACTGCATGCTTTTGGGTTGACAGCACAACTCATTACCACTAAGCCATCAGAGCTCCCTTAGAAAATGCTAGAAAATAAAACCAGCTCTGGAACCAAGAACTGATTGCTCCACTCAAATGCAGGACTTATTTCACCATGTCTTACTTTTACATACCCAAAGCCAAAGGATTGAATGCCACAAAGAAACAACAGATGGTATGCTTAATACATGCGGCCAATCAGTAGCACCAGTGGAGTTAGAATTTTGGAGTAATTTATTTCCAATCTAGTGTCCATTCTATTAAATTGCACTGCCCAAATTTTGGAAGCCCAGCTAGTATACTGTGATAATACTCATGGAATCACTCTGTAAAAGAATATTATCTTCTCATTCATGCTAGTAGTGATTTGATGTTTCAATCATGTTGGCAGCTCCGTGCTCCCTAATATATTTTAAACTTTTTTATCACTAAGGGATTTTTTTTTTGGTTCCTAAGATTTGATAGATGCATTTTTTCCCCCTTTTCCTAATTATTTTTTTAATGCCTCTGGAAACTATGAACTTTGAGAAACGATGATAGTTATAGAAAGGCTTCAAGTCTTTTGTTCTTAGGGTCTCTATGAATCGTGCTCGACTCGACGGCAATCATCATCATCAACAACAACATATATTTTTAAAATGTTACATTGGTTTACATATAAAATTTGTACATAGTGCATTTCATTCATACACACTGTGTTTCACACATTCCTTAATTCACATTGTGTTTCCTACTTGCAATGTTGTGGTTTTTCTTAAATAATAGAATGTGCCAAATGCAAGAATGGTTACCCATGGTGGACAGTGTTTGGTGGAGCTCCCCCAATTAAGACAAGCTTGGAAACAGGTGGGGCGTCCACTTCTGAAACAGCTTGCCTCGGGAAACCCTATGAACTTGGAGAAACGAGTAAAGTTCATAGGGTCCCTATGACTCGACAGCGTTTAACAACAACATGGAGAGAGCTTGGTTGGCCTAATGGACAGAAAGTGATGTTACCAAGCCAAAGGTGAGTGATTTGAATCTGCATTCCTCAGGCCTGTTTTTAATTGGTTTTGGTCAAACATTCTTCTAGGTGGTATAGCACTGCTCTGTCCATTTACTGTCCAGAGGTAACTCGTGGTGGCTCTTATGCCGAACACTGTGACTCTGATGTGTCAAATGCGAGAATGGTTACCCATGGTGGACAGTGTTTGACAGAGCTCCCTGATTCAAACAAGCTTGGAAGCAGGAGTGGCATCCACTTCTGAAATAGCTTGCCTCTGGAAACCTTATGAACTTGGAGAAATAAAGAAAATTCATAGAACATTCACTATGAATTGCCTATGACTCGATGGCATTTAACAACAACAGCATTCTCAATCACTGAGTATTTTAACATTTTTATTATTAGTGACAGACTTTAGTAAATACTATGTGTTGTTGTTGTTGTTGTTGTTATGTGCCATCAAGTTGCTTGCCACTCATAACGACCCTATGTTCAACAGCCCTAAACTTTGCTCTGTCCTGTGCCAATCACACTGTCTCTGACACTCCCATCCTGATTACCTGAGTCACTGAATCAATCCACCTCATAGAGGGCCTTCCTCTCCTGCCCTGTCCCTCCACCCTACCAAGCATGATGTCCCTCTCCAAGGACTGATCCCTCCTTACAACATGTCCAAAGTATGTTAGATGGAGCCTTAGAATCCTTTCCTCCAAGGAGCCACCTGGTTTAACCCTTTCCAGGATGAATCTGTTTGCTTTCCTAGCAGTCCATGGTACACTCAATACTCTTCTCCAGCACCACAGCTCAAAGGCATCAATTCTCCTTCTATCCTACTTAGTCATTGTCCAACTCTCTGATGCATAACAAGTGATTGTAAAGACCATGGCCTGTCTCAAAGGCACCTTAGTCCCCAGAGAGACACCATTGCTCTTCAGTACATTGGACAGATCAGCAGACTTTCCCATCACAATACGTCTTTTAATTTCCTGGCTACTGGTGCCAAGACTGTTGACTATGGAGCCAAGCAAACTAAAGCTGTGAACAATCTCAATCTCTTCACCATGCATCCTGATGCTGCCAATTGGTCCAGTGGTGAGAATCTTTGTCTTCTTGACATTGAGCCTCAATCCATATTGGAGGCTGCAGTCCTTGAACCTCTGCAGTAAGCACTTCATGTCCTCCTCAGTTGGGACACTTAAATCCCAATGAACTCTTTATGATACTACTGAGGCATGGAACAATGTTCTCTTGAAAATGACTGTGAACTGGTTCTGTGTTACAGAGAACCTCCATCAGGTTCCGATTAGCAAACTATGCACAAGGCCAAGACTCCTTTGTTGGATGGCGTCACGTCAAATATGACTCATAGCGACCCTGTGAACAGCAGATCTGAACCCCGTCCTGTCCTGTGCATTCTCATAGTCTCTGCACACTTGAGCCCATTGCTGGAGTCAGTGCGTCAAACCATCTCACGGGGAGTCTTCCTCTTGTTCACTGACCCTCCGCCTTTCCAAGGAGCAGCCTCTCCTTGCAACAGGCCCCTAAAATGAGAGGTGAGTTGCCATCCTTGCCTCCAAGAAGCACTTTGGCTGCACTTTCCCCCCCCAACATATATCCGTTTGTTCTTTTGACAGTCAGTGAGATATTCACCGCTTTTCTCCGACACCACAAATCAAAGGCACCGATTCTTCTGCCATCCTTATTCACCGGCCAGCTCTCAGATAAACAGTAAATATATTTGCATGCCTATGTCACTCTACAGAGTGCAAAGAGATAAAAGTTGTACACAATCTCTCCGCAAGGAGCACTACCTCACTTAATAACCTCTCCGTGCAGCAGTTTTACCAGTGAACTTCCTTCTATTCGACACAGTTACCTAAGTCCCACTCCAGCACCAACACACAACAGACAAACCTCCTAAAAAGCCCTGGTGATGGGCAATGCGAGTGGCACTTCTAAGTCCTGTGGATTATGAAAGAGCTTTTAAAAATTAAGCAACAGTGCAAAGGCAAAGCATTTGAATAACAAATTATTTTCATGGCACTCCAATTTATTAGCGATTGATAGATAATATCTCTAGCTACCCTTTGTTATGTATGGTCAAGGAAGGGAAGGAGGGGAAAAAATGAAACACACCAATTACTGAAAAAAATCACATACTGCACTCAGTTTTTAGTATTCTAGTATAAGGACTTCAGGCAAAAAGCTTAATGTGGTACTAAATTTTTTACTTTTCACCTTTGAGGAGAATTACAGTACATCATACTTTGGAGCTATTACCAAAATGCTAGACTAGATAATGCCTGATTTAGAAAAACAGGTGACCCAGGACACAGGGATTATAAAATGATGAAATTTTTTCTGAAGGGAAACTGTAAGCCACTAAAAAAAAAACCACCCCAAAATAGCATCATTGCTAATTGAGCAACAGATTAAAAAGAAAAATGGGAGAAGTGGTTAATTGTAGGGTCGCACAATTTAATGGGTGGAGGGGTGAGGTGAAGAAAAAGGGAAAGATCCGGTGTGAAAAGCATTGTATTCTAACTTTGCAAATAAACGTGTATAAAATAAAAATGAAAATAAATAAACAATGGGCAGAATTTGAGCCAGAAGAAGGGTCACAGGACGATGAGTCGTCACCTCCCAAGTGATTAACTGTCTCTGAAAACCCCCCAGAGGGTCACTTATGGGTCGGCTCTGACTTGACCATACACAATAACAACAACAACAAGAGCTCAATAAAGAGGGTCCTTTGGTAATCTAGTGGCTGTGCTGCCAACCCAAAGGTAAGTGGTTCAAATCCACCAGCTGCTTCAAGGGAGAAAGATGGACAATATCGTTCCATGCAACTTAAAACCTCTGTAAACCCACTGGAGGGTCAGTATGTGTTCATTTGACTCAATGGCACATGGCAACAAACAACAACCTCACTCAGTATAATTTTCTTATATGATTATGCAAATCCCAAGCCCTAGAATCCATGGAAAGAACTGCAGGATAAAAAGAAGCCATACAATATGGATGCCCCAGCAAGCATGTTCCCCATCACTATGGAAAACAGAGCACATGTTGTTGTTATGTGCTGTCTAGTCGCTTGGGACTCATAGCGACCCTATGTACAACAACCCTAAACTCCACTCTGTCCTGTGCCAATCGCACTGTCTCTGACACACTCATCCCAATTATCCCAGTCACTGAATCAATCCACCTCATAGAGGGACTTTCCCTCCTGCGCTGTCCCTCCACCCTCCCAAGCATGATGTCCTTCTCCAAGGACCGGTCTCTCCTTACAATATGTCTAAAGTATGTTAGACGGAGCCTCAGAATCCTTGCCTCCAAGGAGCCACCCGGTTTAACCCTTTCCAGGACAAATCTGTTTGTTTTCCTAGCAGTCCATGGTATTCTCAATACTCTTCTCCAGCACCACAGCTCAAAGGCATCAATTCTCCTTCTATCCTCCTTGGTCATTGTCCAACTCTCTGATGCATAACAAGTGATTGCAAAGACCATGGCCTGTATCAGACGCACCTTAGTCTCCAGAGAGACAGCACATACATTTTTTAATTTTTTTTAAATTTATTATTAATTTCAATGAAAATTTACAGAGACTTTGGATTGCCATTCATTCGTTGTTGCACTTTTCACCTTCCCCGCCCTCCTCCCTAGTACACTACCCTCTTGGAAAAGTAAAAGAAAAATTCTTTCATTGTTTTACAATCACTCCCTCCAGGTCCACTTCACTATGCAGCCTTCGCTCTGGACTGTGATGACAAAAATACCTAATAATTTTCCCTCTTAAACAGTTTTCTCCTTCATCTGTTTCAATGCAGTATACATTATTGAACCCATCCTTCTCAGTCTCCTCCCAACCCCAAGGTCCGTCCTGCTTTACAACAGTGGCACCATGCAGTATTTGTCCTTTTGTGACCAAGATCCTTCACTAGCATAATGTCCTCCAGGGTCACCCATTTTCAATAATATTGCATGAGTTCCTTGCTTTTCAATGCAGAGTACTCTTCCATTGTGTGAATATACCCTAGCTTCTCTATTCATTTGTTTGTTGATGGGCACTTAGGTTGTTTCCACCTCCTTGCTATTGTGAACAAAGCCGCAATAAACATTGGTGTGTATAACTTATACATTTTTATAAGAATAATTCTGGTGAATTAGTGATGGGCTTGAACATAGTAGCAATTGTGAAGATGGTGTAGGATTGGATGGTTCTATTATATAGAAGTTTACTGAGTCGCAATCAACTTGACGGCAACTAACAACAATAGTTTTCAGTTCCACCCTGGCCATTTGGAGGACTCTGGACTCTTGAGAAGCTATTTGTTCACACTGTTGTACAACTAGGACTTGACAGACAGAAATACTAAAGGCGTGTCTTATTGGTAACAAGGCTGGTTAGTTGAGAAATAAGTCAGGCTGAGCATGAATGGGCCACAGAGTCAGAAGTCATTCATGCAAGGAGATTCAGAGTTCTTCCAATGGTTAAGCCAAAATGAGATGCAAAATAAGAAACGAGATCTTAGACCCAAGAGCAAAGTTTATATTCAGTGGCTAAGTTCAGAAGCTACAGACCGATCTCTTAGGCAAGAGTAAAGTTTGAGATGTTGGAGAAAGGAGAAGTGAAAAAAGACATCATGTACTATTTGGGATTTTAGTTTCGATGGCTTCTTTTGTGACTATTCAATTGTATTGTGGAAATTATTGCAAGAATATCTTAAAGACCCAGCGTGACTAATAAATACCACTACCATCTGCAGAAACTCCACCATCCGACGTACCCACTTAAACTGTAAAAGCTCAAACCAAACCAAATGTTTTATTAGGGGGTGGCAGAGGTGGAATGAGTATCCGTAAGCTGATCAGGTATGTGATCTGTGTTTACATTTGTTCTTTAGGTCCATATTCCTCCGAGCTCCTGGCGTTGGAGTTTTTCTCTTATCTATAGGAGTTCCACAGATGGCAAATAGAGAAAACAAACAAATCCGTTATTACACAGTCAGTGGAATTTGCTTAAAGCAACAGATACTTCAAAACATGGTGCCATGAATTGATATATGTTCCTTTAAAATAATTGTCAACTTGGCTAGTCCGGGATTCTTAAAATTATATCATCATCCTATGTACCTTTCAAATCTTGTTGTTATGTGCCGTTGAGTTGATTCCTAAAATTGCCATCCTAGAATTGCAAATCATAACCTCTGTGATATCAATGGGGATGGATTGGAGGCGGTTGCATAATGATGTAATTATATAGACAATGTAATCAGCCAATCGGTTGTAAGGGGATTTTCTTTACGTGTCTTTTAGTCAATTACAATTCAGAGCAACGCAAATGAAAAACAGATCTGAACTTTTCCCTAATCTGTCCGGTCCTCATGATCTCTGTCATGCTCAAGGCCATTGTTTTAGTCATTGTGTCAAACATCTTGATGAGCGTCTTCCCCTCTTTAGATGACCGTCTATCGTGCTCAGCATGATGTCTTCTCCAACGGCTAATTCTTCCTGAAAATATGCCCAAAGTAAGTGAGATGAAGTTTCACTGCTGTTGCCTCTGAGGAGCACTCCACTTGCACTTTTTTCATGACATGTTTGTGTGTTCTCTTTGTATTTGTTTTTTTCAAGCTATCCTCTTTGGGCAAGTGACCAGGAGGGACCAGTCCTTGAAGAAGGACATCATGCTCGGAAGGGTAGAGGCACAGCGCAAGATAGGAAGACTCTGGACTAGATGGACTGATGCAATGTCCGGGGCAATGGGGGTTGATGTTTTGGTCTTAGTGAGACTGGATCAGGACAGGGCAGGCTTCAGAGCATAGGGTCTCTGTGAGTCAAAGGTGACTCAAGAGCACATAACAACAACAAAGCTATCTACTTATGATATCTCTGTTACAGCAGCATTAGAAAGCTAAGACATATAGAGTATATAAGAAGAAAGAGAGTCTTTGGTAGCAAAACAATCTGGAGTCACAATTCTGATTAACTTGGAATCTTGGAGATCTCTGGGGTGATGCAGGATCTCTATGATTAGGTTCAAATTGTCCCCAAAGTCTTCCTTTGAGCTGGGACTGTTGCATGTATTATTGTTATTGTTGTTGTGTATCATCAAGTTGGAATCAACCCGTAGCTGTCTCTCAAGCAGGTTTTTGGAGGTAGTTAATCACACGGGAGAAGATTGCCCATCTTTCTCCCTTGGAGAAGCTGGTGGATTCAAACCATGTGCCTTCAGGATTGCAGCACAGCTTCTTAGCACTAGGCCACCAGAGCTCTCTGTTGCATATATTACTTGATTGAAATCTGAGAATGAGAAGTTCCTGTTGTCATTGTTACTTGTCATCTAGTTCACTATGCTTCACTGCTCTAAGCCCTGCCCTAACCTGGGCCAACCTCACCGTCTACGACACACCTGAACCCATTGCTACAGTCACTGTGTCAATCTGCAAAAATGTTAAGAACTATTCGTGCATATAAAATATTCAACTTTAAACTAGTATATTTACAAACTGACTTTCAAAATCATAATGGTATTATCTTAAAAATCCCCGAGGGGTGCATCTTAGTTCATTGACATATCCCAATCACGTGGAAAAGAGCCTGGCACATAGCAAGTCCTCAGTATCTGTTTAATGAATCCACATGTATTCTAAGCCACACTTAAAAAAAAAAATAAATTAGTCATGAATTAGAAGTATTAAAAATAAATAAATAAATTAGTCATGAATTAGAAGTATTGCTGTCCTTAGAATTAGCATATATGTTTCTGTAATAAGAGTGCATTTTTAGTTCCCAGATATTGAATGGACTGTCTGTGGCCTTCTCCTCCTGCTACCCAGCGGGGCTGCAAACTATCAACATCCAGCTGAGGCTGCTGGCAACAAGGGGATGGAGATTTTAATTGCATTTCAAAGCCAAAATAATTACATGTGGGTAATTTGTCACTATAGAGTATTACTGCCTCTTCTCTTTTCTGTTAGCACAGATAGCTCTCTCCGCTAACAGTAATTGGGTTAGAGGTGAAGTCATAATTATAGTCTGGTATTTTCATAGGAAAGAAAATCATATCTCCATATAAAACATTAGTTGGCAAAATAATAAGCTCCTTCCCCATTTGCTCAAAAGCAATGGATAGCGATACTGTTAAAACAGAGTCTTCATATTGTTTATGAGGGATTTTTTTTAGATTAACAACTTATTGCCTTCAAGGCAGAACCAACTCATTAGCTGACACCTTAGCAGGTTTTCAGAGGCTGTAAATTACACAGGAGAATTTTGCCCCTTTTGTCCCTCAGAGTGGCTGGTAGATTCGACTTGCCTGCCTTTGGGTTGGCAAAGTGGCTGGTAGATTCTACCTGCCTGCCTTTGGGTTGGCAACACAACTCCTTAATTGCTAGGCTACTTGAGCTCCCTTCCCTTTAGATTTTGATGCTGTTATGTGCCATCAAGTCAACTATGACTCAGAAATATATGAACAATGGATCTGAACTTTGCCCTAACCTGTCCCCTCCTCCTCATCTCTGATGTACAAGAGCCTGTTGTTACAGTCACTGTGTCTGGTCACCTTGTTTAGAGTCTTCCTCTCTCATGCTGACTCTCCACCTTTGCAAGCATGTTATTCTTTTTCTTTTTCAAGGAATGGCCCCTGTTAACAACATGCCCCACGCATGTAAGGTGAAGAGTTTCACCATCCTTTACCTCCAAGCAGCAGTCTGGTTACAGTTTCTCTGAAACAGACATGTTTGTTCTTTTTGGCAGTCCATGGAATGGACTCTGTACTCTTCTCCAACACTACAACTCAAAGGCATCAATTCTTCTGTCATCTTTAGTCACTGTACAACCTTCAGTTGCATAGCAAGTAATTGAAACCGTAGCTTGGATAAGGGAATCATAAATCTTCAAACAGATATCGCTTTTCAGAATTTTGTTGACAGTTTCAATCATCTTTTCAACCTTTCTTCATGATGCTGCTCATTGGTCCAGTGGTGAGGACTTTTGTTTTCTTGATATTGAGATGTTACGCATTTTGAAAGCTGTAGCCTTTAATCTTCTGTAGCAAGTGTTTTGAACTCCCTCACTTTCACTAAGCAAGGTTGTGTTATCTACATAATGCAGGTTTTTGATGAGGTCTCAAATTATTTGCTCAATGTACAAATTGAATAGGTTTGGAAAAAGGATACAGCCCTGATGCAACACTGAAGGATGCTATGGGTAAAATCTTGAATGATTCAGGAAACATCAAAAAAGAAGATGGAAGGGAAACACAGAGTCATTGTACCAAGAAGAACTGGCTGACAATGGAATCATTTCAGGAAGGACTATATGATCAAGGACCAATAGCAATAAAGGAAGATGCTTAAGCTACATTGAAAGTATTGGCAAAAAAAAATATATATATATATAAGGCCCCATGAATTGATAGAATACCAGTTGACATATTCCAACAAACGGACATAGCTCAGAATATGCTGACCAGCCTTTACCAAGAGATGTGGAAGACAGCTACCTGGCCAACTGACTGGAAGAGATCCATATTCGTTCCCATTCCCAAGAGAAGTGATTCAACAAAATGTGGAAATTATCAAACAATATCATTAAAATTACATGCAAGATAAATCTTGCTGTGGACTTTTTTAAATGGCTAGAACAGTACATTGACAGAGAACTTCTAGAAATTCAAGTCGAGTTTACCTGTGGCACCGGAGCTGCTGATATCAAGACAGAAAGCAGAGATTACCAGAAGGATATCCATCTGTGTTTTATAGAATATGCAAAGGTACTTGACTGTGCGGATCACAACACATTATAGGTAACACTGAGATGACTGGAAATCCCTGAGCACTTAATTGTGTTCATGTGAAACCTATGTGAGACCAAAGAAGCTTTTGTGCGAACAAAGCAAGGGAACGCTTCACGATTGAAAATCAAGAAAAGTGTGCATCAGGGCGATATATTTTCCTTTTAAAATATCATTTTAGACAGTTGTTCTCATTTTCACCCATTCATTTTGTAGCTGTACATCTGATTGACCTTTTCTCTATAGGTGATCAGGATGTACACACTCTCCAAAAGATTGCTGGGTTACCTTCCAGGAGCAGAACAGGAACAAGCCTTATTCTGGAGCAATTTAGCTGTGGCTCGAGTTTATGGGGTTGTCTCCTAGAAAATTGAGGCTGAAGACTAACAGCAAGAGGATGGGTGTTTATTTAGCTCCTCCTGTGTCTGAGACTATACCAAGGTGTGACTGGGTTCAAATACTGCCTCTGCCTCTTTTTTATTGCTGTCCTCAAGGGTGTTGATTTACCTCGCTGTGCCTCTGAGAATAGAAACGGCATTATTATTACAACCAATTAAGAAAAAGAAGATTGTAATATGCAAACAGACTTAAATAGATTAGGCCAATAAAAAAAATAAGAAAAGCGATTAGGCCAAATAGAAGAATAAATTTATTTTGTTGTTTTTGTTATGTGCCGTCGAGTCGCCTGCGACTCATAGCGACCCTATGTACAACAGCCCTAAACTCCGCTCTGTCCTGTGCCAAT
>NW_006399761.1:22646149-22647827 GCF_000299155.1 Elephantulus edwardii | reverse complement strand
ACCATCCATGCTGATGCTGCCAATTGGTCCAGTGGTGAGAATAAGTTTATAGCAACACATTTATTAAGATGGCTTATTTGTGCCATTTAAAAATCCAATTAATGTTTTTGAAAAATATAAAAATTTAATCAGAGATAGACCCTTCCCTTGAGGAACTTATTCACTTGTTGTTATGTGCCATTGAATCACCTGTGACTCAAAGTGACATAGGTATATTAGCTGTGAAATCTGCCCTATCCTGAGCCAGTCTCATCATCTCCCACAGACCTAGTCCCATTGACTAGATCCAAGCAATCCATCTCATCCTGGGTCATCCTCTTCTGCGCTGTCTCTCCTCCCTTTCAAGTATGAGGTCCCTCTCTAAGGACTGGGTCCTCCTGGCTACGTGCCATCAATTATAATACAAGGTACCCGTCTTTTAAAAATTGTCACTAGAGGAGTGTGGGTAAAATACTCAGTCTAAGGGAAAGTGCAGTTACTTCCCACTGGCTGAGGTTTAGCTTCAACATGACCCAGATCAACTTTATCATCACTTCTGGACCTAGAGCTTCTCACTTCATATCACAACCTGCTGCCTCCAGATCACTGGGAGAGTAGAAGGTCATTTGATTAAAGCCAACAATTGGGAGGGCATGAACTGGCAAGGGAGGAGGACTGGAGTTGCAATTTCACTACCATATCGAGCTTTAGAAGGAGATCTGAAACTCTCAAAGAGCCTGTTGTATCATTCAACTGCGCCAAATAAGATTCTTTTAGTTCTGCCCTCATTGTAGCAGTGTGCAGAGAGAGAGAGAGAGAGAGAGAGGGAGAGAGAGAGAGAGAGAACACGTAACAGTCTGAATCAAAATGATCATCTCTTCTCAGGACTTTTTTGGTTTAAAAACAATTAACAGTGTGGAAAATGCCTCCTTATGGCATTCCTAGCAAGTGAGAAGGGTCTAGCAATTAATAAAACAAGTCTATTAGAGAAGATCAAAAGGAAAGGAATTTTTTTTTCCAGGGTACATAATTTTTTATCCAATTCAGCTCCCTAAAGTAGACTTGTGTGTATATATATAACTAACACCAAAAAAGAAAATTTTTTTTTTCATATGTGAAGAAGATGTGTGCACCAGCCTGGGTGTTATTAAACACATTGTCTTTTTCCTTCTTTTAAAATTTCAAATAAACAGAACAAAACAAAATGACTCTTCCCAATGACTTCACTTGTTATGTGTATCTTTTTCTTTTCTCTCTCTCTTTCTCCTCTTCCATTTATACTTGGCTATGATTCTAACTTGTAGTTTATTTCATGTATTTGTGGAAATCTTATCTCCGTGAGGAGCCCTTATAGTGTAACAGGTTACGTGGTAGGCTGTGAACCACAAGGTCAGTGGTTCAAATCCACCTGCTGCTCTTTGGAAATGAGATGGGAAGTGTCTTCCCATAAAAAACTCACAGCCTTACAATTCGATGAGTAGAAGGAGGAGTGAGTAAAGGAAATGGGAAAGATCTGGTGTGAAAAGCAAAACAATGTATGTGAACTTTGTAAGTAAACGAGTATAAAGTAAAAATTTTATTTAAAAAAAAAACCACCACAAACCAGCCTCAGAAACCAGATAGAGGGTCTCCATGTGTCAGAATTAAGTTGATGGCAGTGGATGGGTATCTCATATAGGTGATTATAAGCTTCTTGAAG
>NW_006399761.1:22642015-22645997 GCF_000299155.1 Elephantulus edwardii | reverse complement strand
GCCACATCAATGTCATAGAGCTTCTTTACAGCTTGTTTAATTTGGTGCTTATTGGCCTTGACATCCCCAATGAACACAAGTGTGTTGTTATCTTCTATCTTCTTCATGGCTGACTCGGTGGTCAGGGGATACTTGCTGATCACGCTTGTTTAGTGGTCAAGCTTGTTTCTCCTGGGGGTGCACTTCCAGGGGTATTTGAGCTATTTTCAGAGACTCAGTGTCTTAGGCCACTGGAAGGTGGGTGACATGCGGATCTTCTTTTTTTTGGCTGTGGATGCCCTTCAGGACGCCTACTTGGCCTTTAATGCCTTTGCTATGGCTTCATTTTGGGGAGGGCCAGGGGCTTCCTTTTTTTTGGCACCATCTTTATAGAAAAGACACATGTATCTTTTGAGGGTCATCTCTGTCACTTAGTACAAGACACATTGTAGGTACCGGGAAAAATTTTTCTACTCAGTTTCCAGTCAAGAAACACAATACATTTTCACTTTGAGTCATCTCTGAACAACACATGACAATAACATTAAAAAACCCACCCCGAAGGTATAAAGATCATGTGCAAATGATTTGGCTGTACAATAAAATATGAGAAACATTTCTAGTTGCTTTCTAGTTCATTTCAGAAATGAACTAGAAAAACAAGGTGGTTGCTCCAGGCCCCAAGTGGACAGGGTTGCTCAGGACTTGAGGCAGGACAGGAGTGAGACTTGGAGGCATAGGTTATATGCAATTGCTTACCTGAGAAAAAACAATATGGCCTCTCAGCCAGGTGTCTGCACCAGCCTGGGGTCACAGAATGCATTAGTGTTTTCTTCCTGCTCTCCTTCTTTGCTTAAAAACCAAAATCAAACACTAGCTGGTTGAAAGGCTGTAGATGCATTATAATTACATCCCTGCTAGATTAGGACACTGAGCTGCCACCATTGAGCTGACAGATTACACTAGTTAATATGTTTTCACCAATAACCACTAAGAATAAATCCATCCTTGTACTTTATAAGATGGAATTAAAATTTCCTGTAGCTGTGAGGAACACAGGAGAGTATTCAGTGGAAAGTTAACATGTGCTCAGTATCTTTTTTGTCAGAGAAGAGGACAGAGATAGTTGACATTTTTATATTTCACAGAAAATTGTAGTTAAGCAGATCAGAAATGTAAAACTATTAAGCTAACTATTAGAAATGTAATCCAGACTTAAATCAGAAGAGGGTTATGCTGTGATATGCTGCTCCAGTCAGCGTGGACTCAAAACTGAACCTCCAGTAGGTTTTCAGAGGTATAAACTGCACGAGAGGAGTTTGCCCATTTTTTTCCCTCCCAGAGCTGCTGGTGGATTCAAACTGCGTGCCTGTAGAGTGACAGTGCAACTCCTTATCCACTAAGCCACCAGGGCTCCCTAAACCAGTGGGCAAAAAGAAAAATATAAATGACACCACACTAAATGTGAGAGGATACAATTCACCAGTGACTTTATGAGATTGGATCTACAGAAATCAAAGTACAGACTTTATAAAACAGATATACTTTCAAACTAATAAAACCACAAAAAGACTGAAAATTGAGGGATGGGAGGGTTAACATAACAAACTTCCACCAAGTGACTGCGACTGAATGTGGTGGAGCCAGCTGTGATCGCAGCTGATGCTCTCTCAAGTTTTCAAGGCTGTGACTGCACAGGGGACAGACTGCACATCTTTCCCCCAAGGAGATGCTGGTGAACTCGAACCACTGAAGAAGCATGGCCTTTGAATTATCATTGTCACTCACTAGAGACTATGCCCCTTGAGATGGTAACAAACCAAAGGAAAGGTGAGCCCATTTGTCTGTTACTCTCAGATAAAAGAATATTTAACAGAAAAAAGTAATATGCAAATTAACAGTCCACCAAGAAGGTATGTCAATCTCAAACCTTTGTTTGCTTCACAGTATACCCTGTTGTTCTATCCTGTGCCAACCTTATTGTCTCTGACACACCCACTCCCCTTTACCCCAGTCACTGAGTCAGTCCATCTCAAGTGTCTTCCACTCTTGCGCTGTCCCTCCACCCTTTCAAGCATAATGTTCCTCTCCAATAAAACTGACTGAATTATGAGGAACAATGAAAAGTCATCCCGAGTCTCTGTAGGAAACAGGGAACACGAGGAAATCACAAGTGGTCATTCTCCACGACTACTTTCAGTGTTGACATTTGAGTAGTGTTCCTTGCCCAGGCAGTCCCCTCTCATCAAACTCTTGTAAATCCTAACCCCCAAGCCTGTGGTTATAGCCCTTTGGGACAGGATTGCCTTTGTTATGTAAATGAGACAGAATTAGAGTAGCCAATCTTGAGCCAATCTTTGAGATTTTTATATTTTTATATTTCACAGAAAATTGCATTAAGCGGATCAAAAATGCAAAACTATTAAGTTAACTATTAGAAATGTAATCCAGACTTAAATCAGAAGAGGGTTATGCTGTGATATGCTGCTCCAGTCAGCGCGGACTCAAAACTGAACCTCCAGTAGGGACAGGATCCTTTGGGACAGGATTGCCTTTGTTATGTAAATGAGACAGAGTAGCCAATCTTGAGCCAATCTTTGAGATATTGAAGAGATTAGAGCAAGCAGATGATAGAAGAGAGATGTCAATCCCAGATCACCTAGGAGCAGAAGCTCAAAGACAGGACTCTTTCTTCAGAGCAGACAGAGAAAGACTTCCCCAGGAGTCAGCGCCCTGATTTGTAGTACATCCAGAGTCCTAAACTGAGAAAATACGTCTGTTACAGAAGCACTACGTAAATAAGACACCCTCCTAGGCCTGAAGGAACAAAGGTGGGAAATGGAGCCCAAAGATCTAGAGTTGTAGGAGCAGGGCTGACTGGAAAGAGTTCCATGCAGTCATAGGGGATCAAGGTCAGTCAGCACCTTGTGGGGACAGAGATGGTGCATAGGCGGCCATAGTACCCAGACCTTTCTTTGCTCTCTTCTCTGCTCTTCTACAGGAACCAAATCCGCTGGTAAAAATCTGACTAGAAATCAAAGGAGAAAGACAGAGATGGACCAAGAACCGCTCTGGTGAGTGTTGTTGTTGTTGTTGTTAAGTGCCATCAAGTTGTAGACGACTCATAGCAATCATATGAACGAATGACCTGAACACCTGTATAACTTCTATCATTTCTCCAAGTTCATAGGGTTTCTGGAGGCAAGCTATTTCAGAAGTGGATGCCACTCCTGCTTCCAAGCCTGTTTTAATCGGAGAGCTCCACCGAACACTGTCCATCACAGGTAACCGTGTTAGATAGAAAAAAAGAGAGAGAGAATGAGAGATGTTGGTCCCAATTAACAAACAGGAATTTATTAGTAGACCTGAGAGGGACATCCAGTGACTGCATGCAGAACAGGTTAGAATGGCGTGCAGGCAGACTAAGACAGTTTCCTTCTACAGGGGCTGTTTAGGAGATTTAGAGAGGGTGGTAGTTTGCTCAGGAACTTGGTGGCAGGCATTCTGTCAATCTGTAACAAGGCTCAGGACCTTATCAGGATCTGGTCATTTAGTGACCTTACCAGGATATGATCAAGCCTTCTTAAGACATATGCCTCCTCAAGGAATGGTCAGGCCTTGGGGTCAGGCCTGAGAGAATTGCCACACTCGTCTTCCAGTGAGGGAAATGGTGGGGGTTGGGGGTGCGTAATAAGCACAATCATAAAGAAATATTTTGACATAACATATTCAGAAACTGATCACATGACCAAAATGCCTTAGAGAGACAGATTTCCCCAATAAAATAAAAATCTTGCTTTTTTTTAAGGGAGTGTGCAGGTAGGGAGACTAAGACAAAGAGAATTCTGTTCCTGACAAACAGCCTGTAATTTCCCCATTGTTTCCAATGGTATTTGCAGTGGAATATTTATATACATGGAACAAAGGGATCAAATGCTGAAGAATTGGTGTTGCATATACTACAATGCAATTCAGTCAGAAAGGGCCCTAAAAGAGAGATTTA
>NW_006399761.1:22639686-22640203 GCF_000299155.1 Elephantulus edwardii | reverse complement strand
GGATGAAAGCGCTGCCCTGGCTTGCCCTGGGCTATGCCACAGTTCCACTTACTTGAACGCGCTCCTCATTTCGTTCTTGCCACCACCGAAGCGATATTGTCCTTCCCAGGAGTCTCTTTCCATTGTCCCTTATAGTGGGATGACTCTGAAACATGAAAACAGAATTCTTGGACTTAAACAACATTCCAGAGGCCTCTGAAAGTGCGTGCACTCTCCTTGAGAATTCGCACAGGGCATGGCAGTTGTACAGGAATTTAATAGGAGCCTCATGGAGGGACAGCAAAACCATCACAACCAGAAACCAAATGTTAACACATTCAGTGGCACTTAATGTTAAGAATGACTATGTATTTGAAAGCATTTTTAAGCTGAATTCCTCCTTGGTAAAACCACCTCCTGGTTCTCTGAGCATGACTCCATACCTTATTACTAACCTGGAGTTTGAAATCAAACCCGCTGCCCATTGAGTAGAGTCTGATTATTGGTGATCTTACATGAGAAAGTAGGGTTTCTAAGC
>NW_006399761.1:22622013-22637671 GCF_000299155.1 Elephantulus edwardii | reverse complement strand
GGGAGAGGCTATTCCTTGGAGAGGGACATGATGCTGGGAATGGTGGAGGGTTGATGAAGGAGGGGAAGACCCTCCACCACTTGGATTGATGCGGTAACTGCTGAAATGGGCTCTAGTGTGTCAAGAAGTGTTAAGATGACACATGATAGGATGGGGTTCCTATGAGTTATATTTAACTTGACAGCATCTAATAACAACAATAACAACAGCTTTTCCCCAGTACATACCTATTATCAACAATCTGTGAGCTGGTGGGGTTTCCGCTCAGGGTTCAGTGTGTATCTCATTATGTTAGAGTCCTGCTCTAAATATTACCATTTTTTTCCTTTTAATTGTGATTTCAACAAAAGTTTATAGAAAAGTTGGGTTTTCATTCATTCATTGCTGCACATTTTCTCCTTCTCCCTCGTGTTCTTCTCTCTCAGTCCACTTTGCAATGCACATTTTGTTTCAGGTTATTTCCATACATATAATGACTAATCATATATTCCTTTCAGACAGTTCTTTCCCTCATCTGTTCCTGTGCAATGTTTATATATCTATCCTCTCTTTACCTATACTCCCCCAACGCCCCACGTCAGTCCTAGTTTATAACAATGGTGTTATGCAGTGTTTGTCTTTCTGTGACTGAGATAGTTCACTGAGTATACTGCGTTCCAGACTCATCTATGTTGTATAATGTTTTGAGAGCTCATTATTTTTTAGTGCTGCATAATATTCCATTATGTGAATGTATGATCATTTTTCTATCCATTCTATCCATTTTTCTATTTGTTTGTTAATGGGAACTTAGATTGCTTCCATCTCTTTGCTATTGTGAATAATGCAGCAATAAACATGGGTGTATGTACATCTGTTTGAGTCAAATACCCCCTCCCCTCTTTTATCTGAGTTCTGACAGTGCAGGAGTTTATAGCATGAGTTTTGGTCCCAGGCCAACCTAAAGTCCCAGAGCGCCTTCTGTCTTTTATGTGCTTCCTTCTTCCTCATGCTCTGCTTTTCACCACCAGCTCTCCGTGTTCTGGCTTCCTGTTGGCTTTGGCCAATGGGGAGACTGGGAACCTGGGAGGGAAGAGAATGAAGCTGCCTCAGACCTCCTGGGTTCTTCTATTGAAGATCATGACTTTTCTTGGGGCAATTACTGCATGCGAGTTACCCTCTCTTGTCGCCCCACCTTACATTCTCACCTGACTATTCTTTGTCAAAACAGATGGATGATCCCTCTTTTATGTATGCCACTTACTTCCAGCTGAAGCCCAGACTGATACACTTAGTGTCTTTATCGACTAGCTGACTGCCTAAGTCCAAGTCATTTAACTCCTCTTAGCCTCCGTTTCCTCACTCAAAGATGATGACAATAGACCTTCTGCGGGGAGCTCTGGTGGTCTAGTGGTAAGAAGCTGCACTGCAGTCCCAAAGGTATATGGTTCAAATCCACCAGCTGCTCTGTGATAGGATGGACAATTTCCTCTCATATAATTAGCTGCTTCTGAAAATCCACTGGAGGGTCAGCTCTGGGTTGGGTCCAGCTCATTGGCACACAACAACAGAAGAGTAAAGAAGGGGATGCAGGTGACACAATGCCTGACACCATGTACACGTGTCTATCCATCTCTGTGGGTCCAGAAGCTCCATGTCATGACTGGCCCGCCCTGAATGAAGGTGTTTCCCATCACCTGACAGTACTGATAGAAGCTGCTGCTTTCAGAAGGTGGCACTGGGCTCAAGATGTTCGGCTGACAGCTGCAGATGGGTGGTTTGAACCCACCAGTTAGTTGCTCTGAGGGAGAAAAGCAGAACCGTCTGCTTCAGAGGATAGTACAGTAGCTTTGGAAACTCTATGGAGTCATTCTACTCTGTCCTCAAGGCCACCATGAGATTGCACTGATTTGAAGGCAGTGTGTTTGCTGTTATGTTTGTTTGTTTGTTTGGGCTGTTGTCATGTTCCACTCACTTCTACAGAGCGCTCTCCTGTGAATCCTAGACCTGTATATCCTATTGGAATGTGGAGGAAGACTCATCAAGAGCGTGTGTTTTGCAGATGACACAATCTTGCTTGCTGGAATGGAAGAAGACCTGAAAGATTTGCAGTAGAAGGTTAAGGACTGTAGTCTTCAATACGGATTGAAGATCAACATCAAGAAGACAAAGATTCTCACCACTGGGGCAACTGGCAGCACCATGATAGATGGAGAGGAGATTGAGCTTGTTAATAGCTTCAGCTTGCTTGGCTCCATAATCAACACCCTTGGCACTAGCAGTCAGGAAGTCAAAACACTAGTTGCATTAGGAAAATCGGCTGTCAGAGACCTTTCCAGAGTGCTAAAGAGCAGTGATATCAATCTAGAGACTAAGGGGTGCCCGATCCAGGCCAGAGTTTTCATAATTACTTGCTATGAATCAGAAAGCTAGACAATGACCAAGGTGACAGAAGATGAATCGATGTCCTTGAGTTGTGGTGCTGGAGAAGAGTCTTGAACTTACTATGGACTACCAAGAGAACAGCTCTGTCCTGGAGAGAGTGAAGCCAAGTTTCTCCTTGGAGGAAAGAAATTTGAAGTTCTGTCTGACACACTTTGGGCTTCTTTCCAGGAGGGACCAGTCCTTGGAGAAGGGTGTCATGCTTGGGAGGGAGGAGGGACAGCGCAGGAGAGGAAGACTCCAGATGAGATGAATTGACTCAGTGACTAGGATAATGAGGGTAGGTGTGTCAGAGACAGTGAGACTGCTAGCTCAGGACAGGGCAGGCTTCAGAGCTATTGCACAGAGTTCTGTGCCATCGTCTGCAACTCATAGCATAGGGTTACTATGAACTGCAGGCCACGGCACATGACAACACCACCATTTGACATCTCTACTCAAGTATTTCACAGATGTCTTGTGATCCACTATGGCCAGAACAGAGCTCATAAACGTTCTCTTAGTATCCTTTAGTTCAGAAATGATAGCATCAATTTTTTAAAGCCAAAGCCTTTCTGCCTGCATTTTTGTTTCTTGAGGGTTTTAAAAATTTATTGTTATTTATTTGCTTACAAAGTTCATATACATTGTGTTTCACACTATTCTTCATTCCCATTGTGTTTCATACACTCATTCTCCTGAGTTGTTTTACAAAATTAATCACTATTGGACCTTGATCATCATTTATTCTGTCTTTTCACCCAGATCCTTCCCATTTCCTGCTCCCCCTCCCTCCACCCACTAAACTGTGCAACCCTGTGGTTTCACCTCTACCCATCCTCACCCCTCTGCTCCTACCTCTTCCCCCCTTCAGCTCCCATATATGTTTAACTAAATCAGACTCACAAGGATAAATACTGCATAAGACCATCATTGTAAACCTAGAAGGATAAGTAGTAAAATATGTATGGGAGTTCCTGCCTGCTTTTACAGGGACCTCTAATCAGTTAGCAATCCTTGTCAAGAATAACAGCATTATCTCTTGAATTTCACCTGCGTTTTCTGCCTATCTCTGGAATTTGGCTACCTCACGCCCAGCCTGAGGTCAGTCACAGCTGACTCTCATCACCATTGTTTTTTACCTGGGGGCCACTCTCGCTGCCCTCGGCTCCTGCATACCTTCTTGTCCTTTCTGGTCCAGTTTCCATGGAGCAGGTAGAGTGTTCTTTTAAACATGCAAATTTTAAAAATAATAATCATAGGAAATAGCAATCACACACACCTGGTCATCTTGTTTCTTATTTCAAACCATTTGTCCACTTTCTCACTCAAGTCTACAAGACCATGCCTGTCTTTCTCACAACCAGTGGGTCTCCTCATCTGCCAGCTCCAGTCACCAACACCGTGTTTCCTGTTTGTAGATCTTCTCACAACCATTTCTTCAGCCGGGATTGCTCCCCCCCACCCCCACCCCTCATACTTGACTGGCTTCTCCTCTTCATTCAGACTTCCAATTTACCTCTTATTTCCTCAGTCCTTCATGATCTTCCCACACCACACTTCAGCTCAGGTCATGTTAGTACCAGCCGAGCTGATGCCAGGCCATGTTCACCATCCACAGGTATCTGAGGCTGTACCACTCACAGTGGGACAAGATGATTCTTCTTTCTCCCACAGAGCTGCTGGTTGATTCCAACTGCTTTAGACTGGAGGCCTCTGGGTTAGCATGCAATTCACTATAGGCTGTGCCCACGAGAGCCCCTTACGCCAGGCTTCCTCAAGTTCTTCTATTATACCCGCCGTAGACCTTGGGATTTCTTCCCCTCTCTTGCACTTCTCATTACAATAATGAAAACAATCCTTTATCTAGGATTTCACTGGCTACTCAGTTTGTCGTGGAATGTTTTGCGTATGGTTGGTATCCTATAAACAGTTGTTGAATTATAGATGTGTCATTGTTATGTGCCCTCGAATCGCCTACGACATATAGCAACCCTACGAACAAAAGACCGAGGCCTTGCCCCGCTGCACCGTCTTCACGATCTCTGACGTGCTTGGCTCATTGTTACAATCACTGTCTCCTTTTATCTTGTTGAGGGTCTTCCTCTCTTTCTCTGACCCTCCACCTTTCCCAGCGTGATGTCTTTTTCCAAGGACTGTCCCCTCTTGATAGCATGCCCTCAAGTATGGGAGACTCAAGTTCACTATCCTTGCCTCTAAGGAGCACTCTCATTACACTTCCTCCAAGACAAATGTGTCTGTTCTTTTGGAAATCCATGGACTAGTCAGTCCTCTCCTCCACCACCACAACTCAAAGGCACTGATTCTTTTCTGCCACACTTTTTCACTGTTCCACTTTCAGATGCATAGAAAGTATTTGAAAACGCCATGGCCTGCATCAGTCACACCTTACTCTTGAAATTAAAATTGAAAGTGCTTTTAGTGCTTTTGAAAGGTCCTTGACACTATATTTTAACATACATACAAGTATATTTTATATTTTGATGGTATAAAAATCTGGGAGGATTCTCCCAGACAATGATAGATGACTGAATGAATATTAACAGGACTGGACTGTACCCACGTTTACTTTATCCCCCACTCCAAATAAAACTGCTGGCGAGGTGCCCTGTGGACAGTTCCTCCATCTCTGGTCCCACCTATTGCAAGTCTGATGGCTCCTGAGATCAGAGCACAAATCTAGCCAAGCTGAGGCATTAAACACAAATTTTATGTCCTGTACTAAAACATTGCTATTTTCTCCCTACTCTGTTTGTTTGTTTGCTTGCTTATTCACTCTGAAAATTTGGCAAAGTTAAAAAAAAGTACTGAAAAAGAAAGAAAAATACTGTCATGACCTCAACACTCAGAACAGTGTCCATTTTAAACCTCTGGTAAATTTGAAGAGGTCTCAGCAGACTTGCAAACTACACTTCAATTTGAAGTTCCTTCACCTGAAGCTCACAAGACAGACATGGAACACATATCTTGTTACAGCTTGCTGGATTTGAGAAACCCCTGTTGTTGTTGTTGTTGTTATGTGACGTCAAGTTGCTTGCGACTCATAGCGACCCTCTGTACAACAGCCCTAAACTCCGCTCTGTCCTGTGCCAATCACACTGTCTCTGACACTCCCATCCCAATTATCCCAGTCACTGAATCAATCCACCTCATAGAGGGCCTTCCTCTACGAGAGATAAATTTTAAACCCCAAACTAGAGATGGCTGAGTAATAAAGGAGAAACAGTTGAGTGAAGCATTTCGTTTGATGTAGGTGTTCGCTGTTACACCGCAGTTCTTGTGCAAAAATGTACTTATATTTCACTGTAAGAGAAAAAAATGGGCTACGAGTATCATATTTCATCTACATTCTAACTCTCCACTCAATTAATGGACTTTTAAAACATCATCTAAAGTCTTTCTTTCTTTCTTTTTTTTTGTCTGTCACAAAATTCTTTCTTTCTCTCCACTTCTTAACCACTAAAGGGCAAAAAAGAAAAGAAAAAAAGAACCGCATTCACACTTTCACCATTTTGATTCTTGGGAAGTCTCAGTCTGTCACATCTGCCTGTGCAGATTTTACTGATTGTTGAGCCTGATTACATTTTCATATCTTTTTTAAAAATCACAATTCCTCCATGACACACTTAGCTTAAAAAAAAGCCCAGTAATTTTAAATAACAGCAATGCTTATATAGAGGCATATCGCAAGTCTGGGTATCCCCAAGGATTTAAAAACAAGTGTGGGGAATTTTGAGGTAAAATTTAAGAGTGGACCTTTTTTTAAAAAAAAAAAAAGAGCAGCATCAAGATAACGAAACAGGAAATTGGGGAGCACATTTTTAAAATTCTCCTAACAGGTAATTTTAGAAACCTCTAAAATTGTTGAGATACTTGCCTCTCTTGTTTGAAGAACTCAATGAGAGGTTTGTCACTGAACCTTTGCCTGGCAAAGTCCACCTCAGCCAGGTACATGTGGGCATGTGAACAACTCCTGAAAAATATGTTTGTGCAGAAGGGCGCCTCGTTTCGTTTCTGGAACTCTGGCTACGAGCCTGCGAGTGCTGCTCTCAGAACCCATTCTCTGGAAACTTTTCATGTTAACCTTACAATAGCTTTTAATACGGCAAGTAAATTGCTTCTACCTTGAATGCAGGCAATTGAGAGAGGTCGAAGTGAAAAGGCTTTCTCCCTTTGTACTGCAGATTCCAGAAAATAATAATGCAGATATGGTATTATCTGGCAGCACATCGTAATGAAAGGGTACTGCCAGGAGAGGATCTGACGATAAAATGAGTTCGTCTTATAACATCGAATGACAGCTCAGAGATGTAAGTAAAATAGTAAAAGAAGAAGGAAAAAAATTAGGTGGGAAAATCAGAAGAGGCCTGTCTCAACTGAACACTAGTCGTATAGCAATTGAGAAGGAAGAAAAGCTGGTGTTCACCTACCATAAGCATGTTGTGGTTGTGTGTACCGTTGAGTTGGAACTGACCCAAAGCTGACGCTCTGGTTGGTTTTCAGAAACAATCACACAGAAGTGATTGCCCATCCTTTTCCCGTGGAGAAGCTGGTGGCCGCGAATAAACCAAATGCCTTCGGGGTTGCAGTGCAGCATCTTGCCAGAGCTCCCTACATACATACACACACACACACACACACACACACACACACACACACACACACGATCCAAAAAAAAAGATCTTTAAGATATTGCTGTTATCAGGTATCATCTAGAACCAACTTATAGCTGACCCTCCAGCGGGTTTTCAGAGGCTGTAAATCACATGGGAGGAGATTTCCCATCTTTCTCTCATAGAGTACTCAGTGGATTCGAACCCCATGACCTAAGTTTAGCAGTGTAACATTTAACCACTGGGCTGCCAGATTTCTCAGTCTTTGAGACAGAAGGTCCGTGTCTGGTCGGTGGCCTACTCTGCAAGGAGTTCCCCTCGTAACTGAAGCTCTACACCTATCTGGAGGTTCAAATCCAAGGAAGAAAATAGGACAATCTCCTCTTATGTGGATTGTTGTTGTTATGTGCCGTTGAGTCGCTTGTGACTCATAGCAACCCTATGTACAACAGCCCTATACCCTGCTCTATCCTGTGCCAATTTTATTGTCTCTGATGCACCTACCCCCCGTTATCCCAATGACTAAATTAATCCATCTCATCATGGGTCTTCCTCTCTTGTTCCTCCACCCTCTCAAAGGACTGGTCCTTCCTTGCAACATATCCCAAGTATGTCCAACGAAGCCTCAGAATCCTTGCCTCCAATGAGCAGCTCGGTTTCACCCTCTCTATGAAAAGGTCCCAAGAGTTGATGGCATACCAATTGATATATTTCAACAAATAGATGCTGCCTGGATATGCTCACCAAATTTTGCCAAGAGATCTGAAGGACAGCTACCTGTCCAACTGACTGGCCATTCCAAAAAAGGGTGATCTGACAGAGTGCAGAAATTATCGAACAGTATCGTTGATGTCACATGCAAGCAAGATTCTACTGAAGATTATCCAAAAACGACTGGAACAGCATATCAACAGAGAACTGCCTGAAGTGCAGGCTGGATTTAGAAGAGGCCATGGCACTAGGGATATTATAGCTAATGTCAGATGGATCTTGGCAGAAAGCAGAGAGTGCCAGAAAATGTCTATCTGTATTTCATTGACTATGCAAAGGCATTTGACTGTGTAGATGACAACAAACTGTGGCTAATTCTGGGAAGAATGGGAATCCCAGAATACTTGATTGTGCTTATGCGAAACCTATACTTGGACCAGGAGGCAGTTGTCAGAATAGAGCAAGGAAACACTGCATGGTTCAAAATGGGGAGGGTGTGCACCAAGGATGTGTCCTATCTCCATATCTTTTCAATAAATACACAGAACAGATTATCCAGGAGGCTGGACTCTATGAAGAGAAATGTGGCTTCAGGATTGGAAGTAGACTCATCAACAATCTGCGTTATGCAGATGACACATGCTGCTTGCTGAAACTGAGGAGGACCTGAAGCACTTTCTGCAGAAACTCAAGGACTGTAACCTTCAATATGGATTGAAGCTCAACATCAAGTAAACAAAGATACTCACCACTGGGCCGATAGGCAGCATCAGGATGGATGGTGAAGAGACTGAGATTGTTAACAGCTTCAGTTTGCTTGGCTTTACAATCAACACTTTTGGTACCAGCAGCCAGGAAATTAAAAGACGAATTGCATTTGGAAAGTCTGCTGTCAGAAACTTCTCCAAAGTCCTGAAGAGCAATGGTGTCAGTCTGGGCACTAAGGAGCACCTGATACAGCCATGGTCTTTGTAATCACTTGCTATGCATCAGAAAGCTGAACAATGTCTAGGGATGATAGAAGGAAAATTGATGACTTTGAGCTGTGGTGCTGGAGAAGAGTGTTGAATATACCATGGACTGCTAGGAGAACAAACAAGTTTGTCCTGGAGAGGATCAGACCAGGCTGCTCCTTGGAGACAAGGATTCTGAAGCTCCATCTGACATACTTTGGACATGTGTCAAGGAGGGACCAGTCCTTGGAGAGGGATGTCATGCTTGGGAGGGTGAAGGGACAGTGCAGGAGAGGAAGACCCTTGATGAGATGGATTGATTCAGTCACTGGGGTAATGGGGGTAGGTGTGTCGGAGACAGTGAGATTGGCACAGGACAGGGCAGAGTTTAGGGCTGTGATATGTAGGGTCGTTATGAGTCTCAGGTGACTCAATGGCACATAACAACCACCACCACCACCACCACAACAACAAACAGAATGAACCTGCTAGTTCTCCTAGCAGTCCATAGTACATTCAGTGCTCTTCTCCAGCACCACAGCTCAAAGGCATCCTTCTATCATCCTCGAAAACCCAGTGGAGGGTCAGCTATGAGTGGATTTTGCCTTCATGGCAGTGGGTGGAAGAATGACAGCAATTACTCACCTGTTCAGCCAAACGCCGACGCTCAGCCGAGGATGAGGCCATCAGCTGCCAGGGTCACCTTTAAGGAGGCACTCGTCTGCAGTGTTGGTCTGAAAGTGAAATGATCCTGAAAGTGAGTGTTGTCAGAACTGACTCAGAGCTGACCCTCTGGCGGGTTTTCAGAGGCAGTTAATTGCTCGGAGGAGATTGCCCATCCTTCTCCCATGGAGCAGCTGGTGGCCTCAAAATGCATGTCTTCGAGATTTGCAGCACAGCTTCTTGCCACTAGGCCACCAGAGCTTCCTAAACTGAGTATCTCCTTAAATTTTGAGCCTTGGACACTTCACTTCCCTCTACCTCCTCTGAACCCAGTCAAATGATAACACAGGAGCAAACATTCACATGACATTTTAATGGT
Organism: Elephantulus edwardii; assembly: GCF_000299155.1. Classification (NCBI taxonomy): domain Eukaryota; kingdom Metazoa; phylum Chordata; class Mammalia; order Macroscelidea; family Macroscelididae; genus Elephantulus; species Elephantulus edwardii. Next base: position 22,627,931 of record NW_006399761.1, on the reverse strand, counting down.
TTCAAAGTACTGTCGTATGTTTTATTCCATTAAAGTCTTACAACAACCTTCATTGTTGGTAAGTACTGTCAAGTTGTCAAGTACAACTCACAGCGACTCTATGAACAACAGATCTGGACCGCGTCCTCTCCTGTGCCATCCTCCTTATCCCCGACACACTTGAGTCCACTGCAGCCGTCTCTGTGTTGATCCATTTTGTTGAGGGTCTTCCTCTTTCATTTATCCTCCGCTTGGCCAAGCATGATGTCCATTTCCAAGGAATAGGCACTCCTAGCAACATGCCCCAAAGGATGTGATATGGAGCCCTGCCACCCTTGCCTCCGAGGAGCACTCTGGCTCCACTTTCTCCAGCCATGTCTGTTCGCTCTTTTGGCAGTCCATGGGATAGTCAGTATTCTCCCCAGCTCTTCTTCCAGTCAGTTGGCCAGGTAGCAGCCTTCATGTCCAAGGCTGAATCTGTTATTTGAAACATGTCGGTTGATATCCCATTGATTCCTGGGTCCTTATTTCCCGCCACCCCCGGGCCCCCAGTTCCTTCAGATCAGCTTGTACTTCTTTCTCCATCACCATTGACACTAAATTATATGGTATTTTTGAAACAGTTTCATTTCAGGCAATTCTTTTTGCTATGGTGACTAGGATGCAGATATAAAATTACTCCCACTTTCTAGATGAAGGCACTGAGAATGGAGGTTAAACTGCCCCACTGGCTGTTCTCAGAGCTGGTATTCCTTCCATTCCAGCATCTTGCTCAGCTGTTGCTCACAGACAGCTTAGTTCTGAATTCGGAAAGCATAACTGACCTTCAGCAGGCACGCAGGATATGTTAAATGCATAGTCCCATGAAGACAGCTGGAAAGACTAGCATTTACAATAAACTTACGTCCCACCTGTTTATTCAATTGCTATTCAGGAACAGCACAGAGGATTGTGTATTTTAACGAAAAAAATTTTCCGAGACAGTGTTTTTAAAGAATATACAACAACATACTATTTGTGACCTTCAGAGAATCCAGTTAGTTCAAACATTCTCTACAGTATGAAGGACAATGTAGAAAAAAAAAGTGGCAGTGCCATATTTTACTACATGGAAGAGTTCTTTAAAAATAAATAACACAAAGCCATGGACTAAATAAAACACTAACACAGAGATCACATGATTCAATATTTTCTAAGCCTATGTATCTCGAAAGGAAACTGTTGTTGTTATGTGCTGTCGAGTCGCTTGCGACTCATAGCAACCCTCTGTACAACAGCCCTAAACTCTGCTCTGTCCTGTGCCAATCGCACTGTCTCTGACACACCCATCCCGATTATCCCAGTCACTGAATCAATCCACCTCATAGAGGGCCTTCCCTCCTGCGCTGTCCCTCCACCCTCCCAAGCATGATGTCCCTCTCCAAGGATCGGTCTCTCCTCACAACATGTCCAAAGCATGTCAGACGAAGCCTCAGGATCTTTGCTTCCAAGGAGCAGCCAGATTTAACCCTCTCCAGGATGAATCTGTTTCTTAGAGTCTGATTATATCTCTCCCTCTGTCCCTCATAGCTGATCATCCAGCGGGTTTTTCGGGCTGTGTATTGCACTGGTGGAGATTCCCCCCCATAGAGTCACTGACTGAACTTCCAGAGCAGAGCAGCCTTTGAGTCAGATGTGCAGCTCCCCATGAGCTGAGTACACCACTGTCGTGTTTTTCTTGTGAGGTGTCATCGAGTCAAGTACAACTCATAGTGACCCTGTGAACCACAGATCTGAACTCTGGGCTCTCCTGCCCCTCCTCATCACCTCTGACACACTTGAGCCCATTGCAGCAGTCACTGTGTCAATCCATCTCGTTGGGGATCTTCCTCTCTTTTGCTGACCCTCCACCTTTCCAAGCATGACGTCTTTCTCTAAGGAATAACCCCTCCTAATAACATGCCCAAAGTATGTGAAACAAAGCGAGTATCCTTGCCTCTAAGGAGCCCTCTGGCTGCACCTTTTCCAAGATAAGGCTGTTTTTGCTTTGGCCAATCCAGTACTCTTCTCCAACATCACAAATCAAAGGTGTCCCTTTTTCTTCCATTGTCCTTATTCATTGTCCAGCTCTCAGATGCGTAGCACGTGATTGAGAAGACCAAGGCCTTAATCAGGTGCACCTTAATCTTTTAACTGATATCATTGTTCCTCAGCACTCTGGAGAGGTTCCTGACCGAAGATTTTCCCAATGTAATACGTCTCCTGATATCCTATCTACTGGTACCAAGTGTGTTGATTGTGGATCTAAATAAGATGAAATTGCTGGCAATCTCAATCTCTTCTCCATCTATCATAATGCTATCTGTTGTTCAGTGGTGGGGTAATCTGTGGGTGCTGTTATGTTGAAAACTATGCTATTCATGCTTCAAATGCCAGCAGGGTCACGTCCATGGTGAGCTGGTTTCAGTGGAGCTCCCAAATTAACTCAGACTAGGACGCAGTATTGTCCGTCAACTTCAGAAATAACAGGCCTTCCAAAACCCTATGAACAATAGAGGAACATGGGTAGCTATAGTATTAGAGGTGAATCCCAGATTGGAAATCACTGAAAAATGAGGGGAAACCGCTACAAACATCCATTAATAATTGGAACACAGAATGTATGAAGTTCAAGTCTAGAAAAAGTGGAAGTTATAAAGAATGAAATGGACACATAAGATCGATATTTTAGGTATTGGTGACTGAGATGGACTGGAATTGGCAACTTTGATTCAGCCAATTCTGTGATCTACTTTGCCAGCAGTGAAAAGTGGAAGGAGAATGGTGGTGTATTCCTAATTTAAAAAGACTCCTTCAAGATCTATACTGAAGTACAGTGCTGTGAGTGATGAGATACTAAATGTAGATGTACAAAGAAGAACAGCTAATACAATGAATGGCACAAGAAGCATCAAAATAAATTGAAAAAATACACACAATCTTATGGACCAAAAAGAAATGGTTCACATGGAACCATTTCAGAAAATAGCAGATGATCAAGGTAATTGAAGGAAGGTGTTCAAGCTGCACTGAAGGCATGGGCAAAAACATGAGGCCCCAGGGATTGATGAACTATCAATCGGCATGTTTAACAAACAGACAGATGCTCACCAACTTAGGCCAAGAAACTGAGAAGACAGTCACCTGATCAACTGACTGGAAGAATGTTCCCATTCCCAAAAATGGTGATCCAATAGAATATGGAAATTATTGAACAATATCCTTAACATCATAGGCAAGTGAAATCTTGCTGAAGATTGTTTAAAAAGGCTGCGAAAGTACACTGATATGGAAGTTGCGATTTTTTTTTTGTACAGAAACTTTGTGTATTCCTACCATCTTGTTTTGATTCTTCCTGCATCATTCAAGATTTTGAACCACATCTTTCAGTAATGCAACTTAATGCTTGGATTTGCTTTTTAGTTCTTTCAGAGAAATGTCAAATGTGTCCTTCCCTTTTTGCTTTTCTAACTCCAGCTCTTTACGCATTTCGTTGTAATATTTTGCTTTGTTTTCTTGAGTTGCTGTTTGTAATCTTCTGTTCATCTCTTTCACTTCAGCATTTCTCCCCTTTATTTTGCCCCCTCTGCATACTAGTTACATTTCTCAAATCTGTTCTGCCATCCATTTTGATCTTTTTCCCCCCTCTCCCTAGACTTTGTAATGACTGTTTGCTTTCTTCATGGAAAATATCCTAATGTCATTCTACAACTTATCTGGTCTTTAGTCATAAATGCCTCCAAAGACCATCTTGGTTTCACCCTTTCCAGGACAGACCTGTTAGTTCTCTTGGGGGTGCACATATGAACACAAAACTCCTCTCCAGCATGGCAACTCAAAGGCATAAATTCTTCTGTCATCCTTGGTCACTGTCCAGCTCTCTAATGCATAGCAAGTAATTGTGAAGATCATGACCTTAATCAGGTGCACCTTAGTCTATAGTTATACATCATTGCTCTTTAGCACTCTGGAGAGGTCTCTGACAGCAGATTTTCCTAGTGCAATTGGTGTTTTGATTTCCTGATGGCTGGTGCCAAGAGTGTTGATTGTGGAACTGAGCAAGCTGAAATTGTTCACAATCTCAATCTCTTCTCCATCTGTCACCATGTTGACAATTGGTCCAGTGGTGAGAATTTTTCTTTTCCTGAGGTTGAGCTTCATTCAATCCATACTGTAAACTACAGTCCATATAGTGTGTCTTCATGCAATTGCCTTTGTGATGTAAGTGATTAAGCAAGTAATCAAGCAAGCAGAGATGGGGAGAAGAGAGATGCCAATCACACAGACGTGACACAGGGACAGAACCTCAGAGAGAGGCGAAGACTCCCCTCTAGACCCAGACAGAAGGAAAAGCCTTCCCTTAGAGGAAGCACCCTGAATCCAGTCTTCTAGCCTCCTAAGCTGTGAGAACAGAGTCACATTTGTTAAAGCCATCCATTTCTGGCATTTCTGGGTTAACAGTACTAGCTAACTAAAACAAGGTCTTATGGTGTGATTCACAACAACGTACAGGGCAAATGCAAGAGAAGGAAGGGGTGTGTACGAAAAGACTGTGTCTTTATGCAATGATAAGACATTTTTGGAAGGAGTGAATAATTGCTCAGTTATTACCAAAAAGATTGACTCTTCAATCCCAAAGTGGCTTGGAAGAAAGGCCTGGTAGTCTACTTCTGCAAAAGATCAACCATGGAAAACTCTGTGGAACACAGTTCCCGGCTGACAAACATGGCATTGCCCTGTCTTGCAAGGTTGTTGTGAATCAGAGACCACTCAAGGGCAGTGAGTTCTGTGGATTTGGTTGTGTTTTATAATCTAGAATTAGATAGAAGGAAGAGGCAAGCCATAGTTTCAAAGAAACATTTTATACGTATTAATAAAAATAACAAAGAAAAACAAAGAACGAATTAACCTGTGGAAAAGGATGACTCAGGGAAAGTAGAATCACAGAGAACTGTAGTGAAACGTTTTAGGGAAAGAGGAGAATGAAACACAAGATCAGCCAAGAAATTAATGAGTACTATACTACACCCTTACAAGAGGGACTCTGGTGGCCTAGTGGCTAGAAGCTGCACTGCAGTCTCGAAGGCACACAGTTCGAATCCACCAGCTGTTCCGCAGGAGAAGAATGGGCAATCTCTTTCCCTGTGATTAACTGCCTCTGAAAACCAGCCAGAGGGTCAGCTATGGGTTGGTTCTGACTCAATGACACACAACACACACCCTTAGAAGAAATGGAACACTTCTATTTTTATGTTATTGTTGCGGTACGGAACCAACTCACAGCTGACCCTTCAGAAAGTTTTCAGAGGCAGTAAATCGCACAAGAGGAAATTGCCCATCGTTCTCTTGCACAGTACCTGGTGGATTTGAACTCTGTGCCTTTTGGGTTGGCAGCCTAACTCCTTCCTACTAAGCCACCAGAGCTCCTTTCATGATAGATGAACAATTACAAATATTATCAATTTAAAAATGTGCTAAGTATACTTGAAGGATCCCTGGTGGCTTAACTCATTATACATCAGGCTGCTAACACAAAGGTTAGTGGTTCAAATCAACCAGCTATTCTGTGGGAGAAAGGTGAGCAGTTCCCTTTCATAAAGATTTATAGTTTGGAAACCTGGTGAGACTTTCTCTGAGCCAGAATCCACTCAATTTTGTTTGGGATTAATTATGTTTGTCAAACAAATGAACTAATGGGTGTAAAGGTGCTTTAAAAATGACAAAGCACATAACAACAAGCAACAAATGCTGGTGAGGTTGTGGAAAAACTGGAACTCTTATTCACTTTTGGTGGGAGGGTAAATTGGTGCAACCATTGTGGAAAGCAGTGTGGCACTTTCTCAAAAAGTTACAAATAGAGATATCATTTGACCCAGCAATTCCATTACTGGGAATATACCCCAAAGAGACCATAACTGACA
>NW_006399761.1:22619020-22621779 GCF_000299155.1 Elephantulus edwardii | reverse complement strand
GGTGCCACTGCTGTAGAATGGGACTGACATAAGGGTTGGGGTAAGACTGAGAAAAAACTGGATAAATTATGTGTACTGTATTGAAACAGATAAGGGAAAGAACAGATTAGAGGCGATATATGATTGAGTATTATGGTTAGCACAGGAGACCAGAATGAAGGTTGCATAGAGAAGTGTGCTCAGTTTGCGGGGGTAGGTGATGGGGGAATTGTATACCAATGAAGGAACTTTTTTTTTCTTATTCTTTTCAAAGAGAGGAGCGAACTGGTGGGGAGGGGTGGGCAAGGAGAAAAGTGCAGCAATGAATGAATGGAAATCCAAAATATCTGTAAATGTTTATTAAAATTAATAAAAATGGGGGGAAAATGGCAAAGCAGTGTAGAAACAAAAAGTTGTATTCTATTGGAACACAGCATCCCCGGGCATCACATTCAGCTCAAGCAGGGAGAGAAGAATCTGGTTTCTGATCGTTGTGGTGACTGTGGGGACAAGCCTGTTGGAGTCCGTCCTGCTTTGTGACCAATGTTAGCATCACTCTACTCTCAGCGCCTGCTGGCCAAAAACCTCTGGCAAAGCCAAGAATACTTTGTTGTGCAGAAACCATCTTAAATGAGAATATTTTTATACAAATTGAGAATAGTTCTCATAACATATAATTTATCCATTGAGAACTTTCTTTAATATATTTACAAAGGTTTACCAACAGTAACTTTGAAACATTTAGAACTCCCAAGAAACTGCTGTGACTCTTAGCCATCACTCCTCTTCCTCAATTTCAGCCCCTATTGTTGTTGTTGTTATATGCCATTGAATTGTTCTGCCCAAGAAATGCCCCTCAAAAGAATTAATCCACACGTTTGTAAATACAAATATGCACTTTATTCCACATGTGAAGACTTTCTCCCTCCTTCGGAAGGTGGCGAGGGAAAAAGCCCTGAGTCCCCCCTCATAATTGCTTTTATGGCTTTCCTGGGTGACACTGTTTGGGCAGGGAGATTGAGATCGTGGTTGGTGGGTCGGGGGATCAGTCATGTGGGTCGGCTTTTGACGGGCTGGCTACTTTGCCCACCTTTACTCTTTTTGTGTCATGTAGACACTATTTAATTCTTTACTTTGCAAGGACAGATAAGACTTTCCCCAGGGCATTTGTGTTTGCCTTAAGCTAAGAATTTTTATGACCCACTTCTGCTTCTGGTATTAATGGGGGTTCATAAAAAATGGGGTTTATGCTGTCCCCTCAGAATCACTTGTGACTCATAGTAACCTTATGTCCAAAGCCAGAGCTCCGTGTTGAGCCAGATTCGCTGTCTCTGGCACACCTGCCCCCATTACCCTCAGTATTGTCTCAATCCATCTTATTTGGGATTTTCCTCTCTTTCCACCCTTCCAAGCATGATATCCTTTTCAAAGGACTGGTCTGACCTGGCAACATGCTCAAAGTGTATCAGATGGAGCTTCAAAGTTCTTGCCTCCAGGGTGTAGCCTGGTTTAACTCTCTCCAGAACAGACCTATTTGTTCCCTTAGCAGTCCTTGGTATGTTTAAGACTCTTCTCCAGCACCACAACTCAAAGACATTCATTCTTCTATCATCCTTAGTCATTGTACAGCTCTCTGATGCACAGCAAGTGATTACGAAGACCCTGGCTTGGCTCAGGCACACCTTAGTCTCTAGACGGACATTGTTGCTTTTCAATGCTCTGGAAAGGTTCCTGACAGCAGCTTTTCACAATGCAATTTATCTTTTGACTTCCTGGCTGCTGTTACCAAGTGTGTTGATTGTGGTACCAAGCAAGCCGAAATTGTTAACAATCTCAAACTCTTCACTGTCTATCATGATGCTGTCAATTGGCCCAACGGTGAGAATCTTTGTCTTCTTAATGTTGAGCTTCAATCCATATTGAAGGCTTCAGTCCTTGACCTTCTGCAGGAAACACATCAGGTCCTCCTCAGTTTCAGCAAGCAAGGTTGTGTGTCATTCTCTATATTTGTTTATCCTGGACATTTCTTATAGATGGAGAACTGTAGTATACGTTATTTTGAGTCTGATTTCTTTCACTCAGAATAATGCTCTGAAGTCCTATTGATATTGTAGTATGTACTTATTCCTTTCATGGCTAAATAATATTTCATTGTATGTATGTTTGCACTTGCTGTTTTTCCTTTCATTCATAGATTGGCATTCCCAAGTAGTATTTTTATTTCCCTTAGTCTTTTCAAGTCTGATGGCATTTGGAAATTATATTTTTACACCCAAAGAGACCTATTTCAAATCTGTGATCTAAAGTTCTTAAGATTCATTTTAAGACAGTTAATTTTTTTCATAAGTACAAATACTATATAAGACAGAACAGAGCGGTGAGGATGAACAAGCAGGGTGAGGGGCCTGTTTATCATAGGGTCATACAATTTGATGGGCGGAGGGAGGGGTATGTAAAGGAAATGGGAACGATCTGGTGAGAAAAACAATGGAAATGAACTTTGAAAGTAAACTCGTACAAAATAAAGATTTTATTTGAAAGAAAAAAGTCTGCAAATTTGTATTAAAATTGGCAAACATCTCAAAAGGGCTAGGAATGAATAAAATGTTGAAAAGCTCTGTGTGTTTGGATATGTGTGTGTAGTATGTGAACAGGCAAGCCTTTCGTTATGAACTGAAAGGTTGGCAGTCTGAATCCACCAACAGGTACCTCAAAAGGCAGGGCTGCAGATGTCCAACCACAAACAAATGGATTGAGAAGTTGTGGTACATTCACACAGT
>NW_006399761.1:22616295-22617205 GCF_000299155.1 Elephantulus edwardii | reverse complement strand
TGTGTCGGAGGGGGTATGGGGGAGAGAGAGAGCGAGAGAATATTTCCCATTTTTAAACAATGTCCTATGGGTGATTATAATTTAGTTTGGAAATATGAGTAAACTCATAAGAAAAAAGAAATCTTTTGTGGAGGAGCTGTTCAAGACTGAGGGGTCCAAACATAGAATGGAACTGCTTCTGAGCTCTTGAAACTGGTGATCTAGTGAAGAAGACATGACCATAAATATCTGTAAAATACAGTACAAAGTGAAACTTGTCATGAGAGAGATACAGGTAAATCGTCACAGGAGTTCAGGGAAAGGACTAATCACTCACAGTGGAGAGAGATTGAGAAAAGCATGGAGGTGGGATAGGATAATATCAGAATTCTTAACTTTAAGAGCAGTTAGAATCTGAACTTGCTTTTTAGCACTTGAAAGAGGTCTTTGATGGAAAATTTCACCAATCCAACAGACCTTTTAATTTCTTCACTACCACTACAATGAGAGTTGATTGTACATCCCAGTAAAAAGGAATCCTTAACAGCTCCAGACTTTTCTCCATCTACCACGATGCTGCCTACTGGTCCATTGGGAAAAATTTTTGTTTACTTGATGATGAGATGCAATCCATTGGTTTTTGTTTTTGTTTTTTAAAATTGTGATTTTAAATGAAAGTTTATAGAAAGGTTAGGCTTTCATTCATTCATTCATTCATTCATTCATTCATTCATTGTTGCACGTTTTCCTCCCTTCCCTTTGCTTCCCCATCCCCCAGTCCACTTTGCAATGCATCCCTTGTTCCAGATTGTTGTTGAAGGCCTTTGATCTTCTGCAGCAAGTACTTCAAATTTTCTTCCCTTTCTGCAATCAAGGTTGTGTCACCTGCATAATGCAGGTTGTTGATCAGTCTTCCTCCAATCCTACAGTC
>NW_006399761.1:22610163-22614475 GCF_000299155.1 Elephantulus edwardii | reverse complement strand
CCTGTGACCATTTTTCTATTGGATTAATTACCTTTATCTTGTTGTGGTGCTGAGTATTTTATAAATTCTTGATATAAGTCCCTTATCTAACATGTCATTACCTGGGGCCTAATTTTTGCCAATGTCATTAGTGCAACTTGAACTTCTTTCTCCATTACCAAAGATCCAAGCTTAGTGTTTTCAATTGTTCCCTGTACATTTAAAAGTGGGAGGATAGGTTGGCAGCATTGCAGATCAACTCTTGTGTGGCAGTGGGATCGGCAGAGGCTGGAGTGAGAGTTGACATGATGTCTCACACCATTTTGTTGGTACCAAGAGGCCAGAAGGCAGAACTTACCCAGACTATGACTCTGTGAATGAATGTATGAAAGGCATTTGTAAAATGTATGAAGAACATCTGAAGAGAGTGAATCCCAACAGTCCTTCAGTCACATATGGTATCAGTCAGTTGCTTGATTTTATTCATCTGGCAGATCTCAGCTGTATTGTTTACTGAGCCGATACCCAGACATACCAGCCTTACAACAAAGACTGGATCAAGGAGAAGTTCTCCGTGCACCTTCGTCAGCAGGCCCAACAGGCGGGGAAATAATTCAGTTGGAAGAATTAGGTGAATGGGGTACACTTGGAACACAGGTGTGTACAGTGTGCTGTAGTGGGAGTTTTGTTTTCATTTTGTTACACTCTAGCCAGGATTGAATGTATTAGATGAAATGTGAGATTTGTTTAATCTTAAACACTGTTTGTCCTTTCCAATCCTGTCTTTCTAAAACATTTTGATGATGACTTAAAAAAGTTGTTCTCTGTTCCTTAATGTTGATTCCAATCCTTCAAGATGTTCATACTTACTTTATAACATTCACTGTATTAACCCTTCTGCAAAGTAGATGGGGTGGGTGGGTGCCAAGGTTTAGTTATGTCCTCAAAATAAATCTTAGTTAAAAAAATGCTTTTTAGTTGTTTAAAAAAAGTTGGACAATGAATAAGGAAGAGTGGAGAATGGTGAGAATTATGATGCTGGTGAAGGGTATTAACTGCCAAAAAGCCAAACAGGTCTGTCTAGAAGGAAGTGAAACTAGGGAGCTTCTTAGAGATAAAAATGATGAAACTTCATCTCACATACTAGACATGTTATCACAAGCGGCCAGTCCTCAGAAAACGATATCATATTCGGTAAAGGAAGGTCAGCAAAGGAGAGTCAGATCATCAACCAGATGAGCTGACATAGTGATTGAAGCAGTAAGCTCGAACACGTAGGAGCTCATTGGCAAGACTTCAGTCTATTGTTCATAGATTTGCTATGAGTTATAGTCAATTCAAGGGAACTTGACAACAGCAACAGTGAGTCTGAACCTGTGGGAATGGAGATCGAGAACAAATGGCAGAATTTGGGGGCAGAAGCTCTAAAGGGGAGTAGAAAGGGGAGTAATAGGCCATCGAATGGGACATTGTATTGGATTGGATGACACAGGTCCTTTATGCCATAAGAAGGTGTTTGCATTTTATATATAGTCACCAAAGGGCTATTAATATATCTGAGTAAGAAAACAAAATGAGAAGAGCCGTGCTTGGGAAAAATTAATCTCATAAACAAGTACTAAATTGTGTGTGAAAAATAGTGGAAATATGAACAATACCTTTAGTAGGTTATCACAATGGTTCAGGAGAGAGAGATGGGAACATCAGGATGAGGGACATGGATAGAAGAAACTTGAAAACAGAATTATATGTTTTATGTCCCCTTTTTTTGGAAGCAGAAGTGGCATCCAGTTCCTGAATAACATGCCTCTGGAAACTCTATGAACTTGGAGAAATGACAATAGTTATAGAAAGGCTTCAGGTCTTTGGTTCATAGGTTCACTATGAGTCGTGCTCGACTCGATGGCAATCAACAACAACATATCTCTTTTATTAATTGTGTTCTGGGAAGCTCAATTAAGAAATAGGCATTTGGTTGATAATTCCTTTTACCAAAAACATACTCAAGATCATGCCTGAGCTCTCTAAAAGAAGACATCTACAAGATCAATAAACTATAAGAGCCCTCTTGAGGTGAACTGTTCTTTTCAAACACCTCGGGTTCTCAAAGAACATTCTCTCATCATCTAGGAGTTAAGGAATGCAGGTCTCTAGTCACAACTCTGGGCCTGTTTGCTTCACTCCCATTTCCCCCCACCCCAAAGTGAACCCTGTAGAAGAAACTGACTTGCCCAGGGAAATATGACCAGTCAAAATGGAATCTTTCTATCTTTCCATCCCATTCCTCTGACCCGCATTCTACTGTGGGTACTTCAGGTTAGCTAGAAGTGAGGCCTCAAATATAAAGTGATTATTTCTGTTTACTTGGGCTTAAAAATTTGGTTTCAAACACATAACAATCAAGGGGTTGGAGGAGGCATCTGATTCCACCTGAAAATTGGAAACCTGTAAGGCATTGCTAATATATGCCTTGCTCATTAAGTACTGCAAAACCTTGCATTAGATGCAGCATAGCAACCTCATTGCTCTTTTTGGAAAATTCTTGTTGCTTTGGGGAATTCCTTTGGTCTTACAGAGACGTGGTCTCCAACCCACTCAAATGTTTTTGGAGAACAACAAATATGTTTTTAATAGAATTCAATCTGGGATTCCAAGAAGTAAGAGATCTGCAGCCCATCTGCATTGCATAAATGATGGAAAAGGGCATCAATCTTTCAAAATTCTGGCAAGAAAGGACCAACTGCTTCCAAAATTCTTTCCCCCTGTGCAACAAGCTGCTCGTTGGTGCCAATGAACCTCATCAGCAGGGCCATTTAATTTTATAGTGATGTTTTGAGAGGGAGGGGAAAGGGAGAGAGAGGGAGAGAGAAGGAGAGAGGAGAGAGGAGAGAGGAGAGAGGAGAGAGAAAGGATAGAGAAGAGAGGGGGGAGAGAGAGAGTGTGAGAGAGGGAGAAGAGAGAGAGAGAGAGAGGAAAGAGGAGGGAGAGAGTGTGAGAGAGGGTGAGAGGTGGAGAGAGGGAGAAGAGAGAGAGAGAGAGAGAGAGACGAATTGGGGACATGTGCTGTGATTTCTTAAATCTCGTTTTTTAAAGCCTCTAATTATCTTGCTGGTTTTCATTTAAGGGGACGGGGGATGTAAAGGGAAACCACATGTTCGCGATTTGGCCTCTGAGATCTTTCGATCTCTCATGTTCTCTTCAGGCACATTACTTTAACTTAACTACAAGAAATGACATGCTGGTTCCCTAAATGTTGCCAAGTTGTGAGGGGAAACTTCATAAAAACGAAAAACCAATCCCATGCATTCCTTTCAGGACTGAAGTTTAAGAGTTCTATGTTTTTCTGAAAGCATGTGCTTCATGTTACACGGAGTAACAGCCATAAAAACAGGGTGTTGACTCCCGCTCCATCCCGGCTCGCTGCCCTCACACCCAGAAGCATCCAGAGTGTCTCATCCGGGCTCTGAGAACCAGTTCCCACTGCATTCATAATCTTGTCAATGCTGCAGACTGTGTCACCTCTGTCCACCAAAGGCTTTGTGACAACTGTCGCAACTGTGGGTATGTGCATGGAGGTTACCAAGGACCTGAATGAAGTCTTAGTCAAGGGCAACAAAAGTGTTGAAGGGGTGGGTGGCAATGTTTGCTGCCCCTGAAACCAGCATCCATGCCACCAATAAACTGCATCCTTGGGGTCCAGAGGAAATTAGAAAAAAAAACAGATCCCTTTAGCTTCTGCTCAGTCTTGTATTATAGTTACCCTAGAGACACTTAATTCCAGTTCAGGAGTAGGTGCTCATCAGTTGTTTGTTGAAAGACAAAGAATAAATTTACCAGATGAAGCTAGAAAAAAATCAAAGTGGCCGGCACCATTCTAACCCCATCCTTCACACAACTCCTAGACCTCTGTGTGTAGACACTTCTGTGTCCTTAACACAACTTCTAGCCCTTGGCTTTGCCTCTACCTGGGGGTAGTTCTTTCTTGGAGGCTGCTTGGGTTCATGCATACTTCATTATAATTCCTGTGGGCCCATCCTACAGGAATCTGAGTGTGTTCCAGGCATACTCAAATATGCCAGCATTCTGGGGAGAATAAAACTTAGTTTCAAGTTTTACCACGTCTTAGGGTCATGACAAGTCATAGTCAACTCAATGGCACCCAACAACAACAACAGTAACAACAACAACAACTGTTTTTTTAATCTTAGAAAAGAGAAGTACAGAATTGAGGTGCTTACACAAATAATCCAAAGGTTTGGTTTTTTCTTCTATTGATTTGATTCTCATCAATAGTTACAAACGAGCATCTTACAGGTCAAATGTTGTTGTTGTT
>NW_006399761.1:22603487-22608638 GCF_000299155.1 Elephantulus edwardii | reverse complement strand
GTGACTCCCATACTCATTGTTTTAATACTAATTCTCACTCAGATTCCTCTGCCCTGCTTGCTCCCTTCATGTTGCCCCCTGTGTATCACTCTTTGCACCATAAATGGCAACTTTTAAAGTATATGTATGTTTGAATGTTTTTGTACACCTTGGTCAAAAATATTTTTTTAAACCCCAAATTTTCTCAGAATACTGAATATAAAGTATATTCATAGACATGTGTGTAGTAATACTGTAAACCTGCCAGAAAGGATAAGTACTTAATAGCTTTTATTTTTCATTTTATTGATTAAAATTATATGAAGTGTGAAGCAATTGGATTCTGGAAGGTGGGTTCTCTTGTTTGGGTTGAGGGTCAGATCATCAGGCCTTCCATCTGAAATATCATAAAATAAGTCTGAACACTAGCCGTTTAATTTTTTTAGACATAAAAAATGTTTAATTTTTTCCCCATTTTTGCCCATTTTCTTCCCTCTCCCCTCACTCCTTCCCCAGCCCTCCTCACAATGCACAGCTTGTTCTAGACTGTTGTCTATAACAACAGTCTATAATGCTTAATCAGAGATTCCTTTTGAACAGTTATTCCACTTATCTGATCTAATTCAGTGTATATTATCTAACTATTCATTCTCCAACCTCTCCCCAGTGCCCCCATGTCTGTCCTATTTTATAACAGTGGATTTACACAGTATTTTTTCTAGCCCAGCATCTAACATTTTGTCAGGGATTTCTTACAAGAAAAGAAGGAAGGTAATGGGTATTTTTAAGTCTCATTTTTCAGTGTTAACTAGACCATCTATGGGCAGAAAGGCCTGGGAATCTCTTTCTGAAAGCTCATAGTTATTGAAATCCTCAGGGAGCACATTTTATTCTGAATCCCAAGAGGTCATAAATGAGCTGGAATCGATTCCACAGCAACTCATTTAAGATGTCTCATGGTGAAAATGGTGAAACACTAATTTTGGTTAGTCAAATAAATAAAGATCTTTGGAAGAATAACCCAACTGTTGGCTTTCACAAAGTTTACAACCAACAAAACTTTCTGGGGCAGTTCTTCCCAACTGGTTGCTACAAGTCAGAAGCAACTTGATGGAACTCATGAAATCCACATTGTTTGTATTCTTATGAGTGAAAGTTCAGATAGCTTCCCAGGGTAGTGCAAAAGGCTAATGATCTCCACTGCTCACTGGAAAGTTGGAGGTTCAAGTTCACCCAGGGGTGTCTGAAAAGAGAGACTTGCAACTCAGTCTTGAAAAATTCAGCCATTGACAGCTCTATGGGGCATTAGTTGTCCTTTGACACAACTGGTTTTGCCATGAGTTGGAATGGGCTCAATAACAATTGTTGGTTTCAAAGATCAGAAGTGTTGATGGGCTGGAATTTGAATCCAGAACTGCCTGACTTCAGTGCCCCTGTTCTTGCCCCTAAGCTGTTCTTCCATTCTGGAGATATTATCCCAACAAAATTTCCAACTAAGTGAAGCTTATTGGGGGTTAGTTTGTGCAGTTGGCTACATGGCTCCTTTATTTGTTACTTTCTCAGGGGATAGGACTCAACTGCTTCAGTAAAATACTAAATATTAAATCCAATCATACTTGATGTAAGTGAGTTTGCTTACTGCATGCCCTAGGCACCTGGTGCAGCCACGGAATTAAAGGACAGCTTCTGGAAAGACTTTCTAATTCCTTTAAAGAGTTAGTGACGTTATCTCCACTTTAGAGCCTAAAGGGTGTGTGGATACTGCAGATGGCTTTTTTATTTTGTTTGTTGTGTTTGTTTTTTTTTTTTTTTTGTTTTTTTTTTTTTTTTTTTTTTTTTTTTTTGTTTTTTTTTTTTTTTTTTTTTGTATTATTGAGACCTACTTGAAAGAGAAGGTAGATTTTATTTTTTTAGTAAATTATTTTTCTGGTATCATGTAAATTTCTCAAACAATGGATAAGAATCTTTATCTCAAATTATGAACACTTGCATGATACTTCACAACTTTAGGAGACAGAAGATCTCAAAGGTCAAGTGCACAGTTGAGCAACATGATAGCAAACGATCTTCTAGGGAGATTAGCTTGTAGATCTTGTGATGTTAGAAGCTTTTTTATTTTTGGTTCTAATATTGTGACCAGCTTAAAAGTAAATGCTGGTCATCTCCACGTGATTCCTCCCCTGCTCTCCACCCCCGATCTTCTTCCAAGTTTAATACTAGGAGGAAATGAGATTAAGACATTATTTGTTAGTTTTTGTGATTTAAAAATATATTAAAAATTATGTCAGTAGAAACCACATGACAATGGAAGAAACTAAAGATATTTCCATGTCAAGTTGTAGCCACCTGAAGGCAGAGACAGCTTCTGCATATCATATTAAAAAGAAAAAGGAAGATCTCTCCAATCTATAGTCACACTATATTTGAGACATCTGAATGGCAAGGGTGGGAGTCAGTAGAGAGAAGAAATGGGTTTTAATTTTAATTTAGAATAGGAGATGCTGAGGTAGAGAAGATACACTCTGTAGCGGTTATGGAGTTCCTAGATTCACTTACTTAGTGGTAAACAACTAAAGGGAAGTCCAGTCTCACAATAATGTGTGGTGGTGGTGTAGAATGAGGGAATTAGAATAAGGGAACAATTGCAATGATTCCATCAAATTACTTTTATTGGCCTGAGTTCTCAAAAACAGTGAAACCAATGAATCTTATATACATCATATATGTTGTTGTTGTTGTCATTGTGTACCACCAAGTCGGAACTGACCCATAGCTGACCCTCCAGTAGATTTTCATGGCAGAAAATTGTACAGGAGCAGATTGCCCATCTTTCTCTTACAGAGCAGCTGGTGAATTCAAACTATATGCCTTTGGGATAGCAGGGAAGCTTGTTAATTTTAAGCCACAAGAGCTTCATTGTATAGGCAGTGCTGGTGCCATAGTCTGTAGGGAGCTTCCCTTTTAACCCAAAGGCTACCCCTCTCTGGTGGTTAGAATTCACCAGCAGTAATCTCCTCCTGTGTGATGTTCAGCCTTTAGAAATCTACCGGAGGGTCAGCTATGACTTGGTCACAACTCGGCAGTAATAAGAGAGACACATACATATCATATGATCAGAAGTGACCTAGTGGGTAAGGAGTTGTGCTGGCAATTTACAGTATGAATTACTTATACTGTGTATGTTGTTGTTGTGGTATACCATCGCGTTTGAATGACCCATAGCTTACCCCCTGGCAGGTTTTCAAGGCAGTTCACTGCACAGGAGGAGATTGCCCATCCTTCTCCTATGAAGCAGCTGGTAGATTTGAACTGCATGCCTTTGGAATTGCAGTGCAGCTTCTTAATACTAGGTCCTCAGTGCTCATTCTGTGTGTATTATTTATGTTATTAGGTATATAAAAGATTTATTATTATGTTACTATGTATATATAAGATTTCTCTCAAGTTCCAGCAAGAGGATAGCAAGAGAACTTTGTATGGACGTTAATCCATACAGATTCCATATAGGCCACACCCTGATGAAACTTTGTTTCCACTGATTGGTTGTTCATAGGATTAGTATGAGTCAGAGTTGATTTGACGGTACCTCACAATAACAAGCATTCTTCTGAGTGGTATAGCACTGGTCTGTCAATTTGCTGTACAGAGGTAACTCTAGCTGTGTTGCTAAACACTGTGACACTGATGTGTCAAATGTTTGGTACAGCTCCCAGATAAAAACAGGCCTGGAGGCAGGAGTGGCATCCACTTCCAAAAAGCTTGCCTCTGGAAACTCTATGAACTTAGAGAAATGATGAAAGTTATACAAGTGTTCAGGTCTTTTGTTCATAGGATCGCTATGAGTCCTGGCAACACGCCAAAGGATGACAAAAGAAGAATAGTTGCCTTTGAATTGTGCTGGAACAGAGTATTGAACACACCAGGATCTCATGATCTGTCAAGAGAGGGATAAACTACTTGGAGGCTAGGATTTTGAAGTTCTGGCTCACATAGTTTGGCATGTTGCCAGGAGGGACTAGTCCTTAGAGAAGTACATCATGCTTCAAAGGGTGGAGGGACAGCACAGGAGAGGAAGACTCTGGCTGGACGAGATGGATTGACACAGTAATTGGGTAATAGGGACAGGTGTATTAGAGACAATGAGACTGACTAAGGATGCGGTAGAGTTTAGAGCTTTTCTACATATTGTCGCTATGAGTTGCAGGCGATTCGATGGCACATAACAACAATAACAATATAGTGAGCATCCTAAAATACTGGAAATATTAGTTTTAATCTACCAGAAAATGTTTTAATTTATATATCAAGTGAATTTCATTTTTTATTATCTGTTGCATGAGACACAATGTTTGATACATGACAATAAAGGAGGTATTAACATATTACGAGGTTGAAAAAAAATCAGTATCTATTTGTCATTCAAAATATATTTCTGTTTTGCATTGATGAGTGTGTCTCTAAATTTATCTTCCAAGAAATCAATGAAGGGTGTTTATCAAACCATTATGCTTATATTTTGTCAGAATATTTACATATCTCAGTAAAGAAATTGAATAGTTCCTGGAGGAAATAAATTATATACAGATGCACTTTATTTTCTATTTCCTGTTAGACTTTTCATTTTCCTTCAGAAATGGATTGATTCCCCCCCTTAAATTACAGCATAGACAGCTAAGACATACACATGTATCATTCAGCTATCATTTTTCATTGTTTGAGTAAATAGAAGAGTGTGGATCGTGACAGACTGTGGTTAACTTTGAGAAGAATGGAAATCCCAGAATACTTGATTGAACTCATATGCACCCTATACTTGGACCAGGAAGCAGTCTTCAGAACAGAGCAAGGGAACACTGCATAATTCAAAATCAGGAAGGAGTGTGTCAAAGATGCATCCTGTCCCCAAATCTTTTCAATCTGTATGTGGAACAGATCATTTGGGAGGCTAGGCTTTATATGAAGAAGAATGTGGCATCAGAATTGAAGGAATACTTACCAACAATCTGAGCTATGCAGATGACACAACCTTGCTTGCCAAAACTAAGGAGGACCTGAGGCACTTGCTGCAGGTCAAGGACTGCAGTCTTCAATATGGATTGAAGCTCAATATCAAGAAGACAAAAAGTTTCATCTCTGGGCTAATTGGCAGCACCATGATAGATGGAGAAAAGA
>NW_006399761.1:22593879-22595227 GCF_000299155.1 Elephantulus edwardii | reverse complement strand
TATGTCAATATTTATGCGTTCCATTTCTTCCTTAACAATATCTAATTTTCCTACATTCATGGTTCTCACATTCCATGTTCCAATCACCAGTGTCTGCTTACAAGTGTTCCTCTTCCTTTGTATTTCCATACTTGAAAACTCAACCTCCTTTGCCATTTCTGTTATCTAAATGTGTTCTGTTGTACATAGTGGAAACAATTAACGTAGCTGAATTGTACACTTATAAATTACTAAAATGGCAAACTTTCTATTACATATCATTTGTAATTTTGTTGTTTACCATAAAGTTGGAACAGATCCATAGCTGACCCTCTGGCCAGTTCTCAGAGGCAGTTAATCACACGGGAGGAGATTGCCCATCTTTCACCCGCAGAGTAGCTGGTGGCCTCGAAACAAGAGCCCTCAGGATTGCAGTGCAGCTTTTTGCCACTAGGCCACCAGAACTCCCTATCATTTGTCATAGTCCAGTGAAAAAAATTGATTAAGTATGAGCATTGTATTGCATTGGGAAGTCTGCTTTCAGAGACCTCTGCAAAGTACTGAAGACCAGTTATGGCAGTCTGGACAATAAGGTGCACCTGATTCAAGCTATGGTCTTTGCAATTACTTGCTACGCATCAGAAAGCTGGGCAATGACTTGGGATGTTAGAAGGAGAATTGATGCCTTTGAGCCGTAGTGCTGGAGAAAAATAATTAATATACCATGGGCTGCCAGAAGAACAAACAGATTTGTTCTAGAAGGGTGAAACCACGCTGCTCCTTGGAAGCAAGGATTCTGAAGCTCCGTCTTACATACTCTGGACATGTAAGGGGGTTCTGTCCTTGGAGAGGGAAATCATGCTTGGGAGAGTGGAGGGACAGCAGAAGAGAGGAAGACCCTCAATGAGATGGATTGATCCAGTGACGGGGGTAATGGAGGTAGATATGTCAGATACACTAAGATTGGCACAGGATAGACCTGGGTATAGGGTTGTTGTACATAAGGTTGATATGAGTCGCAAGCTACTCGATGGCACACAGCAACGAGTATCGTATTGTAATTGACCAATCTTGAATAATCTCAGAGCCATATTCAACTCTGTCTTCCTCACTCACCATATCCAAGCCACCACTTCACTTGTTACTTTTACCTCTGAAATAAGTCCCTTTTGAACCTCCATCTCCCAATCTACTGTAACTGTCTGAGAGAGGGCTTTCATCACTGGTTGCCTAAATTATTCAAATAGCCTTGCCTCCTCTCCCTAACTTATCTCCCCATGTCAACCCATCCTTCAGACTGTGACCAAAATCATCTAACACAAGTCCTGCCAATTTTGTGATTAAAAAAAAGAAAAAAAGTTAAAAAAAA
>NW_006399761.1:22584834-22593779 GCF_000299155.1 Elephantulus edwardii | reverse complement strand
GTCTTCGCAATTAATTACTATGCATCAGAGAGCTGGATGACGACTAGAGATGACAAAAAAGAAATTGATCCCTTCGAGCTGTGGTGCTGGAGAAGAGTATTAAACATACTATGGACTGCCAAGAGCACAAACAGGCCAGTCTTGGAGAGGGTGAAACCAAGTTTCTCCTTGGAGGCAAGGATTTTGAAGCTCCGTCTCACATACTTAGGGCATGTAGCCAGGAGAGACTGATCCTTGGAGAAGGACATCATGCTCAGAAGGATGGAGGGACAGCACAGAAGAGGAAGACCCTGGGTGAGATGGATAGAAGCAGTATCTGGAGTAAAGGAAGATAGATGTTGATGGAGTCAGTGAGATTGGCTCAGAATAAGGCAGGGTTTAGAGATACTGTTTACAGAGTCTCTGTGAGTCGTAGAGGACTTGACAGCATATAGCTAGTGGCATAGCAGGGAGTTCTGGTGGCCTAGTGCTAAGAAGCTATGCTGCAATTCCAACGGCATGGGGTTCAAATCCACCAGCTGCTCTGTGGAAGAAGGATGAGTAATCTCCTTCTTCTTGCGATTTTACTGCGGCTGAAAACCAGCTAGAGGGTCAACTATGGGGTGGTTCTGACTTGATGGTACTAATCTTAGCAGCTCTGGAGAATCTTATCAGTCTTAGAGAACTAATTAAAGTATATTTTCCTCCAAAAAGTCTATAAAAAGGGTAACTCCGGTAATAGTGCTTTTGGGGCAAGCCAGAGGCCTCAGGTGGACATGAGTCTGCATCTTAACATTGACCTTGATAGTGTCAATTCTCCTTGGATCCTTCCTGCCCTCCGGGGCTGCTAGCTCTGACTCTAGACACACTTTACTGCCTCAGAGAAAACTCGTGTGATCCCCGCAGACAAAAATATCTGCTGCAGTTTTTAAAGATATTTAAGATTTAAGTGATCTTGAATAATCACTAACCAGGCAAGCAGTTAAATAAAGAGTGTTGATTCAAAACTCACAAATGGATTGTGGGGTGGAGGTGAGGGGACACAAGACCAGTTGCCAAGATATTGTTTTCAACACATGCATGGCAGTCCCATCAGTGTCAGAGTAGAACCCTAGGATTTTCATTGACCACTTTTTCTGAATTAGCTTCTGGGCATATTTCTTTCTTCAAACCTCCTAAGCTTCATTTTGTGGCCAAGCACATAACCTTTGCAGCACCTAGAGATGTCTAAACACTGTGCAGACTCCTGAAATTGCCTCTTCACAACTTTGCGTTCTTTTGTGTTTTTATTGTGTACCGTCTATTGGATCCGACTGGCACAGGAGATTGCTCCTCCCGCTCCAGTCGAGCATCTGGTGGATTTGAACTGTGTGCCTTGGGGATAGTAGCGCTGCATCTTGCCACTAGGCCACCAGAGCTCCCTACAACTTTGCTTTCTTGATAGGACGTGTATGTGTTGTAGGAGGGGACTCATGCTTATGTCAGGGAAGTATCTTGAAGCGTCCTGGGGAAAAGACAACAGAAGAGGTAGGTAGAAGAGTTAGGCCCAGAAATTGAGCGAGTCATCAAGAGTTCTGTGGTCTTTCTAATTCCTACATTGTATTTGTCTGATACCTTCCCCAGTCCACATTCTCTTGAGGCTCATGTCTGGGTGGGGTGGGAATGTATTGAGTTTAAGAATTTGGTAAAGCTATTTAGCTAAAAGGAGGAGCCCTGGACAAGGCTGAGGCAGATTACACATTCAACAAGTATGTGTGAAAAGCTGTAAGGGTCCAGCTTTTGGTCATCAAAAAGAATTTAATAGACACAATGAATGCAGTCCTCGTCCCCAAAAGGTTTACTGCTTGAGACAAATATTGAACGATAACAGCATAGATGTTGATTGTTATTGTTGAGTGCTGATGTGTGACTCTGATCCCTGGGGACCTCACGTATCAACATTACTCCACAGTGCACCGTCCTCCCGACCCTGGGATTCTTCGAGCCCCTTTGTTTTAGCTCCTGTGACAGTCCATCTTGCTGGCAATCTCCCTTTTCCCACTGACTTCTACCTGACCACGTGTAAAGCCTTTCTGCAATGACTGGTCCCTCCTGTTAACACACCCCAAAGTAAATGAAACAGGATCTCACCAAGCCCTCTTCTATCTAAGCAGGAGCATTCCGACTTCCCCACCAGGACAGATGTGTTTATTCTGCTATCAGTTTACGGTACATTCTGTATTCTTTGTCAAGACCCTACACAGTTTGAAGATGTCAGTTCTTTATCAGTCTTTTCTTTTTACTGTCTAACTTCCCCCCACCCTCATTTGCATGACGTATTTGAAAATAGTATCACTTGAGACAGGTGCTTTCTAGTCATCAAAGTGACAACCATTGCATTTTTGTCATCTTAAAGAGGATTTTGCTAATAGGTTTGCCTAATGCTCACTGCCCTTTGCTTTACTGCTGCTTATGTTGTGCCCGTGAAATGCCCCTCAAAGAAATCCAGAAATTTCAAGAGCATTTATTGTTTAATTTTTCCACGCGTGGAGGCTTTTCTGCCTTCCTCAGAAAAGTGGTGAAGGGGAAAAGCCCCGAGTTTTTTCTCCCACTTGCTTTTATAGCTTTTTCTTGGGTGCCCCTGCTGGGGCAAAGAGATTGGTGGGCCAGGGGGTCAGCCATTTGGTCAGCTTTTGATGGGCTGGTTACTTTGCCCGCCTTTACTCTTTTTGTGTCACGTAGACACTAGTTAATTCCTTACTTCTTCAAGGACAGACTAGGCTTTACCCGGGGCACTCGTGTTTGCCCTAAGCCAGGAATTTTTATGGCCCGCTTCTGCCTCCAGTGCTAATGGGGGTTTATAAAAAATGGGGTTTCTGCTGCCCCTTCACTTGCTTGCATGGGCACTGATTGTTGATCAAAGAAGAAGGAAATCCTTGACAATTTCAAATTCCTCACCATTTATTATGATTAACGTTGTTTATTGGTGTAGTT
This sequence comes from Elephantulus edwardii, assembly GCF_000299155.1. NCBI lineage: Eukaryota > Metazoa > Chordata > Mammalia > Macroscelidea > Macroscelididae > Elephantulus > Elephantulus edwardii. The sequence goes on along the minus strand of NW_006399761.1, from coordinate 22,590,827 downwards.
GTGAGGAGTTTGGTTTTTTCTCTATGTTCAAGCATGAAGGCTCAGCACAGGAGAGGAAGACCCTGCGTGAGATGGATTGACACAGTGATGTGGTCAGGGAGGCAAGGGTATCAGAGATGGTGAGACTGGCTCAAGATAGAGCAGGGTTCAGAGCTATTGATTCTACGGTCACTGTCAGTCATAATTGACTTGATGGTACACAACCACAACAATGTTCAAATGTATTTCATAGTGAAGGCTTCACAGAATTCATGGTTGGTGTGTAAATTTGAATAATACTTCTATTAACTGATCTTCCAGTTAGTAAAAGACATGCAGACCTTAATGTTGACAACATAGTCATGCTTCAGGACAGATCTTGGAATGTTCTTTTTGACTATGAATGCAGTGTCATTTCTCTTAGTCACTCCAGCTTAGGCCTGTAGATAATAGGCTTATACGATTCAAAATGGCCCATGCAAATCCATTTCATCTCACTAATGTCTAGAATATCGATCTTATTGTCAAGATCCTGAATATTGATTGGAAATCTTGGAAGCCTTCCATTTCTTTTTTTTGACAACTTCCAATTTTACTTAATTTATACTTTGTGTATTCCTCATTCCAATTGTGTATATCTACAGGTGCAGATTCTCACTTGGAATGGTGCCCTATTCGCAAATGAAGCTTCAGAAGACTTGATTTTACCTGCATCCTGAAAGTCAGCTCTGCTGTGCATCTTAAATACTTCAAAGTAGAGGGAGTTTATACCTTTATACCTTCTGACTTAGTAAAGGTAAAAGAGAACAGAGCAAAGAAGGACTTTGAGCATCATCAGGGAAAAATCTCCAGGAAAGGAGAACATCCTTTGGACCGAGTTTCTACTCAAGGAACCACCTTAATGCAGGAGACGGTCAAAACACATGGAGGTCTCCAGGGACTAAAGGATCAACAGACAATGAAAAAGACAAGCATTTTCCTCCCCAATTAACAGAGAGAGAAAGAGAGAGAGCCTTCGCCTCTAGGGTGAAGCTAACCTCCTGAATTTAGACCTCAAACTTCTCTCTCTCTCTCTCTCTGACTCTCTCTCTCTCTCCTGTGGAATTAGAACTGACTCATAGCTGATCCTCCAGAAGATTTTCTGAGGCTGTAAATCGTACAAGAGGAGACTATTAATCTTTCTTCCTTGGAGCAGCTAGTAGATTTGCTAACCCACCTTTGGGTTAACAGCTCAACTCCCTACCCACTGGGCTACCAGAGCTCCCTTATAAACAGGATGGGAATAAGTTTCCCATTGGCTAAAGCCATTTCTTTATAGTAGCATCAGCTAACTAAGACAAAAGGCTATAAAGGAATAAATAGTTAGTTCACTGGGCAATAAATGTTTAGTAGAGGAATTCTGCTTGGTCCTGAGGGACAGGGAAGGTGCTCCTGAAAGAACATTTTCACTAAGTCCTGAAGTCTGAGTTGGAAAGGCCAGAACAGACACATTGCTTGCAAATGCATGCTTTTTGAGGTGTGAAGAGTTTGAATTTGAAACCAGATGGCTCAAGTATAAAGGTCAGAGATGCAAGCAGCCAGTACAGTATTCAATGCAGCTGGCTTAAAGTTGACTTGCCCACAGGCAGGTCAGAGAGCCCCTTGATTGTACTGTTAGCTGACAGTAAGTCAGAGTAGAACTGAGATGAAATGGTAATAATTGGGCAATCTTACTGGGAAGAAAATACAGCATAATGAAATTCTTGTGATACTTTCAGTAACAAAAATAGGAGAAATTAGTTTGTCATATTGAACTCATGGCAAAGATAACGATGTTGTTGTTGTTAAGTGTTACTGAGTTGTTGACAACTCATAGCGACCCTATGAACGAAAGATCTGAACACTTGTATAACTTTCCTTGTTTCTCCAAATTCATGGAGTTTCCAGAGGCAAGCTATTTTGGAAGTAGTTGCCACCCTTGCTTCAAAGCCTGTTTTAATCCGGGAGCTTCACCCAACACTGTCTGCCATGTTTTTGTTGTTAAGTTGTTAAGTGCCGTCGAGTCGCAGGTGACTCATAGCGACCCTATGAAGGAGAGTCCTTGACGCTTGGGTGCCTTTCATCCTCTCTCCAGGTTCATAGGGTTTCTGGAGGCAAGCTATTATGGAAGTGGATGCCACTCCTCCTTCCAAGCTATCTACCATAGGTAACCATTATTGCATTTGCTGTAAATTTTATATGTAGTAAAATATCAGCTGAAATACTTGACAGATTTTTTTTTTAAATGTGTGAGGTAAAAAGGCCAAGTAGAACCAGATGAGGTGAAACAAAGGAGTTTATTATCAGCTCTTAGGTGAAGTTCCACAACCCCAGGCCAGAGGAAGACAGTGGGGATGGGAAGTCACATGTGGGGAAGCTACAACAAAAGTTTTATATAGGGAGGTGTTGGAGGTAGGTTGATATATTCGGTGATCAGTGGAGGACACTGATTGATGCCCTCTGTCCATTCCCATGTATAAAGCTACTCAGGACCCTCAGGTGTGTTGTCATAGCTGATGTTAGGTAGGATGTGGCTAGTGGTCATGCTCTCTTTTGATTGGCTGTAACCATCTTACACCAGGCTGATTGAAATGTCTCCCAAGAGGTGTGTCAGTGTGGAATGTTCCCCAGTTGCCAGGTGGCCTTTCAAAATGTAACTGGTGTTTTTAAGGCACATAAAATTACCCAAATTGACCACATTCTGGCCACAAATTTCAAAAGACTTAAATAATATAAAGCCTATTCTCTGATCACAGTGGGACTTGCTTGAGTTTAATACACCTTGTCTTTGCTTATTTACTATCTCATTATTCTAAGTGTTGCATTTATGACAATAATACAAAAACTGTGCTGTTCAGCTATCGTTTGCATTGGTGATGTGCACCTGACAGTAGTACATGCTATGTGAAGCTGGAGCAATGCTGGTTGTCAGAGGTAAGGTTAAGTCTTACTGATTTAATCCTGTACTATGAATACTTCCTTGTATTTTCTAACTAGTGCTATAACTCAAGAAAAACATTTAATAGATTTAAGGATTAGAATGAAAGAAATAGGATAAAACTCTTATTATTCAAAGATAATAAGCTTTAGTTTGCTTGGCCAGGAAATTAAAAAACAAATTGCCTTAGGAAGGTCTGCTGTCAGAGACCTCTCCAAAGTACTGAAGAGCAACGATTTCATTCTGGAGACTAAGGTGTGCCTGATCCAGGCTATAGTCTTTGCAATTACTTACTATGCATCAGAAGCTGGGCAATGACTAGGGACAATAGGAGAATTGATGCCTTTGAGCTGTGTTGCTGGAGGAGAGTATTAAATATACCATGACTACGAAGAGAGCAAACAAGTTCATCCTTGTGAGGGTGAAATCAGGCTGCTCCTTGGAGGCAAAGATTCTGAAGCTTCATCTTACATACTTTGGGCATGTTGCAGAGAGAGACCAGGGATGTCATGCTTGAGAGGGTGGAGGGACAGTGCAGAAGATCCTTGATGAGATGGATTGATTCAGTGACTGGGGTAATGGAGGTAGGTGTGTCAGAGACAATAAGATTAGCACAGGATAGAGCAGTGTTTGGGGCTATTGTACATAGAGTTGCAATTCAATGGCACATAACAACAACAACAACAATAACAACCGTAACAACAACATATGTATAAAACTCAAAGGAAGAAGTGTTAGCATTATATTTCTTTATGTATTTTCATTGTGAAGATTCTTAGTACAAGTGTATATCTCTGTGCAGCAAAGACATTCACAAATAATCATAGAGTGGAAAAATCCAAATGCTTATGACAATATGATGGAGGAGGGAGAGAAATGGATGTATATTTATATAATGGAATGCTGTATAGCAACAAAAGCAACAAATCAGTGATTGGTACAACAGCAAGGAGAATCTTAAGAACATTATGTTAATTGAAAGAAGTCAGACAAAAGAAACAAATATATGATAACATTTATAAGGCACTCACAAATAAAAATGAGTTGTTTTAAAACTCGGGACAATAACTACCATTTAGAAAGTAAGAAGAATGATTACTAAGAATGTATGTTGTTTTTGGGTGACACCTGGTCAACTATGACTCATAGCAGCCCTGTGAACAACAAAATCTGAACCTTGCCCCATCCTGTATCATCCTCACCATCCATCTCTGTTACACTCAAACCTATTTTTATTCTGTCAGTCTGTCTTTCGAAGAATCTTTTTTTTTCTTTTGGTGACCCTCCACATTTCTAAACATGATTCTTTTTTCCAAGGACTTGCCCCTCATTATAATATACCCAAAGCATGTGAGATGGAGTTTCACCATCCTTGCCTCTAAGAAGCACCCTGGCTGCACGTCGTGCATGAGAGAGATTCTGTATTCCTCACCAACATCACCGTTTAAAGGCTTCAATTCTTCTGTCATCTGTATTCATTGTCCAACTTTCAGATGCAGGAAGTAATTGAAAAGGCCACGGCTTGGACCGGCATACTTTAATCTTTAAACCATAATGCTTGCTCCTTAGAACTTTGCAAAGATTCTTAATGACAGATTTTCCCAATGCAACACATCTTTTTTCTTTCTTGATTGAAGGAGTGGCATCCACTTCCTAAACAACATGCCTCCAGAAATTCTATGAACTTTGATAAATTTTGATAGTTACAGAAAGGCTTCAGGCCTTTCTTATTCATGGGGTCACTATGAGTTGTGCTCGACTCAAAGGCAATCAACAACAACCTTAGCAGAACTGTCCACCATAGAATTTTAAGGCTGTGCCAGATTCAGGCCAAGTTCTTCTCAATCACTTGCTATGCATCAGAGGGCTGGACAATGAATATGGATGATAGAATAAGAATTGATGCCTTTGAGTTGTTGTGCCAGAGAAGAGTATTGAACATACAATGGACTGCCAAGAAAACAAACAGATAAGTCTTAAAGAGGGTGCAGCTGGAGTGCTCCTTGGAGGCAAAGATGGAAATATTTTGTCTTTCATACTTTGGGCACATAGCTAGGTGGGGCTACTCCATGGAGAGGAGCATCATGCTTGGAAAGATGGAGGGCCCATGAAGGACAGGAAGACCCCCAATGAGATGGATTGAAATCATGATTTCAGCCATGGGCTCTAGTGTGTCGAAGATGATGCAGATGGCACAGGTTAGGGCGGAGTTTAGGTTGGCTGCTCATAGGATCACTTGGAGTCATACTCTACTTCAAGGCAGAGTAAACAACAACAACCAACATCACCACCTTTCAGGAATAGGCCTTCAGGGCTTTCTTGTGGGGCATTTCTTGGGTAAATGTGATTCAGCAACCTTTTGGATCATAACTGAGTGTCTTCCTAGGCTTTCCATGTTGTTGATGTTATGTACTCTGGAGTCCAGTCTGATCTTCCAGCAGACTTTCACAGACAGCAAAGCACACAGGAGGAGATTGCCCATCCGTCCCTCTGCTATAGCTGTCATACGACTCAGAAATTCTTGAAGACAGGGATTTACAAGTGGATTCAAATAGATCCTTATATATCAATATTTACTGTAGCATCATTTCCAAGAGCCAAAATGTATAAACAACATACATGCTGTGTTTATTCATTCATGATGAATGAATAAACAAATATGGTATGTCCATACAGAAAGAATGAATAAGCCAGTGGATTTTAAAAAAAATTTAACCATAAAAGAATTTAAATTCTGATATATGCTACATCTCGAATGAGCCTTGAAAATATGCTGAGTGAAAGAAATGAGGCATGAGAAAGGGGAAAAACATTGTATGAACACACTTACCTTAAATATCTTGACCAAGCAAATGCATAGAGATAAAAGTTTATCAGTGACTATTAGGAGATGAAGGGGGAAGGAAACGGGAACTATTGTTAAATGGTACTACGTTGGCGATAAGTCACTTTAAACGTTTTCGTAATGAATAGTAGAGATGGTAGAATAACATGTTGTTGTTGTTGTTATGTGCCGTCGAGTCGCCTGCGACTAATAGCGACCCTATGTACAACAGCC
>NW_006399761.1:22576335-22580864 GCF_000299155.1 Elephantulus edwardii | reverse complement strand
TAACTTATCTCCCCATGTCAACCCATCCTTCAGACTGTGACCAAAATCATCTAACACAAGTCCTGCCAATTTTGTGATTAAAAAAAAGAAAAAAAAGTTAAAAAAAAAAAAAAGGAAAAAGCCCATGGCCCCACCTAGGAGATTCTCTTGAGCTTCCTTGCACTTTCTTAGGTTACAGTCTTTGCAAGGGGATGCTAACTCCACCTCATGTGCCTTGCTCAGTATATGGGGACTATATCCATTAAGCAGCACAGAAAAGCAGGGAGTGCAACCTTGGACTTACCCCACCCCCAGCCCCTAACCAACACTTATAAAAATGTATCTAAGAGAAACAGAAGGTTGTCAGCTCGAAATAGGATGACCATTCACTCTTCCTCGATGCATCAAAAAGCCCTCACGTTCTTAGAGTCAAGATGTTCTAGTCTTTGCCATGCTTATACTTTATCAAATAATCAGAACTCTATGTTGCTGGCTCTGGGTGTCTAAGGTTTATCATTCAGATGCCTTTTCTAGCCAATGATGAACTGTTTATGTGCTGAAGTAATTATCGTATTAAGGAGAGAGGATTAGGATGGGATAAAGCCCTACCCTACTAGAGGCTTGTAGAAGCTCATGGGACCTCAGCACCAGGTGCTTTTTTACCTCTGGAAAAGCTCACTTGCCTGGGGCATAGCTTTCAGCCTGCATCACCCACAGTTACCATCCAGCCGTGCCACAAGTGATGGTCTGCAGGATCCCAGCCCATTGCTCACCAGTTTCTCCAATACCAGCCTGCATACCTACGTGACACAAGCCATTCCCCTGATGGTTCTGGGTCTCTGGGAAACCTTCTAGTGAATTCAAACCCAGGGGCCTTAGAGGAATCAGGGAACTGAGTCACCGAAAGAGCTGCTCGTGTTAGAAATTATGGACACATCCAGCTGGTTCAGCATTTGGGACTACGTTGACCTGAGATTTCTCATAGACAGGCTTCTATGAATTATGAAAACAGTGGCACAAGGTGTTGGTCTGCTAAACTAAAGATCAGCAGTTTAAACCCAGCAGGAGTTTAAACTCCATAGGAGAAAGATGGGCATTAACCTCCTATAAAGATTTACAGCCCAGGAAGCCTGTTGCTAAGAATCAGAACCACTCAGAAACAGTAGGATTTGGGGAGATTTGAAATAAGAAATGAATAAAATAGAGTTCCCGTCCCCAACGTCCTCACAGTCTTTCCCTCCACTAACCACAGTTCTCACACAACTGTTTTCTCCGTTCCCAAACAGTCAAGGAAACCTTGTCTTCATAGCTACTTCCAGCCCAGGGCTCTGCACTCGTGTTCTCAGCTGGGACAATTGCTTGTTTCTGTCTTGCATAAATTGCATAAATGCGTGGTGACTGGCACACAAGGATCTTTTTCACTCCTGGGTCTAGATGGTGCCTGCCCCCTTAGGAAGCTTAGCTCAATACATTTTTTGTTCATGAAAAGAACACTGCTTATCACTCTTCTCTAAGAGAAACATCCACTCCCCAAAGAAGCTAGTGGAAAGGACTCTGTAGTGGGCCGTGAGTGACCGCTCCCACCAGAGTGCTGTCTGGAAAGAACAGAAGAATTTCCCCTCTCCATCACTTTGCTGGTGAACCAGGCTGAACATTATTATCCACAATTATAGAGAAGTAGATTCCGCCCTCCTTCCTCCCCCACCCCCAGACACGTCTCCCAAGGACATACTTGGTCTAATCAGAGTTAGGAAGCAAAATGTAATAAACAGGAGAATGACAGTGCTTTAGATCAGCCCACGAGGTCCGATTCAAGACACCTGGTGCTCTACTTAACAATAGCTGTCTTCTCCACACAACACATCATTCTTTGTTCCCTAGCGCTGACGGGTAATATATGCACAGCTTGGAGAACATTTATTATGGCAACTAACTGCAGACAGAAGAAGATTAAGAAAATAAATAGGTAGCTAGCCTCAAGTACACTGAAGCCTTTTTTAGACTCTAAAAAAGAAGAAAAGAGAAACCAAGTGTTATATGGGAGCTGAAAAAGACAGGCAACAGACTTCTTGCATTCCTCCCTCTACAAGGAAAAACCACCTCAGAAATGAATAAGACCTCTACCTAAGTTTGGATTTAGGCCAACATTTAAAAATTTGAGAACCAAGACTTTATTTTAGAAAAAAGTATTACCCTGCTATGGATCAAATTGTGTCCCCCAAAACCATGTTTAGTAAATTCTAACCTCCCGATTATTGGCTAGACATTTCTGCCAGCATAGTCAGTGTGGAATTGAGTTGCTAAGTCAAAGGTTTCAAGTCTTGGATGGTTCAAATCCACTCGCGCCTCTGAAGAAGAAAGATGAGCTTTCTCCTGTGATGATGGACTGCCCTGGAGCCTCAGAAGAGGTTCGCCAGGAGTTAAAACCATCTTAGCTGCAGCTGACTTTGAGTGTTTTTGAGATGTCTTTGGTCATAACACCGTTTGACATACACTAACGAGATGGGATTAGTGTAGGGTGTGTCTGGAGTCAACCACTTTGGAGATATAAAAGATAAGCAAGTAAGAAGCAGAGGTGGGAAGAGTTGTCAAGATTTATGGAGGTCACCAAGCAGCAGAAGTGACAAAGACTGTAGAGCAAAGAGAGAAATCCATGCCACAGAACACCCTGGTTGGCTCTATGAGAAGAAACGTGTCATAAGATTTGGGGAAGACTTATCAGCAACCTGCGTTATGCAGATGACACAACCCTGCTTGCTGAAGGTCAGGGACTGCAGCCTTCAATATGGATTGAAGCTCAACATCTAGAAAACAAAGATTCTCACCGGTGGGCCGATTGACAGCATCATGATAGATGGTGAAGAGATTGAGATTGTTAACAGCTTTAGTTTGTGTGGCTCCACAACCAGTACTCTTGATACCAGCAGCCAGGAAATTAAAAGAGGAATTGCATTGGGATGGTCTGCTGTCAGAGACCTCTCCAAAGTACTGAAGAGCAACGATGTCTATCTAGAAACTAGGATGTGCCTGATTTAGGCCATGGTCTTTGCATTTACTTGCTATGTATCAGAAAGCTGGACAATGACTAGGGTCAATAGGAGAATTGATGCCTTTGAGTTGTGGTATTGGAGAAGAGTGTTGAATATACCATGGACTGCCAGGAGAACAAACAGGTTTATCCTAGAGAGAGTGAGACCAAGCTGATCCTTGGAGGCAAGGATTCTGAAGCTTTGTCTGACCTACTTTGGGTATGTTTCAAGGAGGGACCGGTCTTTGGAGAGGGACAACCTGCTTGGGAGAGTGTAGGGACAGCACAAGAGAGGAAGACCCTCAATGAGATGGATTGACTCAGTGACTGGGGTCTTGGGGATAGGTGTTTTAGAGACAATAAGAATGGCATAGGATAGAGCATGGTTTAGGGCTGTTGTACATATAGTCTCTAAGTGTCACAGGCAACTTGACGGCACATAACAACAGCAACAACAACAGTCTCCAAATTGGTGAGAAAATAATTTCTATTAATTGAAGCCACCCAGTTGTGGGATTTCCAATTGTGTTGTTGTCAGGTGTTGTCATGTGAAGTATGACTCGTAGTGACCCTATGAACAGCAGTCCTGAATCCTATCCTCTCCTGTGCCATCCTCATCATCTCCGAAATCCTCAAACCCATTGCTACATCCACCTGGTTGAGGGGCTTCCTCTCCTTTGCTGTCCCTCCACCTTACCAAACGTGATGCCTCTCTCTAAAGAATAACCTCTTTTGGCAACATGCTCAAGTATGTGCGATGAAGCTTCATCATCTTTGCCTCCAAGCAACACTCTGGCTGCACCTTCTCCAAGACATCTCTATTTGTTCTTTTTGTAGTCTATGGGGTATTCAGCACTGTTCTCCGATATCATAACTCAAAGGCATCAATTCTTCTTCTATTATCCTTAGTCATTATCCAGCTCTTAGATGTCTAGCAAGTGACTGAAAAGACATGGCCTGAATCAGGCATACCTTAGTCCTCTAATTGACATCATTACTCCTCAATAATTTGAGGAGAGATCCTTGACTACAGATTTTCCTAGTGCAATACATCTCCTGATCTTTGACTGCTTGTAGCAAGTGCACGGATAGCGAATCAAAGTAAGAGGAAGTTGTTGACAGTCTCAATCTTTCCTCCATCTATCATAATACCGCCTATTGGTCTAGTTGTGAGGATTTTGAGGACTGTCAGATGCAGTCCATATTGTAGTCTTTGATTTTCTGTAGCCAATGATCAAGCTCTCCTCACTTATGGCAAGCAAGGTTATGTCTAGTGCTACAATTGGAAATATCTGGAATAGAGGAACATGAGTAGATATTCCCACTTGTATGACCAGAGAATTAAGATGATTCAGTGACATATCCCAGTCACAAAAGGACAAATATTGCATGATGCCACTGTTGTAGAATGGGACTGACCTCAGGGTTGGGGAGAGACTGAGTAAGATGGGTTCAATAATGTATACTGCACTGAAACAGAGGAGGGAGAAAACTGTTTAAAAGAGATATGTGACTAGGTATT
>NW_006399761.1:22538392-22574670 GCF_000299155.1 Elephantulus edwardii | reverse complement strand
AAATTTTTTAAAAAAGATTCTTTGAGCCATTTGCCTTTATTGGTGCTGTTTCCCTTTGAAGTGTTACCTGAAAGCCACACTGCTGCAAGGTACGTTAATATCTCGCTCCTGACTTGCTGGAGAGTTTTCACACAAATGTCAGGACTTGGAATTGGCTCCAGAAGGCTGCCTAGGTATTTGCTGAGCATGTGCATTCCACGATTAGCACTCTCCACCGCTCACTTGTCCAGGCAGCATTAGTCGCATATGCCAAATGTGTGCGGAATAGGTTGCATATTCCTGAGTGTGGAAAAGACACAGATGTGGAGTGACCAGGGAGATGAAGGGGAAAGGAAGTTAAAGGCAATTACATTTAAGGGCCTTCGATGTGTCAGGCATGCTGTAAGATGTTTTGTACACATTAGGCAAGATGGCCTACCTCTATCCTTTCCCAGTTGGTATTTTCCATTTAATAAAAGAAGCGCAGTGTTACTGATGATGGCATCAGATTTCACATGTCACGATGCCAATTAGCCCATAGGCACATCCCATCAAGGAGTGGAGGAGAGAGATAAACATATTTATGTAAGGAAAGAGAACATCGAACTTACTACTGCACCCGCTGGGAGTAAGTATACTCCGGTCCTTCACTATATTCACACTGGAGAACAACTCTGCCTGTAATTTGTCGCTTCATTCGTTCAGTGTCCTTTATGAGTGCTCTCTCCAGGGTCTGTGCAATTACCGTGCTAAATTCTAGGAACACAGACTAAGACGTGGTCTCTGTCCACCAAAACAGAGCCTCTGTGGGAGACAGACAAGGGGATTCAGTGACAGGAACAAAACAATTGGGGAGCTGAGTGCAATAGCAGAAACAGGCCCAAGATACAAGGGGAGAATAAAACCTCACACAATCTACTGCCAAGTGGCTTCTGACTCTTGGTAACCTGTGTCGGGTTTCTGAGGCTCTGAATCTTAGCAAGAGAAGACTACCTCAACTTTCCCTCCATGGGAAACCTTCCAGCGGACAGCCTCGTATTTAACCCGCTCTTCCGTCAGGTATTCTTAAGGGGAGAATTGTTGTTCTTGACTTGGAACTGACCCCTTGCTGACTCTCCAGGTGGTTTTCAGAGGCAATAAATGACACAGGAGATTGCCTATCTTTCTCAATGAAGCAGCTGGTGGATTTGAACCATGTATCTTTGGGTTGACAACGCAATTTCTTACCACTAAGCCATCAGAGTTCCCTAAGGAGAGACTAAGGAGGGAGAAATCACTCCACTTAGCAGAACTAAGTAAGCGGCTTGGAGACAGTGGCATGTCCTTGACGTGAATCACCACAACCACTGTTCCAGTGAATAAAACCGCCATTCCCCCAGATTCAGCTAGGAGACAACCTTGGGCCACAAGATCCCACACTCCTTTCCCCAAGCCAAGCTCCAAAAGAGAGTATTTAGCCCAAAGCAGTTAGGAGACTTGGCACCCTCTAGTACAGCCAAGATAATCAAGGACAATCACATCATCTCAGGATTTGAGTAGAAAATTTAAGGCCAGAAGATGTAGTTAACCCAGTAAGTTCTTCTATCCCCTTCTTACCCAACAAATTCATCCTTTGAAACTGCAGCAGAAGCCCCATTTCCTGAGGCAATTGGGGCCTCATTTGCCTAACCAGGCCAAATCCTTCAGCACCCATGCAGTCAGACTGGTGGTACAAATGACTGACTGCAAATCAAAAGGTTGAAGGTTTGAGCACACCCGGGGTGTTTGGGAAGGCTGTTCTAGGGATCTTCCTCTGAAAATGCAACCATGGACGACTCTACAGAGCAAAGCTCTAGACTAATACGCAGGGCAACTGGTTTAACACCTGCCACATTTGCACTGTAACATCCTTTTGTGCAGTTGGCAGACGTTAGCTGTGGCCAACAGGGCAATGACTATTGTTTCTCAAGGCTGGAGTATCTAGGCCTGGGCTTAAAAAAAATAAGGTGGTCAGTAAATGCTGGATTAACAGAACTGTTTTAACAAGGTCAAATAAACGTGGTGGCAGAAAGGAAGAGTTAAGGCCTTCAGTGAGGTGCTCGGAACAGCAGGCAGATACTGAGAAAGAAAGGATCTCTGAATCCACTGAAGGACTGACTCTCAGGTGCCAAAGGCAAACTTTGGCCCAAACGACATCTCTTTGCCTCAGGACATCTGGCACATGAAAGACTTTTTAAAAATAGGATGCTTCTGTGTTTGAAAGTAGGTTTTGTGTATTAAGATGGCTTGGGTTCAAAGATTGTTTGGGTTTATTTTTAATTGAGCTTATAAAGTTTGTATACACTGTGTTTCACACTATTCTTCATTCACATTGTGTTTCATACAATCATTCTCATGTATTATATTTTTTTCACATTTAAAAAAGTTATTATTAATTTCAATGGAAATTTACAGAGACTTTGGATTTCCATTCATTCATTGTTGAACTTTCATGCATTATATTTTATAAAATTAATCACCATTGATCTTTGCGCTGTCTTTTCACTGGGATCCTTCCTATTTGCTTCCCTCTCCCTCCCCCCACCAAACTATGCAGCAGCATTTTGATTCTTTCTGTAACACTAACAGAAAAGATTGAAAACATTGAATGACAGAGATGTGAGAAACAACTCTCAAAAGAGAAAAATTCTCAATTCTGGTGGGAATATGTAATTTAAAAATGAAATGTAATCTTTTTTGAATGTACACCATGCTACATAAAGATAAGTAAAGAAATAACTGAAAATTTAGGTATAATGGCCCAATACAAACATGGACAATCTAGTGTTAAGATTGACAATTTAGATTAAGAAGGTACAGACTGAGTTTATCTTCTTTTCTTAAAATGCAATTTTTTATTTTAATATTGATTTTACCAAAAGTTTACAAAAAGAGTTTGTCTTCTTATCTACTCAAAATCATAAACCATGTATACAACAATATTGGAATTTTTTTTACATTTGAGTTTCAGTAACAAAACTCCATGCTGTATTTAAGAGATAAGTTTTGGAATTGACAAACCTGAGTGTAAATCCTAATACTTTGGGCAAATTTCTTAGCCTCTGAAAACTTATTTTCCTTCATGTGTAAGAGAAGAAAACCACATCGTTGTAGAGTCAGAATCCACTCATAGCTGACCCTTCATTACATTTCCAAGGTTGTAAATAGCCTGGAAGGAGGTTGTCCTTCTTTCTCCTTCAGAGCTGCTGCTGGATTCGAACTGACAGAGAGCTTAGCAGTTCAGCTTTCTTCAGACTATGGTACCAGCACTCTGTTCCTTACACATGTGTGCATGTGTGTGCATGTACAGAGAGAGAGAGAGAGAGAGAATAATTATGCTAGTATTAGCAGCCAGGAAATCAAGAAATTAATTGCATTAGGAAAGTTAGGGACCTGAAATGAAGAGCAACAACATCAGACTGGAGACTAAGGTGCACCGGATTCAGGACATGGTCTCCACAATTGCTCGCCATGCATCAGAGAGCTGGGCAGTGTCTAGGGATGATAGTAAGAGAACTGATGTCTTTGAGCTGTGGTACTAGAGAAGAAGAGTTTTGACTATACCATGGACTGCCAGAATAGGTTTTTCCTAGAGAAGGTAAAGCTAACCTGCTCCTTGGAGGCAAGGATTCTGAGGCTTTGTCTGACATATTTTGGACATGTTGCAATGACAGACTGGTCCTTAGAGAGGGACATCATGCTTGGAAGGGTGGAGGGATGGAGAAAGAGAGGGAGACCATCCATGAGATGGATTGATACAGTGCCTGAGATAATAAGGATAGGTGTGTCGGAGACAAGTTGGCACAGGATAGAGTGGGTCTCAGGGCTATTGTATATAGGGGTCACTATGAGTTGCAAGCGACTCAGCGACACATAACAACAAACAACAAATCCATGAAGTTGTGAGGATTTAATGAGATAATATGAAAAGTATTTATAACAGTTGAGCTGTGCCAAACTCACAAAGGTTGTATAAACGGTGCTATTACAATCAATGAAAATATCTCTTGAAAACACATAAAAATACTTCTTTTTAAAAATATTTCTTAAAAATCTATTTTCCATCATTTGCTCTTCAGTTTTAAGGTTGTCCCCCACCCCCACCCCTTGATAGTGGGGTCAACTGTGAATCATTTCTTACTTGATGGCAATGAATGAGCTGAGAAAATGATAAAAAGCATATTTAAACATACTGTATTAGTCCCAGTCAAAACTAATGAAAATACTTTCTGAGCACAAAAGAAGTGGAAGGCGGACAGGAGGCAGCAATTTTCTTTTCCTGAGATTTTCCTCCTTACCCTTGAGGAATTATCCTCTCTTCCTCGTGTCCACTCCCCACCCTCACCCCTGCCCCCACTTTGCCCCTCTCTTCTCGGCTGACCACTTTGGGTGAGTTCACACTCTGCTTTTCCCTCTTTCTGTGGTGTGGAGACCTGGGCTCATTCATTATTAAAGAAGAGTAAGGTGTCATGTTAAAAGTCAGTGTTTTAAAAGGGTACTGAATCAGCATTTATAAATTAAGAATCCATAAATATATCATAAACATGTCATATTCTATTTTAATATTTATAGAGTTCTTAATGCAATACTTTGGACATGTTGCCAGGAGGGACGGGTCCTTGGAGAGGGACATCATGCTTGGGAGGGTGGAGGGACAGCGCAGGAGGGGAAGACCCTCTATGAGATGGATTGATTCGATGACTGGGGTAATCGGGATGGGTGTGTCGGAGGCGGTGCGGTTGGCGCAGGATAGGGCAGGGTTTAGAGCTGTTGTGCATAGGGTCGCTATGAGTCGGAAACGACTCGATGGCACATAACAACAACAATGCAATATTCCTGCATCTAATATTATCCCAGTTGTGCTGTATTTTAGGAAAGGTTTATCACATTTCTCATTCCTTCTCTTGATGATTCTAGATACTTGTACCTTCAACCCAGCTAGAGTAAAAGAACCACTAGAAGTTTATTGGATTAATTTTGTGTTCCTGAATTTGAACCTTCTCATTTTAAGTCAGTTCATCAGCAGAAACTGGGATTAACATTGGATTTTTATACGCTCCTCTGACAAGATAAAGACACACACACATCATTCGAGCAACACACTGACAGAATGATCGTGATGATAAAACATGTAAGTGGTAAGAGGTTGTGCTCTCAAGTCTATGGCAGGTGATTAGAATCTCCCAGTCGTTCTGCATGAGAAAGATGGGCAATTTCCTCCCTTGAGATTTACTGCCTCTGAAAATCAGATGGTTAGCTATTGGTCAGTTCTGGCTCAATGGTACACAAGAGTACGTACAGATCGTTAGTTTAAGAGGAGAAATGTGGCATGAGGATTGGAGGAAGACTCGTTAACAATCTGTGTTTCACAGATGACACAAACTTGCTTCCTGAAAATCGAGGAGGATCTGAGGCATTTGCAGCAGAAAGTCAAGGACTGCAGTCTTCAATATGGATTGAAGCTCCATATTTTATCAAGAAAATAAAGATTCTCACCACTAGGTCAATTGGCAGCATCAAGGTAGATGGAGAAGAGATTGAGATTGTTAACAATTTCAATTTACTTGGTTCCACGATCAACACTCCTGGCACCAGTAGTCAGAAATCAAAAGGCGAATTGCATTTGAAAAATCTGCTGTCATGAACATCTCCAGAGTACTGAAGAGCAATGATGTCAGTCTAGAAACTAAGGTGCACTTGCTCCAAGTGATCTTTTCAATTACTTCCTGAAGAGAGTTGGACAATGACTAAAGATGTTAGAAATAGAATTGATGTCTTTGAGTTGGGGTGCTGGAGAAGAGTACTGAACATAGCATGGACTGTCAAGAAACGAAATAGGTCTGCTTGGAGAGGGTAAAGCCAAGGCTGTCCTGGAGAAGGTAAAATCAAGGTGCTCCTTGGAGGCAAGGATTCTGAAACTCTGCCTGACATACTTTGCACATATTGCCAGAAGGAGCCAATCCTTGGAGAGGGTATCATGCTTGGAAGGTCAGAGGGACCTCATAGGAGAAGAAGACCCTGTTTGAGATGGATTGACACAGGAACTGGGGCAATGAGGGCAGGTGTGTCAGAGACAATGAGATTGATTCAAGATAGAGCAGAGTTTAGAGTTTTTGTATGCACATAAGGTTGCTATGAGTTGTAGGTGATTGGACAGCACATAACAACAACAATAATATAATAACATAGACTCCCCTTTATTTCTTTTTGGTTTTATTATAATTTGAGTCAAGTTTATAAAGTAATTCACTTTCCATTCAACCGTTCATACACATTGCTTTATTTACTCATAGACTTGGCTTTAGTTTAACTTTCTAAAGGAAGTGGGTATTTTCCACAAATTCCTTATTCAAAACTTTGACTTTATCATTTCATTCCATTTCTCTATGTGATAATCAATTAAGCCATGGTGACACACTTGAAAGAAATTCCGTTTCAAGTGGAATGTCCTTAGGAAAGAGGCTGTATGCACTTTTTTTTCCTGCCCCCTGTATGCACTTTTGAGGAGGAAGAAAACCCCAAAACACTGTGAGCATTTAAAACCAATGTGTAGGCAACCTGGAGAAATTCAGTGTCTCGGATTTATTCTCGCCAGTGGTATTGATGTGCTGAGCACATCTTCAAATTCTAATCTGCAGCCTCACTCTGTGGTGACCTGTCACCATTTTAATCTGATTTTGTTTTAAATGTCATAAGAAGAAAGTCTCATGATAGCCACCTCCGAGACACTACGTCCTATCTCATCAGGCAGCACAGACATGACATAAAATGCCTGATCAGAGGAAACATTCTACAGAAAAATTGCAGACTGCAATTACTGGTGTTATGACTTACTGTGTAAAGGAAGAATGATTCATGCTCTCAAGGGATAGAACATTGTACAAATATGAGCCCCACCAGTGCAGAGAATGTCTTGTTTTGTTATTTGATGTGTTGTAAATATGTAGAATAATTTCAGGCACGTAATAGGTGCTCATTAATATTTGACTAATATTTGTTCAAGACAATATCGATGAGGAAAGGACACCAGTTTTAGGGCATTTTCATATTCCTTAACCCATGTCTACTCTAGTCTTCGATAAGTATATCTGGTTGATCTTTTTTTATGATCTGAAATAGAGTTTTCTGGGATAAAAGGTATATAAGCACAGAAGAGGTCAATTTAAACTGGAGGAAAAGACTATATACTTGTGGTTTTGGAAGGAGGAAGATAGAATGAAGAATGAGAAGAAAAATCTAAAGTGATAGGCTGCCTGAGATGGATTTCAGGATCTCTGAGAAGGGCTGCTTTTAGGAAAAAACAGGCAGCATCCAAGACACATTTTGCCTATTCTTTATTTTGCTCAAGGGTCCCTGATTCTGCTATTTCAAGAGAATTCAAGCAAGTAGTGTGGAAAAATAAACTAAGAACTTCCTCTACCTACATCTATTGGTAAGACTACTAGCAATAATAATAATATAATTTTTTCAAAGAAAGGATTTCTTTTTATCTTGTTACTACCATCAAGTCAAAGCTGCTCCAGCAGCTGATTATCCAGCAGGTTTTCTGAAGCAGTAAATAAAATGGGAGGGGGGCGGACCATCTTTCTCCTACAAAGAAGCTGGTGGATTCAATCTGTGTACCTTTGGATTGGTGGCCCAACTCCTTATCACTGAGCCACCAAAGTAATTTTTATTTTTAAAAAACACAATCTAGTGATTAACTCATGCTACTGAATTGGTCCAACTCAGAGCAACCCTCCCTCAAATTTCTCAGGTTGTAAATCTTTAAGGGAGAAGACTGCCCACCTTTCTCCTGAAGAGTAGCTGGTAGATTTAAACTGCTACCTTCAGCTAGCAGCCCACTATGTTGCAAGGAGGGCTCAGTCCTTGGAGAGGGATGTCATGCTCGGGAGGGTGGCGGGACAGCGCAGGAGAGGAAGACCCTCAATGACTGGGAAAATGGGGGTAGGTGTGTTGGAGACAATGAGTTTGACACTGGATAGAGCAGCGTTTAGGTCTGTTGTACATAGGGTCACTATGAGTTGCAGGCAACTCGACGGCACATAACAGCAACAACATGTTACATCAGAACTCCTTCATCTGTTGATTAGGGCATTAAAATTATGAGGACTCAGATGTGTCACTTAATTTTGTCCACTATTCCAAAACAGACTACTTTAAAAAAAAAACAACAAAAAAAACTATCACAAGAAGGGACCAGTCCTTGGAGAGGGACATCATGCTTGGAAGGGTGGAGGGACAGTTCAAGAGAGGAAGACCCTCAATGAGATGGACTGATTCAGTGACTGGAGTAATGAGGATAAGTGTATCAGAGACAACGTGGGCACAGGGTAGAGCAAGTTTCAAGGCTGTTGTACACACGGTCGCTGTGAGTCACAAGTGGCTTGATGGTATGTAACAACAACAACAACACAAGCATATATCAAAGCAACTAAAATTGGAGGAAAACTTGAATACTGATCATTATTTAACTGCTCTGGTAGCTTAATGGCAAGGGATTACAGGGCCAACCCAAGGACGTATGGTTTAAATCCATCAGCTGCTCTGCAGGATGAAGATGGGCAATCTTCTCCAGTGCAATTTACTGCCTCTAAAAACGCACTGGATGTTCAGCTACAGGTTGATTCTGACTCAATGGTGCACATCAAATAATAACAATCAAATGGAAAAGGAGCTCTGGTAGCCTAGTGGGTAAGGAGTTGTTTGGCCAGCCTGTGATGTTTGTCTCTCAATATGGCTTTTCTAACATGGCTAATTGACTATGTAACGAGCGGGACTCTGTAAGTGAAGCCTGTTGGCTTATCCACAAATGAACTGGCCATATACCATTCCACAAAGGGATTGGTCAGTCTCAACAATCCATAAGAAGCTAGTCTCATCCATAAATTGAACAGCTCTAGCTGCTGAGAATAGAAATCTTCCACAACCAGAAGAAAGAATTCTTCCCCAGGTAGAGAAAGACCTCCTCAGCCTGGGGAAGTGTATGACACACTTTGGGAGAGCAGCAGCCATGGCTGGACTGGAGAAATGATGCGAGATGAGAGTTTTGGTGGGGTAAGCCAATATTGGCAGGACTGAGAACTTTGTTGGACAATTGGGGGAGGGAAGCCAATATTGGCAAGAATGAGAACTTGGAAATGTGAGAGGCATAGCCATTTTAGGAGTTGTCTTGACTGTACTGTTATTAATCTGAATTACAACATTTTGACTCCCCCCAATATGGGTCTTTGTGGTCTAGCCCATCAGATTGTGAACCCTGCAAAAAAGTAAGATTGATATTGAGATGAGTAGAAAGAAGTGTGAGAGTGTGGGGGACATGTGTGAGCTCATGGGAATTGATGCTGTGCAGGGGGACATTTCCCCTTGTGAAGTTGGTAAAGTTCAGATATGGCTGCTTTCTGTGACCCTTGCCCTTTTTTATATAGCGCAAAGGCAGGCAGTTTGAATCCACTAGCTTTGATGAAGAAAAATAGTCAATCTCCTCTCCTGCAATTTACAATCGCTGAAAGCCTGCAGGAGGGCCTGCTCTGAGTTGGTTCTAACTTGACTTATAATGAGTTGAATTGATCAAACGAAATGATAAAATAGAAATAATCACTGAACTGTGAAACCAAATTATTAAATCAACTTGATAAGTGAAACTGAGCCAATTTCATGTTATCTTTTTATTCTTTTCCTTTTAAACTCACGGTATCTAGTGTATCTGCTATGGTATGTTGCAATAGTTTGCAGCCAGAATAAGTACAGCAGCCCTTCAGGACACTTGTACAAACAAGCAGAATAATTTTTCAGATCATGGTGTTCCACTGAAGTCAAGAACTTTTTTTTTTAAAAATGAGCAATATGTCGTTAACGGACATGACTCAGAGGGCATTAGCCAATGCACTTTCCAATAAAGTCTCATCAACAGATGTCATGGGAAACAGGAGTTTTTTGGAGTAAAAGTTCCAACTCCATATTTTTACACATGAGAGAAACATATGGCCCAACAGTTGTGGGAGGTCTGTGAACACTACTTGCAGCCACAACTTAGAGCACATTTTTAGATTTTTCTCTTAGAACTTTTTTAGGGACCTCTCTTCTTCTTGATGCTAAGTACAGAACTAGTCCTATTTTATCCACTTGTATCATCATCATCTGTATCAAGTTTGTTTTCTTCTAGTCAGTTCTGACTTTTACCAATCCCTTTATTGGGTTGTCAAGGCTGTAACTAATGATGAGAGAAGACTGTCTACATTTCTCCTATGGTGTTGCTGATGGTGCCAAACCACTGGAGACACATGGTCTTTTGGTTTGTGGCGCAACACCCTATGGACTACATCTCCAGAGCTCCTTTATCATCAGGATAGATATTATCAAAAAGACATTGTCATTTTCACTAGGACAACTCCTATGGTTCTGTTGTGCAACAGATTAGAATTTTTAAAAAGAAAGGACATTCTGCCTTTTTCATTTGTGTTCTATCAGGCTTTTAAATGGCTTTTAAAAAAATGGTGATTCGATGTTTCCAAATTCTATAGGCCTTAAAATATGTGTCTCAATAGCCCTCACATTTTCAAACCTCAATCCAAAACATCTTTGTTTATCCAACCATATTGACTTCTGCTCCTTGCATCACATCACACAACAACCACAAAACTAGAGCATGGCTCTGATCTGAGGAAGCAAGGGATGGAGTTTGACCACTCAGATCCAGGAACCCTGCAGCTGGAGTGAGGGTATCAATCTGTGAAGAAATTGAAGGGAATGACAGCTTGGCATGATATAGAGCCCAGAAGCTGACACTGAGATACTGTCTCATTTTAAGATTGATATAAAGATAAATAATAGAATGGACAGCTATTTCCTTGACTGTTTGCCATAGACGTCCTCCAAGTTCAGTAAAGGGGGAGCGCAGTGATGTGGCACAGATTAGGTTTGTTTCATCGTTTCATCACTCCTCCTAGAAGCAGATTTTCTGTGAAGAAAGTCTGTTTCCTTGTCTGTTTACCCCAGAAAAAAGATGGGGCAACCACATTACAGAGACTGTTTTATAATTTGATCTCTCATCACAAAGTGCATTTCCTATAAAGTTGCTGAAATCTAAGCACTGGCATCAAATGAAATTTGGACTCTTGCTATACCATCGAGAAAGAAGCAGAGAGGACAGTCTTTCCTTTTGGGTTAGAACTTTCTGTGTAAAACAGAGACTAAGACTAAACAGAGCACCATAGAAGGGGTGGCAGACAGCCAGAGACTGGTGGGAAAGCTGAACTAGAACCGCTCCCCCACAAGGCCAGAGGCCGAGTCCCTTCACCTAGGCTCACTGGCAGAGTGGGATTGGTGGGGAAGTGGTGGTGGGGCCATTGCACATAAGTACCAGAACTGAAAGAGCTTTGTAACACTGGTCTACCTTGTAGCAAGTCTCAGAAGATGTCCTGACTGAAGACTTGTTACCTGAGTATTTCTGACTTGAATTGTAATGTGCTGCTTCCTCAACAAATACCCAAATCGAGGGCATTTTCTGTGAGTTCTGTGTGGCCATTGCAATGGATTAGTGAATCCAGTAATGGAGGAGAGGTAGGTCTTGGAGGGACGGGAAGGATGAGGGAGTGAGAAGGCATGTATAAGCCCATAAGACTGGGGTTTGTGTTGTTTACGTTGTTGACCGGGACTCTTCCTCCATGTGGGGTTAATGACATTAGACACTTGCCACCCCCATAACTATCTGCACAGCTTTTCTAAAACTTAAAAATTCATTGAGTTACCATGGAGTGGATTTTTACCCATGTCGATCCTACAGGGCAAATTAGAACGACCTGCAGGGCTTCCAAAGCTGTAAATCTTTATATAAGGAGACTGTCATGTCTTTCTTCTAATAAGAGGCTGTTGTGTTCAAACTGCCAACTTTTTGTTAACAGCTTAGAGTCTAACCACTACACCATAAGAGCTCCTTTAAGATTTTAAACCAAACACCCAGACCTACTGACATGGTGTCAATTCCGACTCACAGTGATGACCTAATCATCAGTTTCCAAGGCTGTGAATCACAACAGAGGAAGATTGTTCCTCTTTCTCCTTTGGAATTGCTGGTGGATTAAAATCACTACAGACCCAGTTTTGGGTTAAACTGTGTAACTAACTTTGCACCATATCAGCAGAGCTCCCTTCTATGTCATTAGATATATATAAGTGGAGGATTTCATTCTTGATATTAAACAAAATAGTTTTCTTCTCTAAAGAGTGAACTTGGATCATGTCTAGTTGTAAATAGACTATGCATTTTCTCCCTTTAAAAATGAAAATCAGGTTAGTAGAATTTATTATTATCCTGTTTGTGAGAGGTAAACCTGTGGTGGTATTGGAAACAATAAGTAGAACTTTGTACATAGTTGCTTGATTTAAAATAAACAGAAAAACTTAATGTGTGTACATTCTAGCCTGTGGTGTCAGAAACCTTGAAAGCTGGCTTTTCTATCTATTGTGTTAGGCCCCATAAGGGCCATGGTCTCTAGGTGCCTTAGCTGGGAACACATGGTCTGGCAAATCGTCAATAGCTGTGGAACAATATAATAGTGCACTTTCCACACTTTGAAATATGGTGGTGGAGAGAGGGTGAAGAGAATGTAGCACTGCTGTGAAGGGATTGCAGCACTGCTGTGGAGAGATTGTGGCACTTCTATGGATAGACTGTGAAGAGACTGTGGCAAGATACAATCACCCGAGAGACGGAGCTACAGTTAAATGTTTGCTTGATGGATGATTTGAAGCAGAAGCTGACTTGTAACTGCTCTACATAAAGTTTGCTTGATGATTGAAGAAACGAAAGGTTCTTTTGTGTGGCTGAACTGAACCTGAACTTTCACTGATTGAGGAATTATGCTTTGTTAATCTGGCTTGGGGCTGCTGACTAAACCCGGATTTGCATTGTGTGATATTCTTTGCCTCTCTCACTTCCCAGCCTATTTCCCTAATAAACTCCACAAATATAATTAAAGTCTGTGAATCAAATTGCAACAAACATTGGACCTAATGATTCATAGAAATAGGAACGGGAGCATGCAGGGTGGCATGTCTGACCATGTAGCCTTTTGCTTGGTACTATGGATATTATTGACAGGGACAGTTGCCCTTTATGAAGCGGATAGAAGTCAGAGTTGGCCTTTCCAATATTAACACTGCTCCTTTCTCATAGCCCATACTGGTTTTTTGTGTGTTTTTTTTAAAAGAAAATAAATATTACACAGGTACAGAATTCCCAACTCTTAGTACTTTTAACATCAAAGAATAATATATCTTCTTTAAAATCCCCAAAGATGCCTAGATTAAAAAGTAAGCTGCATTCAATGAAAACTCATACTTGGAGTTGAATCAGAACACATTCATACCTGACTTTCTGATAGATTTTCAGCCACACAAGGTGAGATGGCTCATCTTTTTCTCAAGTCGCTGCTGGTGGAATCAATCCCCTAGAGAGGCGTGTGGTCTTTAGTTTAAGAGGGCAACTCCCTACAGACTACTTCAGCAAAGTGTAATGAAGTTCTTTTAATATTATGATGCATTAATGGTACGGTAAATATATAGAACACCAAGTAAATAGTGACCAATGTATGCACCTAGGACATAGTACACAAAAGTAAACTAGATGTGAAGGTCATTGCAATAATGAGTTATTTTAATAACAAGAGATGGATGGTGTTCAAGTAATGACCAGACTATTACTGTTGTTTCTGCAAGAAATAATTAAGATATTTTTCTAGAATCTCAATTTTTAACAGTTGGAAAAGTATTTTCATCAGAATTATGGCAAAGCTCTTGAAAATTATTAGTAACCTTCCTTATCTGACTTTAAAGAAAGATTATGAATGTGGTTCCTGGAAAAAAAAATCTGTGGTGTTTGGCTTTCCAGTGTTACTTCTTTTAATCTGCCTTAGTGGAATAGTGGAAACAGAGAGTTGAGAGAATGTTGGACATGTTATCAAGAAAAAGTAAGGGAAAGTTACAGTGGCATATAAAACGACATCTTACCTGTATGAGCTGAGACCAAATGTTGTCAATAAGTAGGAGTCTACTTCAATTCTGAACCACTGGAAAGCAATTATCTTATCTAAATATTTCCAAAGATATGTGAAGTAAAGCCCCACTGCAAGGAAAGTGAAGTTAAATATTTGGGGCGGGGGCGAGGGTGGTGGAGAAGTGATCTCAATTATTGAACGTGAGACCTAAAGGGGGCCTAGGCTAATCAGCTAGGCTAATCTGCAATTCTCCATAGGCCTATTATATCCCAAGTTGTACATTATATGCCACCTCCACTAGCTCTTATAAGGACAAGTCATTCTAATGATTTCATCTTGTTGGATCCACAATCAACATCCTTGATATCAGCAGTCAAGAGATCAGATGACATATTGGATTAGAAAAGCCGATTGCCAAGTACCTCTCCAAAGTCCTAAAGAGCAAGGAAAAAATGTAAAGACTAAGGTGCACCAAAAGCAAAGAAGGAAGCCCCTGTCCCTCCGAAAATTGAAGACAAAGCAAAGGTGTTAAAGGCCAAGAAGGCACCCCGAAGGGCAGCCACACCACACACACACACACACACACACACACATCCTCACATCATCCAGCTTCCTGTGACCTAAGATGCTGAGACTGAAGGGGCAGCCCAAATACTGGAAGAGCGTCCCCAGGACAAACAAGCTTGACCACTATGCCATCAGCAATTGTCCTCTGACCACTGAGTCAGCCATGAAGAAGAGAGATGACAACAGCACCTTGTATTCATCGTGGATGTCAAAGTCAACAAGCACCAAATCAAGCTGTAAAGGAGCTCTATGGCTTTGATGTGGCCAAGAGTAACACCTTGATCAGACCTGATGGAGAGAAGGCCAGTCTATGGTCTTGCTCCTAACTGTGATGCACTGAATGTTGCCAACAAAATTTGGATCATCTAAACTGCTTCCATCTGGCTAATTCTAAATACATTTTTTTTCTCACAAATAAATAAACAAAGACTAAGGTGTGTCAGATTCAAGCCATGATCTTTTCAATAGTTACCCAGAGATTGTAAAACACGAGCTTTTTGACTCTAATTACTTTCAAAGGGAGCTCTGATGGCTTAGTGATAAAGAGTTGTGCTGCTAACGCAAAGGTATGTGGTTCAAATTCACCAGCTGCTCCACGAGAGAAAGATGAGCAGTCTCCTCCCGTGTGATTTAATGCCTCTGAAAACCCACTGCAAGCTCAGCGGGACTGGGTTGTGGTGTTGGAGAAGAGTATTGTACATATCATGGACTGTCGAGA
This sequence comes from Elephantulus edwardii, assembly GCF_000299155.1. Lineage (NCBI taxonomy): Eukaryota > Metazoa > Chordata > Mammalia > Macroscelidea > Macroscelididae > Elephantulus > Elephantulus edwardii. Next base: position 22,559,391 of record NW_006399761.1, on the reverse strand, counting down.
AAATAAACAGGTCTGTTCTGGAGAGAATGAAACCAAGCTGCTCCTCGGAGGCAAGGATTTTGAAGCTCTCATATACTTTAGCCGTGTTGCCAGGAGGGACCAGTCCTTGGAGAGAACATTATGCTTGGAAGAGTGGGGGGATAGCACAGGAGAGGAAGACCGAGGATGAGATGGATTAACACAGTAACTGAGATAGTGGGGTAGGTATGTCAGAGGCAGTGAGATTGGCTCAGGCTAGAACAGGGTTCAGAGCTGTTGTGCCTAGGGCCACTGTGAATCACAGGCAACTTGTCTTGATGGCACATAACAACAATAACAACAACATACTAGAGAGTCCCCAAGACTGACAAAAGAACAAACATATAGGTCTCGGAGAAAGGGCCATAAGAGCACTCGTTGAAGCCAAGGATAGGAAGGCTTCATCTCATGTACTTTGGGCATGTTGCTAGGAAAGGCTATAATCCTTAGAGAAAGACATCATGATAGGAAATGTAGAGGGTCAGAGAAAAAGAAGAAGACCGCCAATGGATTGGAGTGATACAGTGACTGCAGCGATGGCCTCAAGTTTTTTGAGAATGATAAGGATGGCACAGAATATGACAGAGTTCAGATCCGATGTGTATAGTGTCACTATAGTTGTACTCCACTTGACCCCACTTCACAGTGTACTAGAGAATTCTGATACTCTATAGAATATAATTTTATAAAGTGCCTGTTACAAGAAGAGATGATTACAAGGATTCAGGACAAAAATAAGGAAAGTAGTATATACAGGTGTGTCATGAAATAAATTCTTTTAGAAATTTTGTTTTTTCTAGTTTTCAAGTGGAAAGAATTTTGCTGCCAACCCAAAGTTACAAGGTCCAAATCCATCAGGTGCTTCACAAGAGAAAGACGGACAATCCCCTCCTGTGTGATTTACGGCCTCTGAAAACCCACTGGAGGATCAGCTATGGGTCGCTTCCAACTGGGAGATACTCAACAACAAAAACAATGCCATTTTTCCTGGATTTTATTGTTTTAGTGGCATTATACAGCTTTTAAAAACTTTTGTCAAAATTTCTTTAGTCATTTTCATACCTAATTTACATCTTTTATTATATTTTTTTAAAAGGCATCCTTGAAGGTGTATACACACACACACACACACACACAATCACACTCACACACGTTTCAGGCCACACAAGACCTAAATCTGGCTCTGCCCAGTGCCTGCTCAGAAACTAGCATTAGTGTGCTTCCTGAGTGAATGAATCACTTTGTTGCTTGTCAAACCAAGGGTAGTGACTTGGCACTCAGTTCAGTGAAGTGGGAGTCCGCTCACGCTGAGGGCTTTTTGGCATATCTTGCCTCAAGCTTGACAACTTTAAGAACTGTGGTGGGACCCAGCATGCCAGCAGGGATCCTGAAGCAGCTAGTGAGAAGTCAGATGGCAGAGGCAGGAAAAAAAATGAAGCTGGAGACTGTCATATTGTTTCACCGTCAAGAAGCAATATTTCCCCTTGCGCTTTCATTCTTGAAGGGTGTTGAAGTCAATTAAAAGACGTTCTTCCTGTCTCCATAGAGCATGCAAATTAATTGTCACGTGTTTGGAAATGTAAATGAGCTCTGTTTCTCATCTGAAGTAAAGGGTTACTCCCTGACTTCCCTTTAAACTGAGTAATATGAAACATAACAAATTCCAGGAAATCAGCGTTTGGAAGTGACTGAAGTCTTCCCAAATTAAAATACCTTGCTTGAATTAACACGCATGTTGTGATCTGATAGTCAGTTATTCTAGTCATGTTTCTACTTGACAACATTTCCATGCTAAAATGATGCTTATCCTCAAAAAATCTCCATATCGTTTCATTTATTTCCATCAAGAGTTTGAGGTCTAGGAAGTTCTATTACCTAAAGATAAAGTCAAATCAACATACCTGGTTGGATTAACTGCTTCATGATAGAGCTGGAACTGGACTCAGTCAACATTTGGAGTGGAGTCGTCTGGGGTGTCAAAAATTTATCATTCAAAGTGTCTTTCCTAACCATCTTTTTTTATTTATTTTTAAACTATGCAATAAAGTCTTTTATTACACATGAATGTTTGACATTATTTCCTTAATCTCCCCATACATAAGCAATCATAAGTGTACTGTTTAGCATATCTGAACTTACAAACCTGATCGTTGCCTAAAGAAGGGAATTGTTGTTGTTGTTGTTATGTGCCGTCGAGTCGTTTCCGACTCATAGTGACCCTATGCACAACAGCCCTAAACCCTGCTCTATCCTGCGCCAACCTCACCGCCTCTGACACACCCATCCCGATTACCCCAGTCACCGAATCAATCCATCTCATAGAGGGTCTTCCCCTCTATGAGAAGGGAAAAGTATTCTTAAAGCACAATGAACCAGGAAGGAGGTCAATTCATCTGCTGGCCTCCAAGAACATGGAGATGAACATGATAGACTGTCCCCCACCTGAACCTTCACTCACCACCATTCGATAATCCTTTCCCAGGCCCAGATCACAGCACATTTCTTGCTAACAGTCATGAAATGTCCAAGAAGACCTTCATCATCATCTTCTACTACAGAAATCTGCGTAATTGGTTTCTTAAGTATTCAGAAAATGTATTGGCGCTTGAGGTGAAATGTCATGAAAAGCAAGGCACCGCTCATACTAAAAAATTATTTTTGCTGGAATTTCCTTGCCGATGATCTTCCTAAAGATTGTATCACCACCATGCCAAGTGGTCTGAGCCTTGGTGATCTCATCTGCCATCTCAGTCTCCCTCCTGCACCGAGGCTCTGGGAGAAGCTTGAGAGGGTAAAGGAGGAGGGGCTGGAGACGGAGGGAGGCAGGAGCGTGCCTTTCCTAGCCATCTTAACTCTTTCTATTGTGTTGAAGTATTAAGGACAGAAGATTAGGGTAGGATACAAACTCCACCTTACTAGAAACTTATATAAGCTCATAGGTCCTCGGTGCTAGCTTTTTGGGACACCTGCCTTTCTAGCTACACTGCAACAGATAGTCTACAATGCTCACCAGTCTCTGCAAAACTGACCTGCACACCTACAGTTAAGCGAATCATTCCCCTGACAGTCTGAATCTCTGTGAGACCTTCCAGAGAACCACTGAGCCCAAGGGACATAGAGGAATAAGGGAACTGTTGAGGTCAGAAATCATGGAGCTATACACAAAATCAAACATTTGGCACAGTGTTGACTCTGCACGTCTTATAACTTGTCTGCTACTAATATTAGCAAAACAAATTATGAATCCAGGATGCTTCCTGGAGTGGCATCCACTTCCTAAACAACATGCCTCTGGAAACTCTATGAACCTTGATAAATGACAATAGTTATAGAAAGGGTTCAGGTCTTTTGTTCATAGGATCGCTGAGTTGTGCTCGACTCGATGGCAACCAATAACAACTCAAGTTACTAGGGAAAGGTATAGCCATATAATATGGCAATAGAACAATCTGAACAGCTGCTGTCATAAGTTCTAACAAAATATTCCAACAGAGAAACAATAGGGAACAAACCTGTCTTGCCTTTGGATAGTTATGAGAGGCTACCTCAGTGGTGCCAGAAGCAGGCCACTGGTCTTTATCCACCTGGCTTGTTATGTTCGTGAACAGACTTTAGGCCTTGGGAAGGGATGAAAATGAGAGAAGATTTTGACTGTTGTGGATACTGAGTCAGGTATCTGTCAAGGCAGAAGCTCAGTTAACCAAACTGAAGCACAAGCAGGAGATCTTGGAGAATTAAATGGAGATTTGTAATTAGAACTTAAGCTGGGCCATTAACAAGGGTGATTCTATGCTAAATATTGTAGCTTTGGGCTAAATCAGTTAAGCCAGGTGCCCTCAAGCTGATTCTAACTCATGGACCCCGTGTGTGGTGTAGAACTGATCTGTACAGGATTTTTGTGGTTCTGAAGCAGGTACATGGGCCTTGTTTCTAAAGCGCCTCTGGGTAGGTTAAAAAGCCCCAGCCTTTTGCTTAATAGCCCAGAACTTAATTGTTTACAACCCAGGGACTTCCAAGTATTGGACTTGAGGACTTAAACTCACTGCTATCAAGTTAGTTCCAGTGGATAGTGGCTTTCTATTGATTTTCTCAGGGGAGAAATCACTTGGAAGGAGATTGTTTAATCTTTCACCCTCAGACTTTCTACTGAATTCTAACCACTAGAGACTTGAAATCTTTGAGTTACAGGGCAACTTACTGTGGACCACATCGCCAGAGCTTCCTAGTATTGGATGTTGTTGTTACTGTTTTTGTTAGGTGCAATCGAGTACAACTCAAAGAGTCCCTACGAATAGCGAATCTGAACCCCGTCCTCTCCTGTGCCATCTTCACACTTCCTGACACACTAGACCCCATTGCAGCAGTTACCATGTCAATCCACCTGGTTGAGGGTCTACCTCTCCTTCAGTGACTCTCCACCCTTTCAGGCATTGTGTCCTTTTCCAAAGAATAGTATTGAATGAGAACTCCTGATTCTCTTCTGTACAGACTTCACTGACTGACCCTCCACCCTTTCAATCATCATGGCCTTATCAAAAGAATAGTATTGAGTAAGGATGGCAATGGAACCACCTTACCTCTGTAACTTGATTTGTGCCACTATTAGAACCTCTACTCAGAATATTATTGCTTTTCAATTTTTGACTCATGCACTTTTAACTTGTTAGTTAAATTTGTATCTTCTAGGCTGCAACACTTCCATGATACATCTTCAAGGATATGAACATGTATGGCTAAGCACAATTGATAACAGTGCATCTAAATTCCAAAATCAATCTCCATAATAGTCTATGTGTTTCCTACTGCCAAAGAGGCCCTTTAGAGTAGTGAGAGAAGACCTTCACCCTGAAACCCACAGCGTCCCTTTTCAGCAGGAAGTAGCTAAGAGAATACACCATCCCCTTTTCCTTATGAATCAGGGTGAAGTCTCTCTCAGGGAGGAGTGATAGGGAATGGCAAGGGACACACTGACAAAGGAGATTAATCAGAACTGGCTTTGACAAGCACTGTGGCAACTGGACAATTAAAACAGACATTGGTGGGGGTGGAAAGAAGAATGAACTGGGGATGAGGGTGGAGAAAACAGTGCAACAATGAATGAATGAAAACCCAAAATCTCTTTAAATGTTCATTAAAACTAATAAAATTTAATAATAATAATAAAAAGAATAGTATTGAATGAGAAGTCCTCATTCTCTTCTGTTCAAGGTCTGTATTGAACAGTAGAGCAATTGGGACTCCTGATTATGGAACAAGCAGCTTTTGCTGAAGAGAGAGAGGGATTACAGAGATTTGAAACTAGACTTACAAAACTGGACTCATCACGAAATAGAGGAATGCTTCACCTATGTTTTTAAAACAGGCCATCAGAAGGAAATACATCACATGTACCCTTAAGAAAAAGAAATTGAATACCATGTAGTAAGGGATAAATTCTTTTAAACAAGAAAGATTTTTTTTTAAAGTACAGTGATCTCTAGCTTTCATTCTTTATGCAAATGTAACAAGACAAAAAATAAAGTGTCAATATAGACTGTTAACTACGGATTCGTTCTTTCATTTTATTTTTAAGTTGAGAAGCATATATATTTTCCATTTAGGAAAGATTAAATTAGGACTAAGATAACAACTTTTCTTCCTAAACACTAATATAGAATTTTTTTTTAATATCAGTTCCTTATTTACAAGGTTGTTCAACCCATTTCTTCTCCTGACTCAGAGCTTAATCCACCAAATAGATAGACTGTGCCAGGAGGTCCCTCATTTCCCCTCCCCTCATATCATTACTCAGTTCCTTGGGCTTAGGATATGGAATATATGAGAAGATTCAATATATCATGAGAAGACTCAACAAATTACAAATTCTCTTTAGAATTAGCCTTGCCATCCTATGATATCCTGTTATCTCTGACAAGCCCTGGGCGGCCTTATGTTAATCCCCTCTCTACCATCTTGGCTCAACTTGTATCCCTGGGCTTCAACCTCAGTTCCTCCCTTAGTATTCCAAGCCCTTGCTGGAATCAAGACTTATACCAAGTCCCAGTCCACTTGGCTGAGTAGCTGATGTCTTGCTATTTCTAGATCTCTTCTCTTACGATTGAATCTTATTTCCTGCACCTCTTGCTTCTGACTGGGGTTCTTGTCTTGAAGGCAATGGTAACTCTGTTGTTGTTATTGTTAAGTGCCGTTGAGTTGTAGACAACTCAGTGACTCTATGAATGAAAGACCTGAGCACTGTTCATAGAGTTTCTGGAGGCAAGATAATTCGGAAGTGTATACCACTCCTGCTTCCAAACCGTGGAAATTGTACCTGCTTGATCTGGGGCATTGATTACTGCCTGGATATATGCTGGAAATAAACCGAAGACTGACACCCTTTCATCCTAAGACAGTGAATAATTCACTGGATATTAATTCTAGGTGCCATAGCCCAACTAAATAGGGCTTTCCAGTACCTTCTCTTCACCTAGGGCATTAAACTGGGTCTTCATAAAGCCTTGTACAGCGAAAAAGAGTAAAGATTTGAAAACTGGCAAACTTTGTGTTTATCCCAGCTCTGCCACTTTATTTTAGATACATTACTGAACTTCTTTATTTTCTGAGCTGTAAATCAGAGAATAGTGATTTTTACATGACAACTGTGAAAATTTCATGAGTTAAATAATATAAAGCATCGATTACAATAGCTGTATATAAAAGCTGCTCCACAAATAACCACTATTATAATTAATAGAAAATATAAGGAGGAGAACCAAAATTCTTTGGTGTAACAAAAGTTCATTTCTTGCTTATTAACTGCAAAGCATGGGACTGAACTATGAAAGTACCAAATCTGTGTTAGTCAGAGCCCTAATCACTAATTAGTGTGAAGCTAACCTACATGAAATTTCTTTCACATTTATTTTGTGTCAGGAGAGGGATCACACTTTCATATATCACACTAACTATACTATCTATCTCCCAAGAATAGTTACAACTCTTATTCCTGCCTTGACCATGTGCCATTACACTGTTCTCTAATGGGGAAAGAGAATAAGTAAATACACATTTTCAGCACCTTGTGACTTGGTTGATGCCATGACAAATGTAAGCCCCGAGTGACGTAAACTGCACAATGAGAAGAGATGATCCTAAAAAAAACATACTAAAGAAAGGAGCTAACTAGGAGAAAAGGAGGGGAAAGGTTCCCTGGCATTCATGGGGAAAAGTAGTGGATTTGGGAAACTATAAGTGTTTCATCAGTGAGACTTGAATATTGAGTGAGACTGTGGGTTGACATGGTGTCTGCATCAATGGGCTCAAGTATAACGAAGATGATGAGGATGGCAGAGGATCTGACGGGATTCAGGTCTGTTGTTCAGAGGGTAGCTAGGAGTTGTATTTGACTTGGGGGAACCTAACAACAACAACAACAACAACAATGGAGCTAAACCCAGAGAGAGAACTAGAAAGGTGAGTAAAGTTCTCTTCTGAGGACCATGTGCTTGGGGAGTTTGTGATCAATCCTGAGAGTAGAGAGCAGCAACTGTCTGACTGTAAGCAGATTAGTGACGTGATCAGATCAGTTCTAGGAAAGTCACTCTAAAGTACTCCTGACATCATGGATTTTAACCACACTGAAAACAAAGGCAGAACCACCATGGTCAGCCCATGTGCTAATCAGAGAAGTATTCTTTTTTTTTTGCCCCAGTAAAAGCTCCTTTATTCAAAGTGCTTATTTTCAGATGTTTTCTTCAAATATCATCATTTGTTGCTTTGCTGATTCTTTTTTTTTACTTTCTTTTTTTAATAATTTTAATGAACATTTACAGAGAATTTGGATTTCCATTCATTCATTGCTGCACTTCTCTCCCCACCCAGCCCTCTCCCCCTGCCCCCCAGTTTGCTCCTCTCTTTCAAAAGTAAAAGAAAGACTCCCTCCCTGGTACACAACCATAATACCCTATCATACATCGCTTTTAAATTATTCAGTCCCTCATCTGTTTCAGTGCAGTATACAAAATTTATCCAGTTTTTCTCAGTCTTACCCCCATCCTGATATCAGTCTCATTTTACAGCAGTGGCACATGCAATATTTGTCCTTTCGTGACTGAGATATTTCACTCAGCATAATGTCCTCCAGGCTCACCCATTTTGAATAATATTGCATGAGTTCCTTGTTTTTCAATGCTGCATAGTATTCCATTATGTGAATATACCACAGCTTCTCTATCCATTCGTTTGTTGATGGGCACCCGGGTTGTTTCCAACTCCTTGCTATTATGAACAGAGCTGCAATAAACATGGGTGTGCATATATCTGCTTGGATGTCAGTTATGGTCTCTTTGGGATATATTCCCAGTAGTGGAATTGCTGGTTCAAATGGTATCTCTATTTGCAACTTTTTGAGAAAGCGCCATACTGCTTTCCACAGTGGTTGCACCATTTTACATTCCCACCAACAGTGAATAAGGGTTCCAGTTTCTCCACAACCTCGCCAGCATTTGTTGCTTGCTGTTCTGTTAAATTTTGCTATTCTGACTGGGGTGAGATGATATCTCATAGTTGTTTTGATTTGCATCTCTCTTAGAGCTAGGGACTTTGAACATTTCTTCATGTGCTTGTTGGCCATCTGAATGTCTTCTTTGGTGAAGTGTCTATTCACATCCTGTGCCCATTTTTCTATTGGATTATATTTACCTTTATCTTGTTGTGGTGCTCAAGTATTTTATAAATTCTAGATATAAGTCCCTTATCTGACATGTCATTACCAAACACTTTTTCCCAGTCTGTGGCTTCCCTTTTGACCCTGTTGGAGAAGTTTTTGGATGCGCATAGGGATTTTATTCTTAGAAGGTCCCATTCATCTATTTTATCTTCTCCTGGTTGTAGAAGAAGTGTTCTTCCGATCTTTGATGTTGAAGTCAATTTCATGCCAAAATAATTTCAAGGGTTAGCATGATCAAAAAATATCTTAAGTGGGAGTGATTTTGTTTGTTTGTTTGTTTAAGGTTCTTGATTTAAAAGAATTATAGGCTTTCAAATAAGATTTCTGTTGAGAATCATCAAGTCAGAATTGACCCATAGCTGACCCTCCAATGGGTTTTCAGAGGCAGCTTATTATATGGGAGGAGATTGCCCATCCTTTTCCCACGGAGAAGCTGGTGAATTTGAACCCAGTGCCTTAAGGATTGCAGCACAAATTCTTACTAGCAGACCCTGAGAACTCCTTAATCAAATAAGATAAAAAATTAAATTCCTTATAAAATAAGATAAAAAGTGGAATTCTTTATCAAATAAGATAAAAAAGTAAATTCCAGAGGCCATACATGTGCTCTCACACCTATCAGTCTTAACACTCTATTTGTCCCTGGAGGTCGGAGAACAGAATGCAATTGACTTCCTAAATGGAAATTCTACTTAGTATGAAATATTTAGTCTTCCAGAGGCTTTTGCAGAGTTCTGTCTATGGTGAACCCTCTAAAAATGTTATGGGAAAGTTAAATGAAGAAATCTTAAAAAATCTAAATTTTGTAAAACACATAGTACTTGCATAGCATATTTGCATGTATTTATATCATACTGACATTTTCCTAGGATGCTGGCAGGGAATTGCATTTTTGAGAAATGACTGTAACCGAATTTAAGGGAACTGAAGTGTAAGTAAAAGCATATGCTGAACTAAACATATGGATGGATTATTAACTTGAAGATGTCAGATATTGGCTGTTGACACTTTCATTTCTCATCTAGTCAAGTTGACCAGGTCTTTGCTTCAGCCAAAGCATAACTTCGTGGCTGTACTTTGTTTTCACTCTTTCATTTCTTAATGTTGGTTTCTATTTGTGTAGTGGATGCTGAAGTCATTTCTTCAACATCTGTCTTCAGCGTGTAGTGGTCATCTGGTTTAAGAAATTGACCCTAGCAATCAGGAAAGGACTTAATATATCTGAGACAGTTTAAAAAACAACTCTGATCCTCCTTGCCTCTAATTGGTCTACAAACTCACCCTTTAACCAATTAGCATACGGCATTCCCTTAGAAACAGAGGCTGCTGCAGAAATAGGAACATAACTGTACTCTGGCGGATGAAACTCAGCAGGAAAAATTGCTGGAGGCTTTTGGGATAAGTTTCTTCTCTTAAATATGAGCCATTAGAACAGATTGAATTATTTTTCTCTACTAGCATGAATAAAGAAGCCTGTAACTCCAACTTTTACTGTAATCTTGTAACTATAAGGAGACCACTTTGGATAGAATGGGTAGTATCTTGAGCCCTTTGATGATATTTTTAAATTACTTTTCAAACAATGTCTAAGTCTCTACCTGGTAGCAATGACATTACATTACTGTATTCGCGTCCTTCACCTCCCATTGTGTAACATCGAATCTGATTTGACTGGTGCAGGAGGAGATTGCCCCTCCTTCTCCAGCAGAGCATCTGGTGGATTCGAACCATGAGCCATTGGGATTGCAGAGCAGCTTCTTGTCTGTAGGCCACCAGAGCTCCAAGTCCACCCCATCTCTAGACCTTTGATTTATATAAATCAAAACTTTCTATTTGTGTAAATCTTGACTTTTGGTGTAAACCAGCAAGTTTTCTTACTGTGTGAGCCGCCATCTTGAGTTGGCTTTTCTGTTACTTGCAACCGAATGAATGCATCTTGTTATCAAAATTTCCTCTCTTGTTTGTCTACCACCTTTGCTTCCAACTAGATGCACCAATTGCCTAACTGTGTGTATCAAGAGAAGTTGGACACATGTTCAATCCCAAGAGCAACATTCTGACTGGTTGAGGAGAAGCACGATGATACCTTTCCCCTTTGCTAGCGTAGACGTGGACAGGCTGCACTGTAAGACATAAGGGGAGGTATGCTGGGAGATTTCCGGTAAAAGTTTTCCTACACTTTTTAAAAAAAAGACAAAAGAAAGTTAAAAAAGAAAAAAACCTCCCTCATGTGCTGCACTTTATCTGGTTGTGATGTATTAACCTGCTCCAGTCATTTTGCTGAATCTGGAACCTGCATGCTCTTTATAAGGAAAAAATGGAAGAAATCAGAGTCTTTCAGACGTTGAATGAAACAAGACTGGAGGCTTTCTACCTCAGGATTTCTTGTTGTGTGTCACCATATTCACCATATTCTTTGAGTCAGTTCAACTCATAGTGACCCTCCATTTGATTTAAATATTTACAGAAAGAGACTGTCTATATTTCTCCGATCGAGTAGTCAGTGGATTCAAACTGCCAACTTTTCAGTTCGCAACCCACATACTAAGTACCATGCCAGCAGGACTTAGATGGTCGATGGTTCAAGAGGCAGTCATTCAAACAGAACAAGGACATTGGTTCAAATTTGGATAATATGTGTGGTAGTATGGTATCCTTTTACCATATTTATTTAATCTCTATGCCGGACAAACACTACAAGAAACTGTGATAAATGATTGACAAACATCAAGATTGAAGGAAGATTCATTAACAGGCTGTGATATGCAGATGACATACACTTTTTTTGCTGAAAATGAAGATGACTTGAAACATTTAAAACATTTACTGATGAAAGTCAAAGATTATAATCTTTGATACTAATTATAACAAATGTAAAGAAATGCAAAGTTTGACAACTGGATCAATAAGGAATATTATGATAAATGGAGAAATAAAGGTGTTATCAAGGAATTTGAGGCTCCTGAATCTGCAATGGATGTCCCTGGAAGCAGCAATCAAGAAGGCAAACAAATTATTGCATTGAACAGATGTGCTGTAGATGAGCAATTTCAAGTTCTAAAAAGCAAAAATTTTTCTTACATGGCTAACATGTGCCTGACCCAAACATAGTCATTTTATTCACTCAAATTCATGTGAAAGCTTTCTTTACATGAGAAGAAAAGAAAGAAAACTGAGGAAGAATCAATACATTTGAATTGTAGTGTTGGCATAGAGGAGGACATTCAGATAGCCAACAGACACGTGAAGAAAAGCTCCAAATCACTGGCAATAAGAAAGAGGCAAATCAAAACCACAGTGAGATAGCATCTTACCCCTGGAGCAGTGGAAAATGTTAGCAGGACAGCAAGTAATAAATGTTGGAGAGGATTTGGTGAGATAGGAACTCTTATATATTGTTGGTGGGGTTGTAAAATGGCACAACCACTCTGGAAGGCAGTTTGGTGTTTCTTAAAATAGCTGATCACAGAAATTCCATATGACCCAGTTATTCCACTGCTTGGAATATACCCTGAGAAAATGAGAACTGAGGCAAAAACAGAAACTTGTATTCCACTGTTCCTAGCAGCATTATTCACCATCGCAAGAACCCGGAAACAGCTCAAATGCCCAACCACAATGGGATAAATTGAGAAATTATGGTACCTTCACACAATGGAATACTATGCAACACTCAAGAGTATTGATTTTGTAAATTACTCTCTAACATCAAAGGAACTGGAGAGCATTATGCTAAGTGAACGAACATAGTCTCATAAAGACAAATACTGTATAAGAACATTATTATAGAATGAGTACAAGGATCCAAGGGAGAGGGGCTTACTCATAGGGTCCTACAATATGATGGGTGGAATGAGGGTTGGGCAAAGGAAAGGGAAAAGATCCAGTGTGAAAAACAATGTATAAAAACTTCATGAACTTTTTAAATAATTCAGTATTACATTTTTTTAAAATTTTAAAAAAATTAAAAAGAATATTGAACATTTCATGGACTGCTGGAAGAATTCTGTTTACTCTGAATTAGGAAAGATTACTCCTCAAGGAAAAATGAGAATGAACAAAACCATCACATTTTGTAGAAGGTCAGCAAAAAAGATGGAAATCTCTAACTAGACGTTGACGCAGTGGCTACAATGAGAGCAAACATATCAAAGATCAAAGGTGGAACCGGACCAAAGTTTCATCCTTTTCTACATTAGTTGTGAGTAGGAGCTGCCTGATGGTGATTCACAGTAGCAATAAAAACAACAATCACTCATTTTCCCAGTCAATTTAATTCACCAAGCGTGTATTTGAGTGATAATGGCACACACACACATATTGCAAAAATGTGGAGTTAGAAGACGTGAAGAAGAACCCGGACATTTCTCAAGCTAAAAGAACAGATTCAAGCCTCAAGTTGCAATATAGAAGGATTCTATGGGTGACGTATTAAATGCTGGAGGAAGCGTTAAAAGATGATGGAAGAAATACATACAGTATTCACTTCCTAAACAACATGCCTCTGGAGACTCTATGAACTTTGAGAAACGATGCTAGTTATAGAAAGGTTTCCGGTCTTTTGTGTATAGGGTCCCTATGAGTTACACTCGACTCAATGGCAATCAACAACAACAACATGGTACCAAAAAGAGTTGGAGGATGCTGAACCATTTCGAAAAGTAGCATCTAAGCAAAAATCAATGGTACTGAAGGAACAAGTCCAAATTACTGTAAAGGCATTGGCAGAAACAAGGCCCCAAGAATCAACAGATTTCCACAGAGGTGTTTCAGTGACCAGATGCAGTTCTGGATTCAGTGCCCATTAATCTATGTCAAGAAATTTGGAAGATGGTTAGCTGTCTAACCGACTGGAAGCAAACCGCATTTGTGCTTATTCCAAAATAGGTCTTGCAACAGAATTTGGAAATTATCAAATAACATAATTAAGATCACAAGCTAGTAAAATATCGCTGAAGATTATTTTTAAAAGGCAGGAAAAGTACATCAACAGGGAATTTCTGGAAATTCAAGGAACAAGCAGTAGAGGCCACAGAATGATGAATAGTATTTCTGATGTTAGCTGGAGCTCGACTGAAAGTAGAGAATATCAGAAGATAGTCTACTTGTATTTTATGTACCATGTAGAAGCGTTAAACTGTATGGATCATATAAATTATGGATGACATGAAAAAAATGGGAATCCAAGAACACATAATTGTTTACTTGAAATTTGCACATAGCAGTCATTCAAACAAAACAGATAGATACTGAACAGTTTAAAACCAGAAAAGGTGCATGCCAGGGTTGTATGCTTTCACCATGTAAATTCAATATGTATGCTGAGAGAAAAAACATTTCAGAAGCCGTGCTTACAAAGAGCATAGAGTCAGAATTATAGGGAGATTCATCAACAAATGGTACAACCTTGTTCGTAGAAAGTAAAGAAGACTTGAAGAACTTACTGAAGACGATACAAAACAGTCTCCATTATGGGTTATACCTCAACATCAAGAAAATAAAAACCGTCACGACTGGGCCAACAGGCAACACCATGATAGATGGAGAAAAAAAAAAAGACTGACATTGTCAAGGATTTCATTTTCCTTGCATCCACAGTCAACACCCATGGTAACAGCAGTCAAGAAATCACATGACACGTGGTACTGAAGGAAACATGCTGTCAAAGACCTAAAATGTTTAGTCTTAGAAGATTTCATATGTCAGAAATGGTATCTTTCACGTGAGATTTTTAAAGAGGCTATTTCTTCCAGTAAGATTACCTTCTTAACTGATGAGTAGAAATGCATAATTGTTTTAGTTAGATACTTGCAAATTTTTTAATACCCCAGACATTTCTCTGTAATGAAGATCATGATTTTGGGGAACTATGTTATGCTAAATCATTACATTTTCCCATAAAGCTATATTCCTAATCCTTCAGGCCCAGAAAACTAATGTTTGAAGGCATTTGACTGTGTATAAGGGTCATTCATATTTATGTCTTCAAGCAATATATGTGTCTCCTCCACTCATGAATTCGTATTTACACATACCTAAAGGGAGCTCTGGTGGCATAATGGGAAGAATCTGCACTGCAATTCTGAAGGCGTATGGTTCAAATCTAACAGCTGCTTAATAGGAGAAGTATGGGCAATCTCTGCCTGTGTGATTACCACCTCTGAAAACCCACTGGAGGGTCAGCTATGGGTCAGTTCTGACTTGACAGCACACAACAACAACAACAAAGGTGTTGGTGTAATGTGTTAAATGTTGCCTTGATAACTGAAAGGCCAACAGTTCTGATCCACTGGCTGCTTCTTGAGAGAAAGTTAGACAATGTCCTCCTGTAAAGATTGACAGCCTTGAAAACTTGGTGGAGGGGATTTGACTGATGGGTTACTAGGAATTAGAATGGGCTTCACAGCCATGAGTTTGGCTTTTGTCTAGGTACTTCTGAGGAGTCCTGGTATCACAATGTTTTAAGCAATTGGTAGCTTGTTTTACCAGTGTGGACTTTCTCATGTCACATAAGGTATTATGAAAGGGTGGCCTAGTGGCAAGAAGCAGCACTGCAATCCTGAAGGCATGCGGTTCAAGGCCACTAGCTGCTCCTTGGGCGAAGAATGGACAAGCTCCTTCTTTGCAATTAACTGCCTCTAAAAACCCCCTGGAGGGTCAGCTATGGGGCGGTTCTGACTCTACGGGACACAATAAGTATTATAGAAGGAGTTCTGGTGGCCTAGTGGCAAGAAGCTGCACTTCAATCCTGAAGGCACATGGTCCGAATCCACCACCTGCTCCACGGGAGAAGGAGGGGCACTCTCCTCCCATGTGATTAACTGCCTCTGAAAACATGCTGGAGGGTCAGTAGGGGTCAGTTCTGCCTCTATTTTATACAACAACAATAGTATATCACAAATGTAGGACCATAGTGTATCATACCCCTGTGAATGTAAAATATCTTGTACCTGCCTTATGAAAGTCTCTCAGCCTCAGAAACCTGGTGGATGGGCTCTATGACTCAGAATCAATGTCAGCAGGTTTTGGTATGGTGTAGAGTGTCTCTTCCCTAAGCCCTGACTCTCAACACCACCCACCCAAACCACAAATGAGCATTGTGGTTGGGGGTGCCATTGAGTTGGAACCAATCCATAACTGACCCTCCAGCAGGTTTTCAGAGGCAGTAAATCACATGGGAGGAGACTGCTCACCCTTCTCCCTCAGAGAAGCTGGTGGATTTGAACTGTGTGCCTTTGGAATTGCAGCACAGCGTCTTACCACTTGCCTATTCTTTTACTGTAAAAAGGATCACACAAGATGTGTCCTTTCATGCTTCATTTATTTCACTTGCTATTATGCCCTTCTGGCTTATCTCTGCTATGCGCTACAAGAACTCATCATTATTTTTTAGTGCTGTGCAATATTCCATTGAATACACGTGCCAAATTTGCTTTTCTGTTCATCCGTCAATGAAGATGTCTTTTATTTCCATTTATTTGAGGATGTGAATAAAGTAGCAATGAACATAAGTATGTTTGTCTATTCAGACACTGAGCTGCTGACCAAAAGTTGGGTGGTTAGAACTGCCAACTACCACGTGGGAGGATGAGGCAGTCCGAATTCAGGAAGATGATTTACAACGTTGGTAACCCTATAAAAGAATCCTAGTCTGTCCTCTAGGGTCAATATGGGCCAGAAGTGACTAGTGGTGAGTAGGTTAGGGTATTTAAGGTTGTCTTTTCTCTGTTTGGCATGTTACTCAGTCCCGTCTCCCAATATCCTGTGAGCAAGCATTCCGGAAGCAAGCAGAGAGATTCTCCCGGCTCCTCTTCTACTTCTTAACTCCACCCAACTTTCCAGTATATCAACTGCCGTCAAGAGTTTTGAGGTCTCTCTATGCATCCATGTCCAATAAGTTAGTTGCTGGAGGTAGGAGTGGAGGATGGGAGTGCCATTCATTTTGCCATTTGTCTCACCACACTACAAAGGAAGGTTTTAAGTTTGTCTGTTCCAAATGTTTCTAAATTTACCTTTATATATTTTCTATTTTCAAGAAGCAAAAACATTCTTTAAGCTTTGAGGGGTTTTGTTGTTGTTATTGTTATATTTTTGGCAACAGAATTGTTAAATTAATAGTATGTTTGAATTTGAAACTAAGCCCGCTGTTATTGATCATTTCATGTAAAGGTAAAAGCTTCTTTAGAAAAACAAAACTTTAGCTCTTAAATGTTTCATTCAGTCCAAAAGGAATATTTGTTTAAGAAAATGAAGGATAAATAAAAATTTATTTTAGCTAGAAATAAAATTGTATCTATTATAATTAGTTGTCAAGTTAAAATCTAAGGTATTTCTTCTAACCAGATAGGGTGGTGCTATTACATTTACTACACAGAAATGTTATGTTTCTCAGTTGAAATGAGAACAATCTTAGAATTATTTACTTTTGATATTCTATATGTCATCAGCGCTCCTCTCTATAACGTTTTAAAAATGAGCAAATGTGTGTTTTTACCTTAGGTTCCTTACCATACCTACTAAGAATACAACTAAGAATACATGACACTTTAGAGCTTGCCAATACAAGTAGTAGTTTTCTGTTCCTGGAATTTTTCCTATTATGTAAATCAATTTCACTTCTGAAGAGCTATTTTGGTCAAATGAACAGAGAAATCTAGCCTGTGAGAAAATAAAAGAGGCTCACAAATAAACATGTGAGTTGTTGAATGCATACAGAGAAACAAACTATAAAGGAGAAATAACAATAAAAGATGAGCAAGGTTCCAGAAACAGACATTTAGATTTGAAAAAAAATGACCACAAATATATCAAGGTACAGATAATATAACTGAGGTAAGTTTAGATCCAGTGTGATTTTTCCCAAGGTTTGTTGAGATCCAGAGATTTTTCACAGTTAGTGAAAATTTTAAACATATTCCAGATAAGCCCAACATTAATCTTTTGACTTTACTTACCTCTTGCCTCTGGAAACCCTATGAACCTGGAGAGAGGATGAAAGGCACCCAAGCATCGAGGACTCCTCTCGTTCATAGGGTTGTTATGAGTCGCCTGTGACTCGATGGCACTTAACAACAACAACAACATGGTAAGTGGTACAGCACTTGTCTGTCAGTTTGCTGTCCTGAAGTAACTTGGGGTTGCTGTGATGCTGAACGCTGTACCACTAGTGTGTCAAATGCCATACTTGTTACTCGTGGTGGGCAGTGTTTGTTGGAGTTCCCAGATTAAGACAGGCTTGGACACAGGTTTGGCATCCACTTCCTAAACAATATTCCTTTGGAAACTCTATGAACATTAGCGATGCAACAATAGTTATAGAACAGGGTTCATATCTTTTGTTTATAGGGTCACTATGAGTCATGGTTGACTTGACAGCATTTAACAACAACACCACCACCATCAACATGGTGACACCCACAGCTTATCGGGAACCTCAATGATTTGGACCAGCAGCTGACCTTTTTTAAAAGGGATCTAATTATAGAATAATATAGGCCAGGGATTAATTAACTTTTTTTCTGTAAAAGAGCACATGGTAAATATTTCAGATTTGGCAGGCCACAAGAAGTTGTTGTCTCATATTTTCCTTCCTTTTTATTTTAAAAGTGTGGAGTGTTTGAAATATATGAAAAACAAAACAAGCAAACAAAACACTTCCTAACTTTGAGCTCCAGTTAAAAACCAAGCCAAATTCCAGACTTGACTTCCTGGTTAATGGTTTGTCAATCCCTGTTGTAGACCAAAGAGTATTTCTCACCGACAAAATTTTCATTGGCTCAGAGGAGGAAGGGAGATAAAGGAATTAATTTAATTTAAGAAACTGTGTTGTGTTCAGAAACCATGCCCTTCCTCCATTCTGGAGTAGAAAGAGACATTAAAATGTTCCCTTTAATGAAATAATAATGTTGTAGAGATAATAAGTGTTTGTTGGTGGGTTTTTTGTGTTTTTTTTCTTCCTTAATTTAAACAAATGGTGACTTCATGAGTCTAGTTAAAAAGCATATGTTTTATTGGTCTTTGAGCTTTCAAAGCCTGAAGACTAAAAAATACTTGTGTTCCCAAACAGAGCATTGTAGAATTTAACCAAATTATACTTACAACCCAGTGCAATGTATCTCTAAACACTGCTAGTTACTGCCAACTTGACTCCAGTTCATGTTTAACCCAACTGGTTAACGCACCATCTTTATAATCTTTGAATCTATTATTACGGAGTTTCTCTCATCTTTCCTGTACCGCCACTTTACCAAATGTGATGAACTTCTATAATAATTGATCCTTCCTGATGAGGTGTCTTCCTTCCTTCCTAGTCTGTCTTAGTGTCTGTCTTAGTTTGAAATCTCTGCAAAACTTGTCTACCATAATTGACCCTGCTTGTATTGTGAATACTCATGGCAGAGTTTTCTTTATCACTATAATAAGGAAAATTGATAGGCAGATGTCAATAGGTGAATAACTTAACTCTCAGAAACTCCAGTGGAGAATTGATAAGTATTTCAGAGCTATGTAACACATTTTGCGTCTCTTTGGGTCAGAGCTGATCCTTCCTCTCCTTCCTCATCCTCACCACCTCTGATATCCTCAAGCCCACTGTTAAAGTCACTACTGAGGGTTTCCCTCTCTTTTTCTGGTCCTCCGCTTTTCCCAGCCTGGTGCCTTTTTTCAAAGACTGGCCCTTATCGACAACATGCCCAAAGTAAATGAGACAAAGTTTCACCATCTTTGCCTCTAAGGAGCACCCTGGTTGCACTTCCTCCAAGATAAATTTGTTCATGTTTTTGGCTGTCCATGGGATATTTAATATTGTTCACCAACACCAAAATGCAAAGACATAAATTCTTCTTCTGTCATCCTTAGCCACTGTCCAACTTTCAGATGCATGGGGTTTTATCAGACATTGTGTATTCATAATTCATTCTGCTAAGATTAGTAGCAGACCAGTTACAAAGAGTGAGAAGTCAACAGAATCCCAAATGTTTGATCTGCTGTAAAATTTCATGATTTCTGCCATCAATGGTTCCTCCTTCATTCAGTTCCCTCACTTCTCTATGTCCCTTGAGTTTGGTGATTTGCTGGAAGGTCTTATAGAAACTCTGACCTGTGTTGCAAATACTATTGAGCGGTGTAGCCAAATGCTGTGTCCCAGGATCCTAGGGTGGTTGTTGTAGATTGCCTTCGAGTCAAGCATGACTCATAGCGACCGTATGAACAAAAGGCCTGAAGCCCCTCTATACCTATTGGCATTTATCAAAGTTCATAGAGTTTCCAGAGGCATGTTATTTAGGAAGTGGATGCTGCTCCTGCTTCCAAACCTGTCATAGCATGTTATTGTTTTTATGTGCCATTGAGTTGCCTGTGATGTAAAGCAACCCTATGTACAGCAGCTCTGAACCCTTCATAGAAAGAAGTCACAACGCCTTTATGAAGCCAGACACTATCACTTACACCTTTTTTGGGGGGGAGGGGTGAAAGAGTAGGGGAGTGGGTAGAAAACAGGTTTTTTTAGTCCAGCTCACATTCAAGCCAGTAAGGTGGAAAAGTGCTACCTCTTAAAAGGAAGAATATCATAGACTTTGAGCTGTGGCACTGGAGAAGAGTATTGAATATACCATGGACTGCTAGGAGAACAAACAAGTTCAACCTAGAGAGGGTGAGACCAGGCTGCTCTTTGGAGGCAAGGATTCTGAAGCTTTGTCTGACATACTTTGGATATGTTGCAAGGTGGGACCAGTCCTCGGAGAGGGACGTCATGCTTGGGAAAGTGGAGGGACAGTGCAAGAAAGGAAGACCCTTGGTAAGATGGATTGACTCAGTGACTGGGGTAATGGGGGTGGTGTGTCAGAGACAAAACAATTGGCACAGGATAGAGCAGAGTTTAGGGCAGTTTGTACATGGGGTTGGTGACTTGACGGCACACAACAACGACCACCATAGAATGTATGAACATATTTTATCACTAAGAGAAAACCGAGGGAGAGGCACTTCTATATTAGCACATTACCTCTCTTGCCCTGAGTAACTCAGTTCTAACCCAACTTGGATATATAACTTGGTCATCTTTAAAGATGGTTTAGGTGTTGTTGCTAGTTACTTTAGACCATGGAGCTTTCTGTGGTATATCTGTAAGAAGGACATCTCTGAGTTTCTCCTGCAGTGCTGGTCTTGCTTTTACAAACTCTCTTGGGTTTTGCTTTTCTGGGAATATCTTGATCTGTCCTTCATATTTGATGGATAATTTTGCTGGGTACAGTATTCTTGGTTGACAGTTGTATTC
>NW_006399761.1:22527787-22532987 GCF_000299155.1 Elephantulus edwardii | reverse complement strand
AATGGAAACCCAAAATCTCTGTAAATGTTTATGAAAATTAATAAAATATAGTTATAGAAAAAAAAGATGGTTTAGAGTTCTCAGAAGCTCTGTGTCAACGAAGTACCACCCACAAGTCCCAAATAGTTTAACAAAATATGCCTTTCAACCTCTAACCACCAAACACCTCATACTATTTTCTCCATATAATTTACTTTCTGTGATATAGTGATATGTTAGTATCATTCTCCAATGATACTACAATGAATTACAGTAACATCTCAATTAATTGTCTTGTTGAACTTTATTTCGTTCTGGAAAACATTATGCTGAGTGAACTAATGCAGTCTCAAAAGGACAAATACTGAATAAGATCATTATTATAAAAATAGAAGGATAACTAGTAAAACGTGTACAGGAACTCATGGGAGGGACGGGAGGGGTGAAACCACAGGGCTGCACAGTTTAGTGGGGGGAGGGGAGGGGAGCAAATGGGAAGGATCCAGGCAAAAAGACAGTAAAATGACGGGTTAGGTCCAATGATGATTAACTTTATAAAACATAATGCATGAGAATGATTGTATGAAACACAATATGAATGAAGAATAGTGTGAAACACAATGTATACAAACTTTGTAAGCAAACTAATTAAAAAATGTAAAATAGAATGTTATATGAATAATTGTATGAAACACAATGTAAATGAAAGAGTGTATAAAACACAATGTACATGGATAAAACACAATGTAAAGGAATTATTATATGAAAATAAAAATATTTTTTTAAAAAAGATAATAGTTGTAAAAACTGAACTGAGTTTCCCAGTGGACCATTTCCCCATAGGATGATAAATTTTTTTTAAAGCAAATGGTATACACACTTTGCCATCTAAGAACTTTGATCCATTGTATCTGGCTCAAAAATGTATACTAGAAAATTTTCTGTATTGTTAGTCCGACATTTTTTTTAAAAAGGTACATGGAGATACATTTTTGTCATCTAGATGAGAAAGAGTATGTGTTTTGAAATCTTAGTTTTCTCTAGCACATTTTTTAAAAAAAAAAATTCATCCATACTTTGTCTATATGAATGAATAAAACCTTTTAGGACAGCATTTCTCTCAAACTAGGATAGAAGACCACCTAGTTTAGCACAATGTTATTTTCACACCAACCCAGGATAATATAATTTTAAATTTCAACTCATTTGAATTTTTCCCTTGACAATGATGTTAATGGGAAAACTTACACTTCTTGATTTTATTCCACTTCTTGATATTATTCCATCATATTGGTTTTTAGTATGTTCTTAAGCTATGATTGATCACCAGTTGTTTAGGTAATTTAAATATTTCTCCTTCTACCCACCCCTGAAAACACTAAGTTTCATATTTGTACCTGTTCAGGAAGTAAACATTTTCACGTGGCCCTAACCACCAAAGCTCACGTGGTTTTCTCCATGCCTACTTCCTTTAGAAGGTTTCTAGAGAAGCTGGAATGAGACCTTATGAGCTTTGAGTGGAGTAATACAGACAGGTCTAATGGAGAAAGTAATGTAGTCATGGAGAAAGGGGATCAGAGGAAGTGATGTCTGCCCACTACGACGTACTTCCATAATGTTGGTGTTTTCATTTTAATCATTAGAACCACGTCTCCGAAGATCTCTGACATTTTCACCTTGACATTTAGTTGCTGGGAGCAGCAGCCATCTTGAGACAGCAGACAAGGTGTGAGTACAATCTGTGAATTTAAAACACAGAAGAAAAAGACTCTGACTTAGTACTGGTGGCGGGGGAAGGGGAATGGATTAACTGAATCATCAGAAGTTAACTATACCTCTTGGTAGCATTAAACAGATGCAGTAGATAAGGAAAATAGCAAGCAGATTCAGCAGAGGGGAGCAGAGTGGTCATGACGTAAACCAGAAAAATATCATTTTGGCATATTGCATATTGACTCATATAGAACTAGCATACGCCAAAGTTGAAAAGACTGGCTCCCCACCTAAATTAACTTTCAGGAGTGAGTCACATCATTTTTCCAGCACTCACCATCTGCTGTGATGCCTACTTCTTCACACTACTGGCTTTGAAAATTTACCTTTGTTTTGGGTTAGTACTCTTTTAAGAACCTCACTGTAGAAGTTACTATTTAAAATTCAAATAAGTAATTAACTGCATGATGTTTCATTCTTTGTAACACAAACAACAAGGTGAGTTGTTTCTAGAAGCTCAGATATTTGATGCTGAAGTGACAGCTCTGGCTGAGCTCCCCCTCAATCTCTCTCACTGCTAAATCCCAAAGAGCTCTGGTGGCTTAGTGGTAAGGAGCTGGGCTCCCAAGCCAAGGGCATGTGGTTTGAATCCACCAGTTGCTCTGTGGGAGAGAGATGGGTAATCTCCCTTGTGATTTACTGTCTCTGAAAAGCTGCTGGAGGGTTCAACTCTGAGTTGGTTCCAGTTCGATGGTACATAATAACAACAACGTTTGTGGTTATTAAATTCACAAGTTTCAACCACTTCCAGGCATTTTCAGATGAGATTGGGAATTTCGGTGATTGCAAAAGAGAAGATAAATGTATCTTTTCAGTATTCACACTGCTTTCTCTTTTGTTTTCATATTTCTTCTAAAGTCAGAAGACCTTCTGTGACAGAGTGATAGCATTAACAATCCAATTGAAATAGCTGCCTGTGAGGGGAGTTTACTTTTATAGGACGTTCATCTTAGATGACACTTGTACTTGCAGTATCAGAGTCACAGATACTGGACTTGCATTGCAATTGCAATGCAATGGAGACTAAGTTTACATTTTTATCTGATCTCATACTCAGCATGGCTAATATCTTCCTGTTATTGTTAGATGCCATCAAGTTGAGTATGACTCATAGCGACCCCATGAACAAATCTGAACTCTGTTCTATCCTGTGCCATCCTCACACTTCCCTGACACCTAAGAGTCCATTGTGACCTACAACCAGGAGAAGAGGAAGTAGATGAATGGGATCTTCTAAGAATCAAATCCCTATGCACATCCAAAAACTTCTCCAACGGGGTAAAAAGGGAAGCCACAGACTGGGAAAAAGTATTTGGTAATGACATATCAGATAAGGGACTTATATCCAGAATTTATAAAATACTTGAGCACCA
The DNA here is from genome assembly GCF_000299155.1 of Elephantulus edwardii. Classification (NCBI taxonomy): domain Eukaryota; kingdom Metazoa; phylum Chordata; class Mammalia; order Macroscelidea; family Macroscelididae; genus Elephantulus; species Elephantulus edwardii. Next base: position 22,529,862 of record NW_006399761.1, on the reverse strand, counting down.
CAACAAGATAAAGGTAAATAATCCAAGAGTCCATTGTGGCTGTCACCGCATAGTCCACCTGGTTGAGGGTCATCCTCCAAGCCACATAATAGTCAGATACAAAATATCTCACTGTCAAACTTCGGGGCAAAATGGTAGAGTAGACAGATGCCATTTCGGATGCCCAGCAGCAAAGACATAGAAAGAATCCAATAAAGAACTTCAGAAACTCTACTTATAAATTAAAAACTCAAGACAGACAGAATGGGAAGACAGATGGAACACAGGACCTTAAATAGTACAGCGTGGCCATTTCAAACAGCTGTTTATCCACCATGGAACTCAGGTCGACAGTGGAGCCCACACTAGTGTCAGCTGACAGGAAAGGTGCAATATTCTTCCTTGTCCCCATTCCCTGTTGGAGATTGGGATAGTGTCTTTGCCCACAGTGATCACCGGCTGGATAGATCCCCCATACCAGGCTTACCTCAACTCAGCCCAAAAGCGAACCCAAGCCATTTTGTATTTAGTGCTGGAAACTGAAAAAATTCTAACTCATTGCCTTGGAGTTGGGACCTATCCCTTGTGACCCTCCAGGGGAGTTTCAGAGGCTATAAATCACATGAGAAGAGACTGACCATCTTTCTCCCTTGAGGCAGCTGATGCATTTGAACTCTCTGCCTTTGGCTTAGGAGGGCAACTCTCTACCTTTTAGGCCCCCAGAGTGCCCCTGCTGGCAGCTTACATGGCTCTAAAATGACAATCTCACTCTAAGAAGCAGTGGATTGCACCATGCCTGGCCTGCAGTCACCCCTCTGGATTAGTGGGGTACAATTAAGAGTGGTAGAGTAGTGTACCATTTGGTGTGTACCATTTGGTGTGTACACCATTCTTGAGGATCTGACGTCCCGAGTGATTATCACTTCACATTATAGCCCTATTCGACTGGACATCTGCCAAAACCCACTCCCTAGGCTGGCAAAGCCAGGAGGGTTGTCTGAAGACAGGAGAAACAGTCGCAGATTGGGAGCCCTCCCCTTCAGCAGACAGTGCCATGTCAGCCATCTCCACCCACAAAATCCACAAACCACAATGTGTAGGAGGCACCGGATGACCTCAAAATAGTAAAACAAAACAAAATAAGACAGAAAGCAGGAGATGGGACCAACAAGTGATAAAATATAGATTCGGAAAAAGGAAGACGATTAGAACTTCCTAACAAGGAATTCAAAAGAATTTCAAATGAATTTAAGCATATTGTATGGATTGTTAAAAACACAGAAAACAGCAGAATTTTTTTAAAAAACTATGCATGATCAAGTAGATAAAACAACTGTACAATTAGAAGCACTAAAAAAGGTAAAGTGAAATTCAGATTATTAATACTTAACATTGCAGAAAAAAATGTGATGAATAGGAAGGACAAAAAAGCAGAATGGAACAAATGAACATGGAGTGAGTAAGTTAGAGGACAAATTTCTTAATTGAACAAACAGAAACAAAGGAGGGAGACAAATGAAGTAAGTCTATTAATTACATGGGACAACATCAAGACAAATAACATGTGCGTGACTGGAATCCCAGATAATGAAGCAAGCAAATAATGCACAGAGGGAATTATTGAAGGTTTTCTGCTTGAAAATTTCCCAAACATTACCAAAACAATGAGAAAATAAGCTTTCAAGAAGCTAAGCAAACCCCAGACAGAATAGATCCCAAAAGAAACACACCAAGACACATCAAAATAAAACTTCTCAAAATTAAAGGCAAAGTAATAATAACAAAAGCATATTGGGGGAAAACGAAGAGTCATCTACAATGGAGAATCAGTAAGGTTAATGGAGCATCAATGGAGAATCAATGAATCCGATTCTCAGTACATACCATGCAGGCAAAAAGGCAGGTATCTCTCTCTCTCTCTCTCTCTCTCTCTCTCTCTCTCTGTTTTTGTTGGTAGGTGCCATCAAACTAACTATGACTCATAGCAACCCTACGAACAACATCTAAACCCTATCCTATACCATCTGCAGCATCTCTGGCACACTTGAGACCATTTCTATAGTAATTGTATCAATCTATCTCATTGAAGGTCTTCC
>NW_006399761.1:22525649-22527493 GCF_000299155.1 Elephantulus edwardii | reverse complement strand
ATAGCAAATAATTGAAAAAACTATAGATGGATCAGGCACGATGTGATCCAGGCATGCATGTCTTTAAACTGACACCCTTGCTCTTCAGCACTTTGGAGAGGTCCCTGCCTGCAGACTTTCCCAATACAACGTGTCTTGATTTCTAACTGCTGGTACCAAGGTTGTTTATTGTGGATCCAAGTAAGATGACATCATTGGTAGAAATTAATTTCTTCCTTTTCTTTTCTATCATGATGTTGTCTAATCTCCCAGTGGTGAGGATTTTTTATTTTCTTGATATTGAGATAGAATCCATACTCAAGGCTGTGTTTCTTGATTTTCTACAGCAAGCACTTCAGGTCCTCCTCAGTTTCAGCAAGCAAGTTTGTGTTATCTATATAACATAGGTTATTGATGAGTCTTTCTCCAACCCTGATGCCACATTCTTTCTTATAAAATCCAATTTATTAAACTGTTTGCTCAGCAAAGAGATTGAACAGATATGGAGACAGGAATACAACCTGATGCACACCTTTCTTGACTCTAAACTATGCAGTGTTCCCTTGTTCTGTTCGCACAACAACTTCAATGTCTATGGTTATGTTGCACATGAGAACAATTAAGTATTCTCAGACTCCCATTCTTCTCAATTTTATCCACAAGTTGTTAGGAGTCAAATGCCTTTGTATAGTCACCAAAACACAAATGTCCTTCTCGTTCTCTCTGCTTTCAGCTAGGATCCATCTGACCTCAAGAATGATATCCCTGGTGCCACAGCCTCTTCTAAATCTAGCCTAAATCACTGACAGTTCTTTGTCGATGTACTGTTCTAGCTATTTTTTTTAAAAAAATAACCTTCAGCAAGATTTACTTGCATGTGTTATTAATGATATCATTCTAAAATTTCCATATTCTGTTTGATTACATTTTTGGTAACGGAAATAAAATCTGACTCTCCTCCAGTCTGTTGGCCAAGTAACTGTCTTCTAAATTTCTTGGTTTAGCACGGTAAGCATGTCTAGGCTTCATCTGTTCTATAAAACATGTCAATATGTATTTTATAAATTCCTGGGGCCTTATTTTTTGCTGATTACTTCAGTGCAGCTTGGACTTCTTCTTTCACTTCCATTGAAATGGTTCCATGCCAGCCAATTCTTTTTTTGGATAATGAATCCATGTATTCCTTCCATCTTCTTTTGATGCTTCCTGGATCATCCAACATTATGCCCATGGCACCCTTCAATATTGCAATTCAAGGTCTGAATTTGTTTTTCAGTTCTTTCACTTTAAGAAATTCTGAGCAAAGACTCTGAGTATTGCACTAGAAAGCCAAAAGGTTAAAACAAAGAGGAAAAATTGCTAAATTAAGGGAGATAAACACAAGATTTTAAGTGATAACTCAAGAAGACAAAGAGAAGTATTACAACAATATGTGGAAAGATCTGGGAGTTAGAAAACAAAAAGGAAAAAAAGTCACTCAGCATTCCTCAAATTGTAGGGCATACACGAAACTATTAAAGAAAAAATTACCCACCATGAATCCTGTACCCAGCAAGATTATTCATCAAATATAAAGGTGAAATTAGGACATTTTCAGATAAACAGAGACTAAAGAAATTTCAGCAAATGATTAAAGAAAGTGAACTACATGAAGAAGTGGCATTAGGATTGGAGGAAAACTTATCAACAACTTACATAATGCAAATGTCATAACCTTGCTTGCAGAAAGAGAAGAAGATTTGAAGCACTTGCCACAGAAGATCAAAGACCACAGTTTTCAATATGGATTGCATCTCAACATCAAGAAAACAAAACGTCTCACCACTGAACCAATAGGCAACATCCTGATCGAAGGAGAAAAGATA
>NW_006399761.1:22510520-22524439 GCF_000299155.1 Elephantulus edwardii | reverse complement strand
TGCAATGCTAAAAATATCACACATGAGGCTTTAGAGAGGAGACATTTATTTTTTCACTGTTCTGAGCCTTCAGATACAGATTTTGACTCTTAGGGAAGTCATATTTTCTCTGTCTCAATGTCTAGTAATACCAGCACTCCCTGGCCTTCCTTGGTGTCTGTCTTGGGGTATTCTGCTTTACTTTAAAAAAATAACTCAGAAATTATTAGATGTAGGATCCATCATGCTGTGGTATTGCCTCATAGCTTAAGAAGTCCCTATTTCTAAACAGGGCTTTCCTGTTTATAAATCAATACGTATAGGACCAGACTTTCAATACACACTTTGTGGGCAAAATTCAATCTATAGCATTCCTCTTTGTGAAACACTGTTGGTGACTGTGAAACACAGTGTATATGAATTGTGTATGCACGTCAATATAAAAGTTTCTTAAAAACTAACATTGACGAGAAGCTAGGATGAGTTAGCAGGAGGCTTGAGAGTCTTAGCAGCATAGTTCTGTTACTCCATCCTCCTCTTCTCAGATCTTGTTGTATAAGGAGGCCGTCTACTGTGTTGTTGCTGGGGATAGGAGGAAAAAGAAAGGCTATCAATGTTGTGGCAGATGTATGCCATTTCAGGACATCTAATTTTGATAAGCATACTGCTCTCTGCTGGAATTTATAGGTTCAGTGATTGCACCTAATCCCATTTAGGGTCATTGAATTTCAGAACTGAAGCTTAATGATCTTAGCGTGAAAAAGAATCTGCTTGATTTTAGTTGCTAGCATTTTCTACTTATTTCTGAAGTCATTCACTAGAAATACATGATTTACGTTCAGAGCATTTTGTTAAAGGTGACGTGTTATGTGGTAATTGTATCCATAGAAATGGATTTATGAGGAGTCTTTGAGTGGGAATGTATTTTTTAATGAAAAAAAAATTTTGAAATCTACTTTCTAAGGTTGTATTCTAATCTGGTTATTCTTTCCCCACCTCTTCAAAAATCAGCTTTACTGAGATAGAATTAACGTACCAAAAACGTCACCCTTCACACCATGGAATACTACGCCGCATTGAAAAACAAGGAACTCATGCAATATTATTCAAAATGGATGACGCTGGAGGACGTTAAGCTGAGTGAAATATCTCAGTCACAAAGGGACAAATACCACATAGTGCCACTGTTGTAGAATGGGTCTAGCATCAGGGTGGGGGTATGACAGAAAAAACTGGATAAATTATGTATATCGTATTGAAACAGATGAGGGAAAGAACAGATTATAGATGATATATGATTGAGTATTATGGTTAGCACAGGAATCCAGATTTAAGGTTGCATAGAGAAGTGTACTCGGGGTGGGGCTGGGGGGGGAAGGAATGGGGAATTGTATACTAATGAAGGAATTTTTTTCTTTTTTTTTTTTCGGAGAGGGGAGCGAACTGGTGGGGAGGGGTGGGCAGGGAGAAAAGTGCAACAATGAATGAACGGAAGTCCAAAACTTCTGTAAATGTTTATTAAAATTAATAATAATAATAAAAAAGTTTAAAAAAGTCACCCTTCAAAGTGTACAGTTGGGTGGGTTTTGTGTGTTCTCAGAGTTGTGTGACCGTCAGATCCTGGGATGGCACAAATGTTCGTGTTTGATCACTGAACAATGTGGGAAGCTCTGGAGGTTGGGGGGGGGGTTCAAGCTACCAACCCACAGGATAGTAAAAAAGAACTCAAATTCATTGCCACTGAATCACTTTAGACTTATAGTTAGTCTCCATAGTTTCTGACTCAAAACTGAGCTGCTTCTGGTACAGACCTCCATTAGTTTCTGAGGCTGTAAATCAAATAGGAAGAGATTGTATTCAAGGCTAATCCATGTTGTAGGAGCTCAGGTGGCCCAGTGGCAAGAAGCTGCGCTACAATCCCAAAGGCCCGCGTTAGATGCCATCAGCTGCTCCATGGGAGAAGGATGGGCAATCTCCTCCCATGCAATTAACTTCTTCTGAAAACCTTCCAGAAGGTCAGCTGTTGTGACTCTATGGCAAGCAACAATCAAGGTTGTAACTGGTAACAGTATTTCATTCCTTTTACAGCTGCATAATATTCCATTGTGTGGATATGGGTGGTTGCTTGTGTATTGTATGCAGAGTCAGAACCGACCTGTAGCTGACCCTCCGGTGGGTTTTCAGAAGCCGTTAATCACACAGGAGATTGCCCATCCTTCCCCTGTGAAGCAGCTGGTGGCCTCCAACCAGGCACCTTCAGGATTGCAACGCAGCTTCTTGCCACTAGGCCACCAGATCTCCCATGTTTGCTTATCTGTTCATCATCAGTGGTTGAATATTCAAATTACTCCCCCTGTGGTGCTGTTGTGAATAATGCTGCTATATCCGTTTGTGTACACGTTTTGTATGATGAGTGTCATGAGTGTCCTGTTGTTTCCGGCATCCAAGTCCTACCTTTCTCTTGTTAAAACCCTTTTTGGTTGTATTGTAAGTGGTATCCATTTCCCCTCAGAGTCCTTCTGCATCCTCAGCATCGTGCCTTTAAATCTCACACATGAGCTCCTCTGAGCACAGCTTCAGAAGCAAACCATTATTCGCTTCCTCTCACTCTCTGACTCCTTCCTTATTATTGGTGTTTGGGGGAGGCAATGGAGAACCTGCTTGTTCCTTTGTTAAAATCAGAACTAATTAGAGTTAGACACTTAGAGGTTAAAATATCACTTTTGTCACCAATAAAGCTGTTTGAGAAGTGAGGTTTAAAGCTGACATATTGTCGTACCCCACTGTCGCTTCTGTCTTTAAGAACTGTTGTTGTTGTTATGTACCACTGAGTTGCTTGTGACTCACAGTGACCCTCTGTACAACAGCCCTGAAACCTGCTCTATCCTGTGTCAAACTTATTGTCTCTGTCACATCTACCATCATCACCCAGTCAGTGAATCAATCCATCTCATCGAGGGTCTTCCTCCCTTGTGCTCTCTCATCACTCTTCCAAGCATGATGTCCCTTTCCAAGGACTCCTTGCAACACACCCAAAGTACGTCAGATGAAGCTTCAGAATCCTTGCCTCCAAGGAGCAGCCCGGCTTCACCCTCTCCGGGACAAACCTGTTTGTTCTCCTGGCAGTCCATGGTCTATTCATTACTCTTCTCCAGCACCAAAGCTCAAAGGCATCAATTCTCCTTCTATCACCCCCAGTCATTGTCCAGCTTTCTGACTCATAGCAAGTAATAGTGAAGACCATGGTCTGGATTAGGTGCACCTTAGTCTCCAGACTGATATCATTGCAAATACTTTGACACTGACTCAGTCTGGTCCAGAGCGTAAAGTTTATATTCTTAGCATCTTTTAAATAAAGTAACATGCCCCAGTCATGACCTGTGAATGAATATTGGTCAGTTACCAATGAGGTAAGGGATAGGGCCTGACTATTGCTTGAGGATGTCCCTGAACGTGGGATCAGGCCCAGCTCACAACCAAACCACTGGTGTGGAGTCGATTTGAATGTCTACTGACCTGCAGGACAAAGTAGAAATGACCTGTAGATAGTTGCTGAGGCATAAATTACAGAAGCAGACTGCTTAAGCCTTCTCCTCTCAAGCAAGCTGGTGGGTTCGAAATCCTGATCTTTCAGTTAAGCACACTACCTCCCAGCATTCGTGAGAAGCAATGCCACAGGAATACTGGTGACTAAAGTCTTCTTTTTTATTTCAAAATAATCTGAGAGCAGTCTAACATGAATTGACTATAAAGTGTTATTCCAGAACTCCTTACTGCTTTTAATAATATGTAAGGCTTTCAGTAACCTCGCTTAAACATATTAACAACAAAAAAATTAATACAGTTAAAACCACTATGAGCAGGTTGCCTCTTTCAAAGTTTTATAAACATCCATTTACTTCACATTTCAAATTGTGAGTAATTTCAGCAACAAAGTTCATGGGAAGAAACGGATACTAGGAATATAACTGCCCTGTGAGAAAGAACATGAACACTAAAAGGAAGAAGATAAATTTTGTTTGCAATTGAATTCTAAGTCATGAGACTTTTAAAAGAAAATCTATTTTTCTCTGGAAACATTACACTGGATTGATGAAAGTTCACAACGTATCTTATGGTGAATGCCTGTCGGAAAATAATCAAACCAACAAAGGCAGTAACACATCCATATGAGAAGTATTCTGTGTACTTGCTGAATTATTAAAAAGCCTGACTCTATAAAATCTGAAGAAATTGAGCCTTCAGCTCTCAACGTTACAGCCTTTTGTTCAATCTGGACTCATCATTTCAACAAAAGACCTGTGGCCTCAAAGCTGTAAACTTATGTATTATGATCTTAAATAGAAATGCTATTCAGGACAGAAATTTACTGAAATTAAGTTGTCAAGATATTGAAAAAGAATTCAAGTTGCTGAAATAATAAAATAGTGACTATATACGGAGGGCTGGAGAGGGCGGGGGTAACAAAACCTCACAAAGACTTTTTTTCTAAATAAGACTGTTCATCTGTTGTTGTTGTTGTTATTGTTATGTGCCATTGAGTTGCTTGCGACTCATCGCGACCCTATGCACAACAACCCTAAACTCTGCTCTGTCTTGTGCCAATCGCACTGTCTCTGACACACCCATCCCGATAACCCCAGTCACTGAATCAATCCACCTCATAGAGGGCCTTCCCCTCCTGCGCTGTCCCTCCACCCTACCCAGCGTGATGTCCTTCTCCAAGGACCGTCTCTTCTTACAACACGTCCAAAGTATGTTAGACGGAGCCTCAGGTGTCATCAAATTGAGTGTGACTCATAGTGACTCTATGAAACAACATATCTGAACCCTGCCCTATCCTGTGCCATTCTCATCACCTCTGACACACTTGAGTCCTTTGCTGCAGTCACTGTATCATCTATCTTGCTGAGGCTCTTCCTCTTTTCACTGACCCTCCACCTTCCCAAGAATGATGTCCCTTTCAAAGGAATAGTCCCTCCTAACAACCTGCCCAAAGTATGTGAGATGAAGATTTACCATCCTTGCCTCCAAGGAGCACTCTGACTGCACCTCTCAAAGACGTATATCTGTTTGTTGTTTAGGCAGCCCATGGGTTGTTTAGTACTCTTCTCCAGCTCTACAATTTAAAGACATCAATTCTTCTTCTCTCATCGTTATTCATTTTCCAACTTTGAGATGCATAGCAAGTGATTGAAAAGACCATGGCTTGAATCAGGAGCACCTTAGTCTTTAAACTGACATCATTGCTCCCCAGCATTTTGGAAAGGTCCTTGACAGTAGCCTTTTCCAGTGCTTTTTATCTTTTGCTTTCTTGACTGCTGGTGCTAAGGATGTTGGCTTTGGATCCAATCAAGATGAAATCATTGACAATTTCAATCTTTTCCATCTCTCATGATGTTGCCCATATGTCTAGGGGTGAGGATATTTATCTTCTTGAGGATGCTGTATAATCCATATTGAAGGTATAGTCCTTGGTATTCTGTAGCAGGGGCCTCAAATCTTCCTCACTTTCAGAAAGTAAGGATATGCCGCATCTAATGCAGGTTATTGATGAGTCTTCTTCCTTTCCTGATGCCACATTTTTCTTCCTGGAGTCCAGCTAATTGAATAATTTGTTCAGCATACTGACTGAATAGCTAGGGAGAAAGGATACAGCCCTGGTGCACACCTAACAAAAGGGAAGGATTACTTGAACTTCAGTTCTGTTGAAGACTATAGATCCTTTGTTAATTAACTCAAACCTCATTTTGTACAGTTAAACCTCAAAGTATTGTTACAGAGAACCTAGTTTACACAAGATGTGATTGTCATCCCAGAGGTATTCCCAACCTCTTCTTTCTTGTCTCCCTGTAATTACAGAGGTGACAGTAACCACACACTTTCCCAGGCTCCTTCATAGAGAAAGATAGTCATGTGGGCCCATTCTGAACAACAACAACAAAAAAATGCAAGAAGAAATGTGCTGGAAGGATGCCATGAGATAGTTCTCAGGAAGTTTAGAGAGGGCGAGACAGACAAGTAAACAGAGAACTCTCTTCAGAAGTGTTCTCTGCTTCATGCCTTTGCATACAATTGTGTTCATTGTAGGTTGGCTTTTGTTTGTTTGTTTGCTTTTGTTTCTTCCTTCCCCTCCCTTGTGGACTGTCAAATTGGATCCAACTGGCACAGGAAATTTCCCTCCTTCTCCAGCAGAGCATCTAGTGGATCTGAACCACATGCCTTCGGGATTGCAGCACAGCTTCTTGCCATGAGGCCATCAGAGCTCCCTATGATTATAGGGGTTTTTGTTTTGTTTTGTTTTGCTTTCTCAGCGGTTGCAAAAAGCTTTATTGTTTCATTTGGTCCAAGGCGTGGGCGAGGGGCCTCTGGGTGGATAAGATTCTACATCAGAGTGCGAAAGATAAGTTTGCTGCTTGTTGACAGGGGGACGCAGAGGTTCCTCCCTGCAGGTCCCCGCAGGCCCCTAGTCTTGCTTGAGGGTGAGACACTCAAAGAGATACTCGCTCAGCCCAGCCTGGGGGGCTGCCCAGTCTTTTAATGTTGGTCACCCATCTTCTTCAGCAGTTTCACTTCCTAATTCAGGAACTGGTTCTCCAGAAAGTCACAGAGATAGGGGTCAGTGTGGGCGGAACCCACAGCGTGCAGATCCAGAAGGGCCTGGTTTAGGTTCTTCTCCTAGGCCAGTGCTGCTTCCATGGCGGCCAGGGTTTTACCCCACTTATCCTTGGATGGCTTCTGTGTATCTTGGAAGAGGACACGGATGCCGCACTGGTTTTGCAGCTTGAAGAGATTCTCAGAACTCTTGCGCTTAGCCAACTCACAGAAGAAGTGCCCCACGCCTTCCAGGGCCACATCATCGTGGTCAAAATAAAAACCCAGAGACAGGTCGATGTAAGAGGCCCCCATGTTCAGGTTGACCAGACGGTTGACTCACTCCTCCGCTTCGGTGGAATAATTTTGACGGATCTGAGAGCTCATAGGTTTGGGGGCTAACAAAAGACGGTATTAGCTGGTCCCAAAAATAGGAGATGGCTAAGATGGTCCCGAGGTTACCCTGGAGGTGAAGTTGCAGGGTAGTCGGAGGTTGGAAGCGGGGGAGACACCGGGTCTGCTCCATCCAAACACTGTTGAAGCAAGACAAATCCATGGGACCTCTGGGGAACTGATTATAGTTTTTGCAACCCATCATCTAGGGACCGTTAAGAAAAGGAGTCACAGAGATCCAATGTCCTTACACTGATAAGCCATCAGCAGACACCTGACTAGGGATGGCTTATACACAAACTCTTCTTGTTTAACTGGTAGTTTCTAACTGAAAGTAGTTTCTAAAAGTACTTTTAGTTGAAAATGTTATCAAATTTGTAAAGAAGACTTTTATAAAAGCTGAAAAATACAGTCTGAAAGAGAATGCTAAACATGAAATCCTTTACAAATGCCTATTTGCTTCTGAAATAGTATCCTTTTTTAGTAGGACTTCTGTGGTTTTAAAAGATATCATTTCCACCGGGGTTGTTGGTGCCTTCAAGTTGACTGTAATTCATAAAACCCTAGGCAAAACATCTCTGAAGCCTGTCCCACCTGAGCCAATCTCACCGCCTCTGATACACCTACCCCCGCTGGCACAGTCACTGGGTCAGTCCATCTTATCCAAGGTCTTCCTTTCCTGCGCTGGTCCCTCCAGCCTTTCAAGCATCATGTATTTTATTTCTTCAAGGACTGGTCCCTTTTGGCAACAACATGCACAAAGTATGTGAGATGGAGCTTCAAAATCCTTGCCTCCAAGTAGCAACTTGGTTTCACCCTCTCCAGGACAAACTGTTCTCTTGACAGTCCATGATATGTTCAGTACTATTTTGTAGCACCACAGCTTCAAGGTATCAATTCTTCTGTCGTCCTTATTCATTGCCCAGCTCTCTGAGGCATAGCAAGTAACCGCAAAGACCATGGCCTGGATCAGGAGCACCTTAGTCTCTAGACTGACATTGTTGCTCCTCAGCACTCACACATTAGATTTCCCTACTGCTATTAGTCTTTTGATTTCCTAGCTGCTAGTGCTCAGAGAATTGATTGTGGAACTGAACAAGCTGGAATTGTGAATAATCTCAATCTCTTCACTGCTGCCAATTGGACCAGTCAGTGGTGAGAATCTTTGTTTTCTTGATGTTGAGTTTCAATCTATATTTAAGGCTGTAGTCCTTGACCTTCTGCAGCAAACGTTTCACATCCTCCTCAGTTTTGGCAAACAAGGTTGTATCATTTGCATAGTGTATATTATGGAAAAATGCTGCCCCCCAAATTATATATGTAATTAAGTTATATATAGCTGTTGACTCAGTTATCAAAAAATTCACTGTCTCTTGTACTAAATTTCATTTTGTAGATAAACACAATAACTGAAGAAATTCTGCTTCTTAATATTCTTGTCAACTATGCTTCTAAATATAAGTTCACTAAAATTTAAATTGAAGGAACAGAATAAGAGAAAACTTTTACAACGATGATAAGTAAAAATTGATTATCCACCCAAAAACTTCAAAGTAATTGTCTTCCAAAATAATGAAATTTATTCACACTTTCTTTTAAAGTTAAGCAAGATTTTTTTTTAACGTGGTGATTGCAAAAGGGTATGGTGATTATGACAAAGCACCTTTCAGAATTACGAAGCTGATTGAAAACTCTGGACTGTTTTACAGAACCATGTCTTTAAGCTAAAAAGAGTATGCATTAACAGGGCCTGAATTGTGTTTCAAATCTATTTTTTAATTAAAACAGGGTAGTCAATTACTAATTCCTAGAATTTCCATTTACATGAAGCAGACATTTACTACCAATCCATTATCACTACAATAAAGAAGAATCCAGGAAAATCTCTGGTATCTTCCACTTTTAGAAATTTAAGTAAATAATTTCTAAGAAATTCTTTCATTAGATGCTCTGCATTAGTGCATTTATTTTACTATAAATACATCTACATCTTTTTCTTTTAAATTTTTATTCAGTCACTATTTGTTTATAAGGTTAGCTTCGTTATAGGGTTAAGAGTAAGAAAGCATTGAGTGTGCCTGAAGTTGGAGGAAACAAGGCTGGATGAGACTGTCTCTGTCCTTGAAGATACTTTCTTTACAGAATATCAGGTAGGCACATACACCAGCATACTGTACCAGTATAGAAACATGAAAAGATGTTCAACTGCATTAGCCATCAGACAAATGCAATCAAAACAGCATGGAAGAGGAAGACCCCAGATGAGATGGATTGATAGAGTAACTGGGACAATGGAGGTAGTTACGTCAGAGTCAGTCAGACTGGCTCAAGGCAGGGTTCACAGGTGTTGTACATAGTCACAGGCTACTCAGTGACACATAACAACAACAACGAGATACCATGTCACTCTCAATAGGATCTTCAAGATGAAAAGAAGATGAAGAATTACTGGTATTGGAAAATGGAAAATAACACCGTCGAGAAATTGGAATCTGTATTCATTGTTGGTGGGGATGCAAAATGGCATAGCTGTAGGGAGCCCTGGTGGCAAGAAGCTGTGCTGCAATCTCGAAGGCAAGCAGTTCAAATCCACCAGATGCTCTGCTGCAGAAGAATGAGAAATCTCCTCCTGTGTCAGTTAGATTCAATTCGATGGTACACAATAAAGGGGCAAAAAATGGGGGGAGAGAATTAAAGAAAAAAATAATAAATAAGGGTACAGCTGTTATGGAGCCCAGTTTGGGGGTTTCCCCAAAACCTCGATTTCCCAATGCAATGCGTCTTTTAATTTCCTGACTGTTAGTGCCAAGAGTGTTGCTTGTGGAGCCAAACAAACTATACTAGTCCCACAACTCTTGATGATTTGCAAGATTATTTGTCTGGTATTAAGGTTGCTAGAGACCAGAGGGGGCTAACTGTAATGGGGGCAGGGAGCAAGCCAGCTTTTAGGCTAACACCAGAGGGAGAAAAAACTGAGGGGGTGGGGGGTGTAAGAGAAAATGCAAATCATTGCACTACTTGATGACCTTGCCAGCAGCCTTTTGTCCATTGTCTTGTCTTTCTTTTCTGCTCCAATTTGTACACACAGTATAGTGTTCACTTGCCAAATGTTTATGATAGAAGGGATCAAGATTATAAATTACATCTAACCAGTAGTCTTCTTTATAATCAACCATCTTCTTTTTGTCCACCGTCATGATGACACACCACAGAAACAATTTGCCTCTCCTCACAAACAGCAAAACAATCCAGAGAAACTCTCTACATACATGGGCTTGTCATCAATGTCAGTAATACCAGACTTCAAGAATCTAGAACCATCCGTTAGCTGCTGCTTCTTTTTTGTTTTAATCCTTCAGCTTCTTAACAGAATGGGAACCAATTTTTGATCACAGCAAAGTTGCAAGCAATGCTTTGGTCTGGATGGTTCAAGATGATCACCTGAGTAGTGAAGCCACCTGCTTCCACTGAAAGGCCGTTTGTCATCACCAACCACAAGTTGTTCATCTTTCAAGAGATGTTGTTGACAATGAAGCCTACATTGTCACCAGGTGGCGCTTAGCTCAAGAATTCATGGTGCATTTCAACAGACTTTACTTCAGTGGTAATGTTCACTGGGGCAAGGGTGAACACCATTCTGGTTGAAGACACCAGTCTCCAGTCGGCCCACTGGGACAGTAGCAGTATCACCAACCTTGTAAACCTACTAGAGAGTCAGATTCAAGAACTTTACAGTTGGGTTCACTGATGGGACAAGGCAATCCAAAGTTTCAAGCAGTGTGTTTCCACTGGAATTGTCACTTTTTTTTTTACATGTTTAGCAAATATGTTTTCTCTGAAATGTGTGCTTTGGTGGGCTGAGGCTCAGTTGGCGTCAGTGCAGAACAAAGATAAGGTTAGGGTGTTGTTACCACTCGAATGGGTAACTTTCCATCCCTTGACCCAAGGCATGCTGACGCTTGATGTTGATACCCAACAGAAATAGGTACAAATGTTATTGTGCTAAGAGTTGTAGCTAATTTTCTTAATGTAGATCTTGGCTTCCTTGATAATTTTCTCTGATCTCTTCTGGCTGTAGAGCCAAAAGTAATGTAACTACAGTGAGCCGGGCGCAGGGCGGCGGGCCGGGCAGATGGAATTTGAGTGAGAAATATTATTAAAATAATTAGTTTTAGAGCCTCCGAGGGGAGCAGTGAGCCTCAGCCGGAAGCAGCGTGACTCGGTGGGGAGCATTGAGTTGTGGCAAGACTCACCAGCCAGGAGCCCGCTTTTTCTTTTAAGGGACCTTTGGCAGGAGATCTGCCCAGTGTACTACAGATTCTAATTTCTTTTTTTAAATTATTACTATTATGTTGTTGTTGTTGTGTACCGTCAAATCAGATCCGACTGGCACAGGAGGAGATTGCCCCTCCGTCTCCAGGGGAGCATCTGGTGGATTTGAACCACGCACCTCTGGGATTGCAGTGCAGCTTCCTGCCACTAGGCCCCCAGAGCTCCCTAGATTCTAATTTCTTAACTGCTGCTCTCATGAATGTTAAGGGTGAATCACGAAAAAGATACCTTTGACAACTTATATCTTTCTCCTTTTTTTTTTTTTTTTACCGTGCCTCCTACAGGTCTACTTTTGCGGACTTTTGTTTTCTTTATTGATTTTTGTTGCGGTGTTATCTATACCGAAGGCTGTAATGCTGTTTTGCTTTCATCAATAAGTGGACAGAGTTCTCTTTACATTCATTTAGGTTTTATCATCTGCATTTTGCCGGGTGTTACTGAGTCTTCCTTCAGTCTTTGGTTTTCAGAGGCAGTTAATTGCATGGGAAGGGACTGCCCGTCCTTCTCCTGCGGAGCAGCTGGTGGATTTGAACAGTGTGCCTTCAGGATTGCAGCGCAGCTTCTTGCCACTGGGCCACCACAATTCCCACCCATATGCTAAGTGAAAGAAGCCAGATATGGAGGTCACAGTGTTTATTGTTGTTGTTGTTGACTGCCTTCGAGTTGAGACGACTCATAGCAACCCTATGAACAAAGGATTTGATTGAAACCCCTCTACAACTAACCACATTTATCAAAGTTCATAGGGTTTCCTGAGGCATGTTATTTAGGAAGTGGATGCCACTCCTACTTCCAAGCAGTGTGTATTATCTCACTTAAATTAAATGTGCAGAGTATGAAATTCTATAGAGACAGAAAACTCGGTAATTGGTTGTCAGGGGCTAGGTGGAGGGAGGGAGGAAATACGAATGGCCCTGAGGACCGACTCACAGCTGACCCTCAGAGGCTCAGAGGCAGGAAATTACGTGGGAGGAAACTGCCCATCCTTCTCCATCGGACCATCTGGTGGATTTGAACATTTACCTTTGGGGTTGCAGTGCAGCTTTTTACCCTTAGGCCCGGTATACCAGTGAATTTTTGGCTGATGGAATTGGAGAGTGAAGACAGCTGCACAATCTTCGTGAAAGTACTAAATGCGCCAGAACTGGACACTGTCAAATAGTGAATTCTCTGGTATGCGTATGAGACCATTTCATGTAAATTGCTAATTTTCCCTGGTGACAGCCCACAGACCCATCTTCCCTCCCCTCCATACCCTCTACCCTCCGACGTCCACTCCTCTAACTGCTCTTGGTGTTGTCCAGGGAGCGCTTGGGACCCCTGGGCGCCTGAGCACTGCTCTCTCTCGCTCGCTTTCTGCTTCTCGCTGAACTCAGTGCGCATGCGTGTCCACCTCACTCGCCCATGGAAGCTGAAGTTCAGAGGTGATTTTTCTCCAGGGAGTCGGTTGATGTCAGTGGCTATCAGGAAAGCTGTGGACGACTGTGTGGTAAGAAAGTATAACGCTCAACCTTCAGAACAGTATTTAGGCCCCTGTGTGCCCCTCTGTTGCCCACCCTTACCCTAATGTTGTGCTCTGAAAACCTTGTTGACTGGCGAACACTGGACTTCTGAAAGCAGTGACATCAATGACCTGAAGCCATTGCTGGTTCTCAATAGTAACTTGGTGCAGGGACCCTGGCCTTGCTGTTGTTGGGAAGGTGAATGGAAGTGGCGTGTCTAAAGGCTCCCAGTAGAGGTGCTGAGTGAACGGTGCTTCATTGTGCTGGCCCTGCCCTTCTAGATGGGCCTCATGCTGCTGCAGGTTCTGGCCTGGGCTCCCAGGAGGGCTCTGAGCCTGGCCACTCACCTCACTAGTGGAAGTGAATGAATGGGAATGGCTTAAGTGCACCAATGAAAAGAGTTGTTACTGCAAGGTACCACCAAGTATGATCCCTAGTGACTCTGTCTGTGAACAACAGACCTGTCTATCCTGTGCCAACCTCACTCTCTCTGACACGGGTGAGCCTTTTGATGCAGTCACTGTGTCAGACCATCTGGTTGAGGGTCTTCTTCTCTTTCGCCATCTCTCTCTCTCTCCAGGGAATAGCCTATCCTCGCGACAGGACCAACATGTATGAATTGAGGCTTCCCATCCTTGCCTCCGGGCAGCCCTCTTATTTGCTTTCACCCCCTACACCTTCCACATATAAGGTACCTGAACCTGGTACAGGTGTGTCCTTACTGCTCTTGTGTTCAAACACACCTGTCTAAGAGTCCAAGGACACAGAAGCGTAGTCTCCACCAAAGACTCTTAGAACTCTGCTAATTAACACAGACCCATCCTCTGTCATCTTCCGTTCTACCCAAATTTTCATTTGTTCACTTGAATCTCAGCTCATAAAATCACTTTTTGTCCTTCATCGTATTATACTAAATATTTTCTTCTTTCCTCAGTTCTGATCCTCCTTCTCCCTAATTCCATGCAAATGTCTCTTCTTTAATGCATTCGTTCATTCTAACCTCTTGAAAGAAAAAAACAAAACAACCAACAGCAACACTAAGGGTATTTGAAAAGACAATGCACTTTTTACCAGACACCTAGTAATTCTATTCTTTTATTAAATTTTTTTAAAACTAAA
>NW_006399761.1:22505016-22505974 GCF_000299155.1 Elephantulus edwardii | reverse complement strand
CAACTCTTTGTTATTGTGAACAAAGCTGCAATAAGCATGGATGAGGATATATATGCTTGGGTTTTGGTTTCTTTAGGGTATATTCCCTGTAGTGGTATTGCTGTGTCAAGTGACATTTTTATTTGCAACTTTATGAGAAAGCGCCATACTGCCTTCCACAGTGGTTGCACCATTTTATACTCCCACCAACAGTGAAGAAGAGTTCCAGTTTCTCCACAACCTCGCCAGCATTTGTTGTTTGCTGTTCTGTTAAATTTTGCTGTTCTCATGGTTGTTTTGATTTGCATCTCTCTGAGAGCTAGGGATTTTGAGCATTTCTTCATGTGCTTATTGGTCATCTGAATGTCTTCTTTGGTGAAGTGTCTGGATGCCCATTATCACTTCTCGTATTCAATATTATTTTGGAAGTCTTAGCTATAGCAATAAGAAAAGAGTATGAAATAAGTGGTATCCAAATTGGCAAAGAGGAGATAAAAATTATCTCTAGATGCAGATGATATGATAGTATATTTAGAAAAATCTCCAGACTCAGCAAGAAAACTACTGGGCATAGTTGACCAAATCAGTTATGTAGCAGGGTAGAAGATCAACATAGAGAAATTGATCGGATTTCTCTACAGTGACAAAGAGAAGATAGTACTGTACCTAAGAAAACAACATCATTCACAATAGCTAATCTCAAGATTAAATACTTGGTAGTGAATCTAACGAGAATCACAAAGGATCTATTTAAAGAAAATGACAAAACATTACTACAATAAACGAAAATAAACCTGGAGAAATGGAAGAACATGCCTTGCTCATGGACAGGGAGACTCAATATTGTGAAAATGGCAATACCACCAAAAGCAATTTACATGTTCCATACAAATCCAATAAATAACAATTCTGTTTTTCCAAGCATGATTTTTGTAAGGAATAAGACATTTGAACTTTCTGAGCTCTAGGTTCCTCGTCT
>NW_006399761.1:22497771-22504601 GCF_000299155.1 Elephantulus edwardii | reverse complement strand
AAATGTAAAGAAATTCCTGTCTTATGATTTAATCATATCTCTGAATATCACTTATCTGGAAAGGTAGATAATAACTATTACAAATTAATATTTCAAATAATATTGCCGAAAGCAAACAGAGGAAACCAATTAAAGTTATAAATATTTTTTATCCTTCCTGAAAACTTAGATTATAATCATCATTCAACATCCAGGAAAACATATTGCCCACACCCAGAAAGAAATCATGAGAACTAGAATTCATGATTAAATAAACAAAACAAGCATTTTCATGTAGAGCCACCTCTGCACAATTGTTTTACGTAAATGTAAAATTAGAAAAATAGTGGTTAATGTTTCTTCCTTTTTTGATAACTTAAGTCCAAAAAGAGTGGGTGAATCAGCCTTACCTTGGAACCTAATATTCACACTAAAGAAAACATCTTAGGAATTTTTAATCAGTACAATAAAATATATATATACTGAAAACTCTTATTATCCACTCCACTCCTATAATAAATTTCATCAATTTCTTATTTATTGATGTTGTTGTAGTCTACCATTGGAGTTGGAATCAGCCCATAACTCACAACTCCAATGGATTTTCAGAGGTGATCAATGGCACGGGAAGAGATTGCCCATCTTTCTGCCATAGAGCAGAGGGTGAATTCAAACTGCACGTCTTTGGGTTCACAGCTGAGCTCCTAACCACTGAGCCACCAGAGCTCCCTCTTGTTTATAAAAGGCAGTCTATTTAAAGCATTTTCAGAACACTTAATTTAACACTGTCATCTGTGTTCTGTGTCAAAGATCTGGGTTAAAAAAATTCATCTAGACATATGATTATCGGAATAATTACTCTGTCATGTTCTAGCGTAGTCTATGATTGAATGAAAATCAGTAGGATCTGTAGTTTGTACCAAAATAAAAAGAAGACAAAAGACATTTTTAAGAATTTCTCAGTTATTTTAGAATTAGTCTTCTCTTCAACCATTAATCTAAGCATTTGCTTTAAAAAAAATAGGTTCGTGTTGCCCAGCTCGAAGTAGGGCCCAATCTATGCTCTTTCTGTTTTAATCTTAAATCTCTGGTTCTCTTGGATGTTCCTCCTGTCCCTTGAGAACTCCGCCAGGCTCTGCGTCTCCTTCACCCTTGTACTCTCTGACCCTTACGGGTCTCCTTGGCCTGTTCTTGATTAAAACCGTCCCCGTGCATCCTGAGTCTGAAATCCCTGCCTCCTGTCAGCCCTGTGTTCTCCGTGTGCCCATCTTGTTTTGTCTCCTTCCAGTTTAGATTTTTAGAAACCCACAAAACATGTGAATGTGACTTTTAGAATAGCTCTTAAAATGTATTAGTTTTTGTGTAATCACATACATTGGGTTTTGTACATGGACTTTGTATTATATATAAACATTCATATATATGATATTTTGTACCATGAATTTCACTACTACTTTGTGCCTATTATCACCTTTTTCCATTTGAAATATCAGCAGCCTGGTCAATTTACAATCCTTCCTCAGCACATATTGCTACTCTTCAACATCTTGTGGGTTTCCCCTGAATTTCTGTTAAAATACTTCCAAGGATCCTATTGTATCATTTGCTCCATGTGTGTTTGCCCTTTGAACGTCACTGTGAGTCAATGTAGGGACCACAGAGGTCAAACAATGAGGCAGAGGAGAGAGCAGATTCTACCAGAAGGTCAGTGACTTGTCCAAAGTGACATAGCTAGTCAATGTTAAATCCCAAACTCAGAGTAGGTTTCCAGATTTCTACTTCAAATTTCCCCCAGTAGCCCAGGCTATGTTGAGGGTAAGAGAAATCTTAACTAAAGCTTTAAAAGCACTTTCTTTCATTACCTGACATGGTCAGAGAAGAAGAACATCAACTCTAAATATAGGGTTTGAAGAGCAGGTATCAGAAGGTGTTTGAGAGGATGAATAGAAAGAAAATGTGTGTCCAGTATGAAGACCACTGGTTACTGGTCACTCATCCCTTGCGATGATCCAGGTAACCTATGGGAACCCCAAGATTCTTCCAGGTGGTGATAGGCTTGGTGAGAGAATGAGGTCACAAGGTAGACAGTTTAAAGGTGTGAGATAGCCAATCAGGAGGTCAGAACCCTAGAAGGCAGATGGGATTGGGTGGAGGGACCAGTAGAGGAGCTTAGAAGGGACTTCAAGGACTAGTTCTGTGGTATTTTTAATTTCCCCCAGGTCTCATGTGTAATCATATCTAATTTTCTTAGAGGTGTTTATTTTCTTTTTTTCCTTCTTGATTATTGTATTGTGCTTTGAGTTTCAAATCATAGTGGCTTTTCAATTATCCATGCATATTTGTCTTTATTACATTGATGGTAATTAATGACAGTAATTAAATATGGTATAGTGTTAACGTCCTCTTTTAATTGTCTTTCCCTCAGCCAAATTATTATCTTTCTACTATCTATTGCTGTTTGCTTCTCCCTCTTTGCCTCACTTCATAGCCATTGTAACCATCTAAGAGGGATTCTGAGTGTAAATGTTCTCTAAGATATTTATAATAGTGATCCTATACCACAAATGGCCTTTAGATACAGACTTAGGTCGCTGAGCATCACTTCCTCTAGGTTTATTTGTGTTATTATGCAGTGATTTGCCGAGTCCTTATCTTTCTTTAATGTTTTGTAATACTCCAATGTGTCAGTGTAGTGTAGTTTTCAGCCATTGATAAGGACTGATTGTTTCAGTCTCTTTGTTGTGGTATATAATGCTTCAATAAACACCAGTGTGTATGTATTAGTTTATGTCACCACCCTTATTCTTTAGGAAATATAGAATAGATGTTTTTTTTTTATAGAATTCACTAATAGCTAACAATCGCTAATATTGGTTGTTAAGTGCCGTTGAGTCGCAGGCGATTCATAGCGACCCTATGAAGGAGAGTCCTCAACACGGGTTTCTTTCATCTTCTCTCCAGGTTCATAGGTTTTCTGGAGGCAAGCTATTATGGAAGTGGATGCCACTCCTGCTTCCAAGATAATAATGCCTAATAGCTAACAATATTTCAAGAATTCAATTCCATGGATATACCTTTTTAGACTGTTGTAAAACATATCTTGCCCTTAAGGAGGATGGAGACTTGTCGGTTGAACAATCACAGTTGCTCTGAAAACACAGTAATTGCTCAGAGTAGGACATGAACGGCAGGGCTTAAAGGGCCAAAGGAAAAGATCATAGAGTTCTTTGTGGCTGGTTCAAGAATAGGGTGACATGGACTGACTGCCTCCTGTGGGGAATGAGAACATCACAGATGCATTGTTTCTTTAATTTTTTTTTTCTCCTTGAATCCTCTCATCTTTTGCCAGAATGATCTGGGCCAGATTAGAATTTTCATCTCTCATCCCTTCTCTTTCCCTCCCTCTCCTTTCCCTTTCACTCTCCTTTCCACTTCATTCTAGGTGTTGAGTCTGGGACAAACCTTGTTCTTATATCCATGGTATCTTCTTCCTCCCAGTTTCCCTAAGCTCGATCGTCCCCTGATGCTTTATAAAATAATCAAGCTCCATGAGAAGCAGACACCAAAGCCTGGAGGACACTCCTGACTTCCCATCTTCTCATTTCTCAGTTGTGGTTACTTTTTCTTTTTTCTCCCAGAATTCTCTACCTGTGTCTGCGGAGGCATTGCAAGCATTTTGGTATCAAACTGTTTATATTTATGACATCTTGGACACTGCCCCATGTTGTCCCCACATAAATTCAGTATGTCAGTTACTCCTGCCTCCTCCTTCTTTCAAACAGCCTCACTGAAATCTACAGCCCCTGGGATTCTCTCTGTCCTGCTTGGGTCTAGGTCAGGAACAATCACTAGGAGAACAGTTAGAAAAAGAAGAGGACATTGGTGGACAACAGAGAATGAACATCAAGAAAAGACACAGGAAAAAAGGATTTCTGGTGAGAGTGTTTCTGTAAGAAATACATTTATATCCTTTAGTCTAATATTGTTAGTTTAACTAAACTGTATTAACTTAGAAAGATATATTGGTTTTTGTACCTAAAAGTCAAGAAGCTTCCATGAATTAATTCCATACACTAAAAAGCATAATATGACGGGAGTCCAAAGTGAAGGTTGCTTAGTGGAGTGTAGGAGAGGTGGGGGATTGTATACTGATGAAGGAATTTTTCTTTTACTTTTCAGAGAGAGGAGCGAACTGGGGGAGAGGGGTGGGCAAAGAGAAAATAGCAACAATGCTGAATGGAAATCCAAAATGTCTGTAAATGTTCATTGAAATGAATTTAAAAACCATAAAAAGCATAATCATAACAAATTTTCCTCATTTTGTCATATTAATAAGTTTACCCCATGTATTCAACTCATTCATGAGCATGTTGTTATGTGTTGTCGAGTCACCCGCCTCTCATTGAGACCCTATGTACAACAGCCCTAAACCCTGCTCTGTTCTGTGCCAGTCTCATTAGTGACAGCGGTAATGGGTGTAGGTGTGTCAGAGACAATAAGGTTGGCTCAGGATAGAACAATGTTCAAAGCTGTTGTACACAGGGTCACAATAAATCAAAAACAACTTGATAGCACATAACAGTAACAACAACATAGGGAACACAATTACAAATACTTCTTAGACATAGCAAAACCACTCACATGTTTGAACTTTTGGGTTTGAAGATTTGCCCTTTTATTATTGTGCCTTTTACTTGTACACTTGTGAAGATTTTTTTCTTTATTGATTTTTGTTGAGGGGTTATCTATACTGAAGGCTGTAGTGTTTTGTTTTTATAAATAAGTGAACCGACTTCTCTTTATATTCCTTTAAGTTGTATCTGCTGGGTATTGCATGCAGGGTCTACTGCATCTTCCTTCAATCCTGGATTTCAGAAGAAGTTAATTACACGGGAGGAGATTTCCTATCCTTCTCTTGCAGAGCAGCAGGTGGATTTGAACCGCTTGCCTTCCTTATTGCACCATAGCTTCTTGCCACCAGGCCAGCAGAGCTCCCTCCCATATGCTACATGAAAGAAGTCCGATGTGAAGGTCACAGAGTGTATTGTCTCACTGACATGATGTATGCAGAGTATGAAATTCTATGGAGAGAGAAACCTCGATGACTGTCTGTCAGGGGCTAGATGGAGGGAGGGAGGAAATGAGAATGTCTGTGAGAAGCGACTCCCAGCTGACCCTCCCGTGGGCTTTCACCGGCAGTAAATCAGGTGGGAGGAAATATGCCATCCTTCTCCATTGGACCATCTGGTGAATCTGAACACTTGCCTTTGGGGTCGTATCATAGCATTTTACCCGTCGGCCTGGAATACCGGTGAATTTTTGGCGCGTCAAATTGCAGAGTGGACATGGATGCCCAATCTACGTGAAGGCGTCTGAACTGGACACTGTCAAATGGTGAATTTTCTGGTGTGCATATTTTTAGGGGCCCACTTCACGTAAATTGCTAATTTTCCTTGGGGACAGCTCACAGCCCCATCTTCCCTCCCTCCACGACCTCCACCCTCCGTGTCCACTCCCTAACTGCTTGATGCCCTTCATGGAGCACTCACGACCCGTGGGCCCCTGCGTCCCACCCTCTGGCCTCTTGCCTTCTTCCCTGTACCAGTGCGCATGCGTGCTCACCTCCCTCAACCTTGGACGTTGAAGTTCAGAGGTGGTTTTTCTCCAGTGCCGGTTGATGTCAGTGGGTATCAGGAAAGCTGTGGACGACCGTGTGGTGGAGAAGAATAATGCTGAACCTTCAGAACAGTATTTAAGCCCTGTGTGCCCCTCTATTTCCTACCCCTGACCTGATGCTGTACTCTGAAAGTACCGTTGGCTGAACACTGGACTTCTGAGAGCAGTGACCTGGATGATGTGAGGCCATTGCTGATTCTTCCTCATAACTTGGTGCAGGGACAGTGGCCTTGTTGTCCAGAGGTGCTGAGTGAATGGTGCTTCATAGTGCAGGACCTGCCCTTCTAGATGGACCTCATGCTAATGCAGGTTTTGGCCTGGGCCCCCAGGAGGGTACAGGAGCCTGGCCACTCACCTCAGCAGTGGAAGTGAAAGAATGGGAATGGCTTAAGGGCACCAATTAAAAGAACTGTAAGGTACCACTAAGTACGATTGACTCTGTAAACAACAAACCTGAAACCTGTCCTGTCCTGTGTGAACCTCACTGTCTCTGACATGGGTGAGCCTTTTGGGACAGTCACTATGTCAGTCATCTGACTGAGGGTCATCTTCTCTTTCGTCATCCCTCACTCTCCAGGGAATAACCTCTCCTTACAACAAAATGTGTGAATTTAAGCTTCCCCATCCTTGCCTCCAGGGAGCCCTCGTGTTTACATTCACCCCCACACCATCCACATGTAAGGAACCTGAACCTGGTACAAGTGTGTCCTTACTGCTCTTGTGTTCTAAGAGTTCAAGGAAACAGAAACCCAGACGCCATCAAAGACTCGTGTAACTGTGTCGGTTAGCACAGACCCATGTTCTGTCAACTTCAGTTCTGCCCCAAAATGTCTTTAATCCACTTTAATCCCAGCTCATACAATCTCTCACTTCTTGCCCTTCATAGCATTCTTTCCTCAATTCTAATCCTCTTTCCCCATTATTCCATCCAAATTTCTCTTCCACTAGTGCATTGTTTCATTCTTCCCTCTCAAAAGAAATATGAACTTTCAGATGAAAAGACAATGCTCTTTATTATCAGACAACTAGTAATTCTGTTGTGCTCTTTACTTAATTTTTTACATAACAAGATTTACATTTATTTATATATGTATGTATATATATGTTGTTGTTATGTGCTGCTGAGTCGCTTGCGACTCATAGCGACCCTATGTACAACAGCCCTAAACTCCGCT
>NW_006399761.1:22496485-22497671 GCF_000299155.1 Elephantulus edwardii | reverse complement strand
ACCCTCATCAGGATTCTTGTCCTCTGTTTGTTCCTGACTTGGAGCTGGAGGCAGTGCAAGGAGGTTACTAGATGTCTCACCTGCAGCCATCAGTGCAATGTCCCGCAGCTCATTTGGTGGAAGACTTTCAAGTAGCTGGATATTTGTGGTGCAGGACTTTGGGCATTCTGGTGTTTGTGGCAGACAAAATATCTGGCTTGGAGGTTGCCATGTCAAGGAAGTCTCCATGCCCAGGGACCTTTCCATCACTGCAAAGAATCAAGGAAGAAGTCAGTCAGTCCTCGTCAGTGAGGTGCTCCTTCTACCCACCAGCCAAGAATCCCTGTGCCCAACTTGAAGATGAGCACGCTTCAGTTCAAGCTGGATTTAGGGAACAAAAGACCCCTGGAGTTTGTTATTCTAGTTCTGATCCTTAATCTCATGGGTTTGGGTGTGCTTGTGTTTCTTAGGGCTCTTATAAGTCATAGAAATATAATAAAGGTAAAATAAGAATGTGAATACAGTAAGAACAAAGGGAGCTAAGAAGACCCTGGATATGATCTTAAGGCTTTCTTACATGGAACACAATGGACCTTGAACAGTCCCTCCTGGACCAGATGTCACATGGAGGCTGGAAACAGAGTCTTGACCGAGGGTGGTGTTGAAAGTCTTAGAAATAAGTTCTACCTCTTTGTGGCCTCACCACTTCCCAGATGAGATTTGACCCTCCTTTTTCTCTCCTCTATCCCTTTGAACCCACCTGGAAATCTTGCTTCTGAGATGGGTTGATCAGAGATGGAGTAGTAAGTTCCAGAAGTAGAGGACGGTAGAAGGGCATTGACAGGCTGAATCTCCTTTAGCACCAGCACCATTTCTGGTTGAGGAGCAGGGGCCCTGACACCTGCGTACAACTCAGTGCCATAGGATTGCAGGCAAGGACCAAGGTCTCCAGAGAGCAGGGGCCCCACTGTGCCCTGATTGTAATAGACCTGACTGCCTTCCTGGTGGGGAACTGAGAAGCTATGTCCCTGATTTGGTGGCCCCTGGATAAGGCTAATAGGTAGTGATGGATACAGAGAGCCTATGGTATTGGTGTCTAAAGGTTTGTCATACTGAATTGTCATGGGCATGGAAGACATCGCTGTGTCTTGGTCAATGATTGTGACAGTGGAGTCCCCAAGTGAAGAGGACTTCTTTTGTGAGCTTC
>NW_006399761.1:22482920-22490021 GCF_000299155.1 Elephantulus edwardii | reverse complement strand
TTGGGAAATCGTCAGAAGGATCTTGCTTGCATACGATATCAATGATATTGTTTGATAATTTCCACACTCTGTTGGGTCATCTTTCTTTGGAATGGGAACAAATATAGATCTCTTCCAGTCAGTTGACCAAGTGGTTGTCCTCCAGATTTCTTGGCACAGCTTGGTAAGCACATCTAGGGCAGCATCTGTTAGTTGAAATATGTCAATTGGTATACCATCTATTCCTGGTGCTTCAGTTTTTTGCTATTTCCTTCAAAGCAGCTGCAACTCCTTCATCACCATAGGCTCTTGCTCATATGTAGTTTCATGAAATTCTTCTGTGTCTGCCAATTCCTTTTGGGAAAATGACGCTGTATATTCTTTCCATCTTCTTTTAATACTTCCTGGATCATTTAATATTCTGCCCAGAGCATCCTTAAACATAGCAACTCAAGGATTGAATTTGTTCTTCAGTTCTTTGAGCTTAAGAAATGCTGAGCAAGTTCGCCCCTTTTGATTTTCTGACTCCAGCTCCTTGCTTTCACTGTCAACTTATTATCCAAGTTCCAATCACATAAAACATGTTAATATTTTTTCTCTCTCTCTTTTTAATTGTGAATAAAAAAAAAGAAAGAAAATTTACAAAGAAATTGGTATTCCAGTTACTCTCTAATGACATAGTAAAGAGCTGTTTTGAATCCACCAGCTGCTCCACAGGAGAAAAATGGGGAATAACCTCTTGTGCACTTTACACCCTCCAAAATCTCCACTAATGGGTCAGGCATGCGTCTGATATGGTACACAATTTATAGAAATTCCCCCCCACTTTCAGTCTGTAGTTCATGTCCTCTTTCATAGAGTTAATTGGATGTAATATCTGATGGTCTATTCATTTCCTATCTACCTTCCTTTAACCTATTCCAATACAGTCTTCATTAGCTGTCTGTTCTTTTTCTGCTCACCCTGCCACACCCTCCCCTAGCCCTCTAGGTTTTAGAATAATGGTCTTATATAGTGTTTGTGTTTTTGTGACTAAGTTATTTGACTCAACCTAACGTCCACTGGACTCAACCATGTTGTGTATTGTTTCACAAGCACTTCACGGTTCTTCAGTACTGCTTACTGGTTTATTGTTTGAATGTACCGCACATTCTCTATCCATTTACCTGTTGATAGGCCCTTGGATTGCTTTTAGCTCTTTTCTATTGCGAATGCGGCTTTAATGAATGTGGATGTGCACACATCTGTTTGTATCACAGCTCAGATTTCTCTAGGTAGATTCCCAGTAGTGGAGAGCTGGATCAAATAATATTTCTATTTTTAACCTTCTGCGGAAGTTCCAGACTGCCTTCCCTAGTGTTGTACGAATGTACAATCTCACCAGCAGTGCATAGGGCCTTTGACCTCTACATTCCTGTCACCATTTGTTGTTTGCTGCCATGTTGAACTTTCCCATGGCTGGAGGAACGAGCTGGTAGCTCACTGCTGTTGTGATCTGCCCTTCTCTAATAGCTAGTGATGTTGAGCGTCTCCTTGTGTTTGTTTTGACCATCTGAATATCGTCTTTGGTGAAGTGTCTTTCCTAATCTTCCACCATTTTTGTAATTGTATTGTTTGTCCTTTTTCTTTTGAGGTGTTGAATTATTCTACAAATTTTAGGTACGAATCCTTTACCAGATATCTCATATCCAAATATATTTTATCAGTCTGCATGCTTTCTTTTTACCCTACTGGGGAAGTTTTCTGATTTATATGGGATTGGATTTTTAGAATCTTCTATTCATGAACTTAACCTCCTTGCCTATGGATTCTTGGTTATGTTTCAACATCTATTCATACCATAAATTAAAGATTCTAAATTTGTTTCTGTTTATCTCTAATAATCTTTGTTTGTTTTACTCATAGGTCTCTGGTTCACTTTGAGTTGTTATTTGTATATGACATGAAATGTGGATCTTGTTTCAGTTTTTTACAGAGAAATGTTCAGTTTTGCTACCATCATGTGTTAAAAAGGCTCTCATTTCCCCACTTAATGGATTTTATCTTGTTATCAACAATCATTTGACCATAGGCCGATGCGTTGATTTCTGGCTTCTCAACTCTATTCCATGGCTCTGTTTCTCTTGCAGTACCAGTATCCTGCCATTTTCAGACCATGGAGTATGATGCCTCTTACTTTGGCTTTTGTTTTTCAGTGGAGCTTTCTTTATTTGGGATCTCTTTCCTTTCCAAATAAAGTTGTAAATAGCCTTTTCTATCTTCTTGAAGAATGGACTAGTATAATATTGGGACTGCATTGAAGTGGTACACTGATTTTGGTAGCATTGTCATTTTCAAAGTTAAGATTTCTTTTTATCTGAGAACATGGTATAGTCTTCCACTTATGTAGGCCTTTTTTGTTTGTTTGTTTTGTTACTTGTGGTAGTGTTTTAATTGTAAAGTGTTTTAAAAGTGGTTGTAATTTTCTTTATGTAGTTTTTTTTTCAATCTACATGCAGAATATATTATCCCGTAGACTGGTCTCTATAAGCAGCAGTGTGGCATCAGGATTGGAGGTAGAACCATCAATAATCTGCATTATACAGATGACACAACCCTGCTTGCTGAAACTGATAAGGACCTGAAGCATTTGCTGCAGATGGACAAGGACTGCAGCTTTCAATATGGATTGAAGCTCAACATCAAGAAAACAAAGATTTTCACCACTGAGCTAACTGGCAGCATCATGATAGATGCTGAAGAGATTGAGATTGTTGACAGCTTTAGTTTGCTTAGCTCTACAATCAACACTCTTGGTACCAGCAGCCAAGAAATAAAAGATGAATTGCATTTGGAAAGTCTGCTGTCAGAGATCTCTTTAAGGTCCTGAGGAGGCACGATGTCAGTCTAGAAACTAAGGTGTGCCTGATACAGGCCATGGTCTTTGCAATTATTGCTATGCATCAGAGAGCTGGAGAGTAACTTGTGATGACAGAAGGAGAGTTGATAACTTTGAGCGTTGGTGGTGGAGAAGTGTATTGAATATACCATAGACTGCTAGGAGAATAAACAAGTTCATCCAGGAGAGGGTGAAAACAGGCTGCTCCTTGGAGGTAAGGATTCTGAAGCTCCATCTGACGTAGTTTGGATATGTTGCAAGATGGGATCAGTCCTTGGAGAGGTACCTTATGCTTGGGAGGGTGGAGGGTCCTCACAGGAGAGGAATACCCTCAATGAGATGGATTCATTCTGTCACTGGGATAATGGAGGTAGGCATGTCGTAAACAATAAGATTGTCATGGGATAAAGGAGGGTTTAGGGCTGTTGTACATAGGGTCACTATGAGTTGAAAACGACTCAATGGCAAATAACAACAACAACAACAGGTTTCTGGTTGTGGTGTTTTGTTTTGTTTTTTGAGTCTCTAATTATGTTTATTCCTAAATCTTAACGAGAGAGTTGCTACCCTTGATCTGGCTTAGGTCTTGGGGTTTGAATCACCACACAGTAGTACAGAAACTCTGACCTGTTTGGGAACCCCAACTCCAGTCTTTTGCTGGACTGGAAAATACACTGCCCCACAGAAGATGGCTTGATTTCTGTTTTCTATAGCTCTTTGGACATTTGTCTACTTTTTGTATTCTAGTTTGTTCTTATAGGTACAATGTTTATCTACCAGTTTGTTCTCCTGGGGTGACTTGTATGGTGCTGTAGTGCTGAAAGCTTCTGCCACAATTATTTCAAATAACAGTGGGTCCACCCATGGTGGACAGGTCCGAACTGACCTTCCAGACTCAGTCGGGCTAAGAAGAAAGCCTGGGAATCCTCTTCTGAGATAGCAGGCTTTAGAAGATCCTGTTGATTACAGATGCACATGTGGAAAATAGTATCAGAAGAGTAGCTCCTCATAATGGAAGAATCTTTAAAAATATGAAGAGGAAAATAAAAGAAAAACTTGAAGCTCTAAATACCAACTAACAATTGGAATGTGGAATGTAGACTATCTATCTAGGAAGAGTGTAAGCCATCCAAAATGAAATGGAACTTATAAAGGTAAACATCTTTAAGCAGTAGCCACTAATATTGGCAATTTTGAGTCCAGCAATCATGTGATCCCTTCTGGCAGGAAGTGAGGAGAATGTGAATAAAGGAATTTGTAAAATATAATGACTATAAACAGAAGAGAATGTATACAAATTTTGTATGCAACCCAATATAAAATACTTTTTTTTAAAAAAAAAAAGAGCTTCATGATAGATAATGAAGGATTGAGATAGTTAAAATCTTCAGTTTACTTGGCTCCACAATTAACACTGTTGATATCAGCAACAAGAAAATCAAGATCAATTGCATTGGGAAAGTTGGCTATCAGAGATCATTCCAGGGTACTGAAGAGCAATGAAGGCAGTCTGGAGTCTAAAGTGCACCTGATCTAGACCATGGACTTTGGAAATACATGACATGCATCAGAAGCTGGACATGACTAGGGATGAAAACAGAGAATTGATGCCTTTCAGCTGTGTGGCTGGCGAAGACTATGGAATATAACAGGGACTGCTAGGAGAACAAATAGATGCATCCCAGAGAGAATGAAATTAGACTGCTCTATGGAGGCAAGGATTTTAAAGCTCCATCTGACATACTTTGCGCATGTTGCAAACTGGGACCTATCCTTGGAGAAGGACATCGTCCTTGGGAGAGTGGGGGGACAGTGCAAGTGAGGAAGACCCTGGATGAGATGGCTTGAATTAGTGACAGCGGTAATGGGTGTAGGTGTGTCAGAGACAATAAGGTTGGCTCAGGATAGAACAATGTTCAAAGCTGTTGTACACAGGGTCACAATAAATCAAAAACAACTTGATAGCACATAACAGTAACAACAACATAGGGAACACAATTACAAATACTTCTTAGACATAGCAAAACCACTCACATGTTTGAACTTTTGGGTTTGAAGATTTGCCCTTTTATTATTGTGCCTTTTACTTGTACACTTGTGAAGATTTTTTTCTTTATTGATTTTTGTTGAGGGGTTATCTATACTGAAGGCTGTAGTGTTTTGTTTTTATAAATAAGTGAACCGACTTCTCTTTATATTCCTTTAAGTTGTATCTGCTGGGTATTGCATGCAGGGTCTACTGCATCTTCCTTCAATCCTGGATTTCAGAAGAAGTTAATTACACGGGAGGAGATTTCCTATCCTTCTCTTGCAGAGCAGCAGGTGGATTTGAACCGCTTGCCTTCCTTATTGCACCATAGCTTCTTGCCACCAGGCCAGCAGAGCTCCCTCCCATATGCTACATGAAAGAAGTCCGATGTGAAGGTCACAGAGTGTATTGTCTCACTGACATGATGTATGCAGAGTATGAAATTCTATGGAGAGAGAAACCTCGATGACTGTCTGTCAGGGGCTAGATGGAGGGAGGGAGGAAATGAGAATGTCTGTGAGAAGCGACTCCCAGCTGACCCTCCCGTGGGCTTTCACCGGCAGTAAATCAGGTGGGAGGAAATATGCCATCCTTCTCCATTGGACCATCTGGTGAATCTGAACACTTGCCTTTGGGGTCGTATCATAGCATTTTACCCGTCGGCCTGGAATACCGGTGAATTTTTGGCGCGTCAAATTGCAGAGTGGACATGGATGCCCAATCTACGTGAAGGCGTCTGAACTGGACACTGTCAAATGGTGAATTTTCTGGTGTGCATATTTTTAGGGGCCCACTTCACGTAAATTGCTAATTTTCCTTGGGGACAGCTCACAGCCCCATCTTCCCTCCCTCCACGACCTCCACCCTCCGTGTCCACTCCCTAACTGCTTGATGCCCTTCATGGAGCACTCACGACCCGTGGGCCCCTGCGTCCCACCCTCTGGCCTCTTGCCTTCTTCCCTGTACCAGTGCGCATGCGTGCTCACCTCCCTCAACCTTGGACGTTGAAGTTCAGAGGTGGTTTTTCTCCAGTGCCGGTTGATGTCAGTGGGTATCAGGAAAGCTGTGGACGACCGTGTGGTGGAGAAGAATAATGCTGAACCTTCAGAACAGTATTTAAGCCCTGTGTGCCCCTCTATTTCCTACCCCTGACCTGATGCTGTACTCTGAAAGTACCGTTGGCTGAACACTGGACTTCTGAGAGCAGTGACCTGGATGATGTGAGGCCATTGCTGATTCTTCCTCATAACTTGGTGCAGGGACAGTGGCCTTGTTGTCCAGAGGTGCTGAGTGAATGGTGCTTCATAGTGCAGGACCTGCCCTTCTAGATGGACCTCATGCTAATGCAGGTTTTGGCCTGGGCCCCCAGGAGGGTACAGGAGCCTGGCCACTCACCTCAGCAGTGGAAGTGAAAGAATGGGAATGGCTTAAGGGCACCAATTAAAAGAACTGTAAGGTACCACTAAGTACGATTGACTCTGTAAACAACAAACCTGAAACCTGTCCTGTCCTGTGTGAACCTCACTGTCTCTGACATGGGTGAGCCTTTTGGGACAGTCACTATGTCAGTCATCTGACTGAGGGTCATCTTCTCTTTCGTCATCCCTCACTCTCCAGGGAATAACCTCTCCTTACAACAAAATGTGTGAATTTAAGCTTCCCCATCCTTGCCTCCAGGGAGCCCTCGTGTTTACATTCACCCCCACACCATCCACATGTAAGGAACCTGAACCTGGTACAAGTGTGTCCTTACTGCTCTTGTGTTCTAAGAGTTCAAGGAAACAGAAACCCAGACGCCATCAAAGACTCGTGTAACTGTGTCGGTTAGCACAGACCCATGTTCTGTCAACTTCAGTTCTGCCCCAAAATGTCTTTAATCCACTTTAATCCCAGCTCATACAATCTCTCACTTCTTGCCCTTCATAGCATTCTTTCCTCAATTCTAATCCTCTTTCCCCATTATTCCATCCAAATTTCTCTTCCACTAGTGCATTGTTTCATTCTTCCCTCTCAAAAGAAATATGAACTTTCAGATGAAAAGACAATGCTCTTTATTATCAGACAACTAGTAATTCTGTTGTGCTCTTTACTTAATTTTTTACATAACAAGATTTACATTTATTTATATATGTATGTATATATATGTTGTTGTTATGTGCTGCTGAGTCGCTTGCGACTCATAGCGACCCTATGTACAACAGCCCTAAACTCCGCT
>NW_006399761.1:22459462-22462994 GCF_000299155.1 Elephantulus edwardii | reverse complement strand
GGAGGCAAAGATTCTGGGGCTTCATCTGACATACTTTGGACATGTTGCCAGGAGGGACGGGTCCTTGGAGAGGGACATCATGCTTGGGAGAATGGAGGGACAGCGCAATAGGGGAAGACCCTCTATGAGATGGATTGATTCAGTGACTGGGGAAATCGGGATGGGTAGTGCGGTTGGCGCAGGATAGAGCAGGGTTTAGGGCTGTTGTGCATAGGGTCGCTATGAGTCGCAAACGACTCCACGGCACATAACAACAACATCCCCCTGCACATCTACATCCCTCTGCTTCCAGTCTCTCCCAACCCTCCTGGATCCTTATACTCATTCTCCAGTAATGGTTTGATACAATATTTATCCTATAAATGCAACTTCTTGATAGCCGGATTGTGATGGTCTTTGTATCTGGATTTTCTGCAAGTGTTCTCTCCTGGACAGAGGCCTGCAGAACCCAAGAGTAAGTATAGCTCATATATTGTTTTCTAGGATAGAACAACCTTCTTTCTGCATTTTTTTCTCCTGAATACAAATATTGACTCTTATAATGCTTCTTAGATTGAAATTTATTAAAACTTTGTGGTCCTTAATGGTCTCTGATTTCAACTTCATTTTTAGGAGTTAGAACACTGATCCTCAGCAAAGTTGAAACAGTTATTTCAGTTCGCCCATATTGCTTGTGGCACTGTCAGGCTTTAGAAACTAGATTGTCTGCCTTTCCAGACTTTCTGCTCTGAGGCAGAAACGGAGGTGGACTCTTGCCCTATTTTCACTTGGGTTATAGTTGCTAATGCTACAAAGACTATCTGTGTGTATTAGTATGGTATCTGTTTACGCCTTTGCGTCCGGCTCTCTAAGTGTACACCTACAAGTGGGATTGCTGCATCATAGGATGATGTTATGTATATCTTTTTGTAGGAATCATCCAGCTGTATTCTACTCAAGTTATATCACTATAGTCCCCCGAAGCATGCATTTTTTCTCAGAAATTATTTTTTATTTTAACAAACTTTTACAAAGATTTTGGATGTCCGTTAATTCATTGTTGCACACTTTCCTCCCTGCCCACCCCTCCCGCCAGTCCACTCCACCATGCAGCTTTCATTCTGGACTGTTGTCATGACAATAATACCTAATTATATATTCCTCCTAAATAGTTCTCTCCATCATCTGTTTCAAAGCAATATCCATTATTTCTCTCCTCTTAGTTTCCACCAAACTCCAATATCAGTCCCACTTTACAACAGTGAAACTATGCAGTATTTTTCCTTTTGTGACTGAAATATTTCACTCAGCATAATGTCCTCCACGGTCACCCATTTTGTATAACATTTCATGAGTTCCTTGTTTTCAACGCAGCATAATATTCAATTGAGTGTATATACCAAAACTTCTCTAGCCATTCTTTTCTTGATGGGCACTTATGTGGTTTCCAACCCTTTGTTATTGTGAACAAAGCCAAAATAAAAATGCGTGAGGATTTATCTGCTTGGTTTGTGGTTCTGGTGTCTTTAAGGTATATTCCCTGTAGTGGAATTGCTGGGTCAAATGGTTTCTATTTGCAACTTTTTGAGTATACCAACAGTGAGTAAGGGTTCCAATTTCTCCACAAAGTTGAGAGCGTTTGTTGTTTGCTGCTCTGTCAAATTTTGCTATCCTTAACGGGTTGAGATGATATTCCATAGTTGTTTTTATTTTTATTTCTCTTTGAGCTAGGGATTTTGAACACTTCTTCATGTGTTTGCTTGTCATCTGAATGTCTTCTTTGGTGAAGTGTCTGGATGCCCACTATCACCTCTAGTATTCAATTTTGTATTGGAAGTCTTAGCAATAGCAAAAAGACAAGAGACGGAAATCCAAATTTGTAAAGAGGAGGTAAAGTTATCTCTATATGCAGATGATATGCTAGTATATTTGGAAAACCCTCAAGACTCAGCCAGAGAACTACTGGACTTAGTTGACCAATTGAGCTAAGTGGCAGGATGCAAGATCCACATACGAAAATCAATTGGATTTCTGTACAGTGACAAAGAGAATGCCGTGCTGGAGCTAAGAAAACAATATCATTCACAATAGCTAATCACAAGATTATATACTTGGGAGTGAATCTAACCAGAAGCATAAAATGCAAAGAAAATTACAAAACATTCCTAGAAGAAACACAAAGAGGCCTGGAGAAATGGAAGACCCAGTATAGTGAAAATGACAATACTACCAAAGGCAATTTGTACGTTCAATGCAATCCCAATACAAATACCAGTCCCGTTCTTCAAAGCATGCTTTTAGTAAGGAATAAGACATTTGAACTCTCTAAGCTTTAGTTTCCTCATCAATAACATAGTTCTAACAATGATCACAATGAGAACAACAATGATAAAATGATGATAATCCAAACATGAATCAAAGGTATATATTTCTTATGATTAATAAATAAGAAAGCAAATATACTAAAAATTGAAAGTGTGTATCATCATAGGACTAAAAGATGTAGCTATTAATGAAATATGGGGTATACTGCAAACATCAGCACACAATAAATTTACTAATAATTGTGTTCTATGTCTGACATGGTATATTATGTGAATAGTATTAACAAATATAATATTAGCATGATATGAATCTATTTCTAACTAATACAGGAAGAAAAAGATATAAATAAAATTGCAACAAACAAATTGAAATAAATAAAAATTTCTAGACAACCATTGTTTATGGAGATAGATAATTCACCAAAACAGGTGCAAAGAGAAAGAAAAAATAAATAAATGTAAAGACATTCCTGTTTTATGATTTAATCATTTCTCTGAATATCACTTATCTGGAAACGTAGATAATAACTAATATAAATTAATATTTCAAATAATATTGCCAAAAGCAAACAGAGAAAAATACTTGTTTTTTTGTTGTTCCAAAGATTTTCGATCCTTCCTAAAAACCTAGATTATAATTACTGTCAACATCCAGGAAAACAAACTGCCCGAACCCGGAAAGAAATCATGAGGCTGGAATTCATAATTAAACAAAATAAACATTTTAATGCAGAGCCACCCTCTCCCCAGGAGCTCTGCACAATTGTTTTAGGTAAATTTAAAATTAGTGGTTGACTGTTCTTCTTTTTTTGAAACCTAAGTCCAAAACCAGTTGGTGATAATCAGCCTTACCTTGGAACCTAATATTCACACCATGTGAGTTAGGCATCATATTTTAAAAAATTACTTGAAAAGGCCAAACATCTTAGGAGTTTTTAATCAGTGCAATAAAAAATATATACTGAAATATCTTATTACGCCCTCCACTCCTAGAATAAATTTTATTAATTTTTTATTTATTTATTTATGTTGTGTACAATTGGAGTTGGAATCAGCCCATAACTTACACTCCGATGGATTTTCAGAGGCGATCAATCGTACAGGAGGAGCAGAGGGTGAACTCGAACTGCACGTCTTTGGGTTCACAGCTGAGCTCCTAACCACTGAGCCACCAGAGCTCCCTCTTGTTTATAAAAGGCAGTCTATTTAAAGCATTTTCAGAACACTTA
>NW_006399761.1:22449843-22458607 GCF_000299155.1 Elephantulus edwardii | reverse complement strand
ATCTACTCCTTTCAACACCTATCTCCTGCTGTACACCCCTTGATCTGATAGCTTATATCTCAAGCTTTGTGGGTTTCTGTGATTCCAAATTCTTCAAGATGTTGCAGATTTCTTATGCTGTGATCAGTGTCCCTTGAGTTTAGGTACCTGAAGGCCAAATATAAAGCTCTAATGTTAGGGAAACCTCCTTATCTCAGATGGTTCTGAAGAAAAGTCCTTTCACCTTAATTTCTACTCCTGCTCCTTGGAGGCAAGGATTCTGAAGCTTCGTCTGACATACTTTGGACATGTTGCAAGGAAGAACCAGTCCTTGGAGAGGGATGTCATGCTTGGGAGAGTGGAAGGACAGCGCAGGAGAGGAAGAAGACCTTTGATGAGATGGATGGATTGATTCAGTGTCTGGGGTAATGGAGGTAGGTGTGTCAGAGATAGTGAGATTGGCACAGGAGAAGGCAGAGTTTAGGGCTGTTGTACATAAGGTCGCTATGAGTCGCAAGCGACTCGACGGGACATAACAACAACATAATGACTCACACACATTGTGTTTTGTAAATGTTGTTTGTATTGTATATAAACATTCATATATATGATATGTTGTATCATGAATTATACTGCTCAGTGTCTATTCTCACCCTTTTCCATTTGAAATATCAGCAGCATGGTCAGTTGGCATATCTTTCCTCAGCACATATTGCTAGTCTTCTATATCACATGGGCTTTCCGTGTGTTTCTGTTAAAATTCTCCCAAGAACCCTATTGTGTCATTTTCTCTATGTGTGTTTGCCCTTTGAAACTCACTGTGAGTCAACTTAGGGACCACAGAGGTCAAGCAATCTCATGTTCCAGTAAGGCAGAGGAGAAAGCAGATTCTACGAGAGGTTCAGTGACTTGTCCAGAGTCACATAGCTAGTCAATGTTAAATCCCAAACTCAAACTAGGTTTCCAGATTTCTAGTTCAGTATTTCCCCCAGTAGCCCAGGCTATAGTGACATTAGTAATACATTTTGAGGTAAAAAGAAATCTTATGTAAAGCTTTAAAAGCACTTTCTTTCATTACCTGACATGGTCAGAGAAGAAGAACATCAACTCTATATACAGGGTTTGAAGAGCAGGTATCAGAAGGTGTTTGAGAGGATGAAAAGAAAGAAAATGTGTGTCCAGTATGAAGACCACTGGTTACTGGTCACTTGTCCCTTGCGATGATCCAAGTAACCCATGGGAACCCCAAGATTCTTCCAGGTGGTGATAGGCTTGGTGAGAGAATGAGGTCACAAGGTAGACAGTATAAAGGTATGAGATAGCCAATCAGGAGGTCAGAACCCTAGAAGCCAGATGGGATTGGGTGGAGGGACCAGTAGTGGAGCTTAGAAGAGACCTCAAGGACTAGCTTTAGGGGAAGTGGTATTTTTCATTTCCCTCAACCCTCATGTGTAATTGTATCTAATTTTCTTATAGATGTTAATTTTCTTTTTCTTCTTTATTTATTGTACTGTGCTTTGAGTTTCAAATCACAGTGGCTTTTCAATTATCCATGCATATGTCTTTATAATATTGATGGCTATTAATGACTGTCATTAAATATGATGTATTGGAAACTTCTTTTAATTGTCTTTCCCTTCACCCAAATCAGTAACTTCCTTCTATCAATTGCTGTTAACTTCTCCCTCTCTGCCTCATTCTGAGTGTAAATGTTCCTGAAGATATTTATAATAGTGATCTTATACCACAAATAGTTTTTAAATGCATCTTAGGTCACTCAGCATCACTTCCTCTAGATTCATCTGTCTTATTACGTAGTGGTTTGCAAAGTCTTTATCTTTCTTTAGTATTTTGTCATACTCCAATGTATCAATGTACTGTAGTTTCCTTAACAACTCATTAATTGATAAGGACTTAGATTGTTTCAATCTCTTTTCTTTTTTTTTCATATTTTTCATAACTTTACTAAGTAATAGGCTGGCTCACAAGTAGAGGAAATTGATGAATGGGTCAATCTCTTTTCTGTTGCATATAATGCTACAATAAACACCAGCATGCATGTATCATTTTGTGTCACCACTCATACTTCCTTAGGATATATATATAAAACAGATTTTCTTTGATAGAATTTACTAATAGCGTACACCAGGGATGCATCCTATCTCCATACCTTTTCAACCTGTATGCAGAACAGATTATTCGGGAGGCTGGGCTCAATGAGGAGAAATGTGGGGTCAAGATTGGTGGAAGATCTATCAACATTCTGTGTTACGCAGATGACACAACTCTGCTTGCCGAAACTGAGGAGGACCTGAAGCACTTGCTGCAGAGGGTCAAGGACTGCAGCCTCCAATATGGATTGAGGCTCAATGTCAAGAAGACAAATATTCTCACCACTGGACCAATTGGCAGCATCAGGATGGATGGTGAAGAGATTGACATTGTTCACAGCTTCAGTTTGCTTGGCTCCATAGTCAACACTCTTGGCACCAGCAGCCAGCAAATTAGAAGACGTATTGGCATGGGAAAGTCTGCTGTTAGGGACCTCTCCAAAGTACTGAAGAGCAATGGTGTCTCTTTCGAGACTAAGGTGCACCTGATAGAAGCCATGGTCTTTGCAATCACTTGTTATGCATCAGAGAGTTGGACAATGACTAAGGAGGATAGAAGGAGAATAGATGCCTTTGAGCTATGGTGCTGGAGAAGAGTACTGAGGGTACCATGGACTGCTAGGAAAACAAACAGATTCCTCCTGGAAAGGGTCAAACCGGGCTACTCCTTGGAGGCAAGAATTCTAAGGCTCCATCTGACATAGTTTGGACATGTTGCAAGGAGGGCCAGGTCCTTGGAGAGGGACATGATGCTTGGTAGGGTGGAGGGACAGCGCAGAAGGGGAAGGCCCCCTATGAGGTGGATTGATTCAGTGACTGGGATAACTGGGTTGGGAGTGTCAGAGACAGTGCGATTGGCACAGGACAGAGCAGAGTTTAGGGCTGTTGTACATAGGGTCGCTATGAGTCGCAAGCGACTCGACAGCACATAACAACAGCAACAACAATAATAATGAAATGTGTGACGAATTGGAGTCAGAAAATCAAAGGGGCCGAACTCACTCAGCCTTTCCTAAGCTGGAGGAATTGAAAAACAAATTCAAATCTTGAGTTGTGAGGGGAGCTCTGGTGGCCTAGTGGCAAGAAGCTGCAACTACGATCCCAGAGGTGCATTGTTCGAATCCACCAGATGCTCTGCCGGGGAAGGAGGGACAATCTCCTCCTGTACCAGTCAGATCTGATTTGACGGTACAAGCAAACAAAAATAATAAAATTTAAAAAAATCTTGAGTTGCAATAATTAAGGATGCTTTGGACAGAATATTAAATGATCCAGGAGACATTTAAAAAAGATGGAAACAGTATACAGAATCATTGTACCAAAATGAATTGGTGGATACAGAAGAATTTAATGCAGGAAGAAGTTCAAGATGCTCTGAAAGAATTGGCAAAAAATAAGGATCTAGGAATTGAGGGCATACCAATTCACATATTTCCACAAACAGACTCTGCCTGGATGTGCTCACCAAGTTATCTGGAGAACAACCACCTGGCCAACTGACTGGAAGAAAACGATATTTGTTTCCATTCCAAAGAAAGGTGATCCCACATACTGCAGAAATTATCAAACAATTACACTGATATTACATGAAAGCAAGATTCTGCTGAAAGTTATCCAAAATTGACTGGAGCAGCACTTCAGAAGAGAACTCCCAGAAGTGCAGGCTGGGTTTAGAAGAGGCCATGATACTAGGGATATTATAGCTAATGTTAGATGGATCTTGGCCAAAAGCAGAGAATACCAGAGTAATGTCTATCTATTTTTTGTGGACTATGCAAAGGTGTTTAACTGTGCGGATCACAACAAATGGTGGCTGACTCTGAGAAGAATGGGAATCCCAGAACACTTGATTG
This sequence comes from Elephantulus edwardii, assembly GCF_000299155.1. Classification (NCBI taxonomy): domain Eukaryota; kingdom Metazoa; phylum Chordata; class Mammalia; order Macroscelidea; family Macroscelididae; genus Elephantulus; species Elephantulus edwardii. The sequence goes on along the minus strand of NW_006399761.1, from coordinate 22,454,664 downwards.
TGCTAATGCGAAACCTATAATTTAACTAGGAGGAAGTTGTTAGAACAGAGGAAGGAGACACTGCATGGTTCAAAATCTGGAAGGGTGTAAGCCAGGGATATATTCTGTCTCCTCTGTATCTTTTCAATCTATATGCAGAACAGATCATTCAGGATGCTAGGCTGTATGAGAAGGAATGTGGCATCAGGATTGGTGGGAGATTAATCAACAACCTGTGTTATGCAGATGACACAACCCTGCTTGCTGAAACTGAGGAGGATCTGAAGTGCTTGCTTCAGAGGGTCAAGGACTGCAGCCTTCAATACGGATTAAAGCTCAACATCAAGAAAACAAAGATTCGCACACTAGACCAATTGGCAGCACCAGTATGGACGGCGAAGTGATTGATATTGTTGACAGTTTTAGTTTTCTTGGCTCCATAATCAGCATTCTTGGTGCCAGCAGCCAGGAAATCAAGAAACTAATTGTATTGGGAAAGGGGAAAGTCAGTTGTCAGGGACCTCTCCAGAGTACTGAAAAGCAACGACATCGGTCTGGAGACTAAGGTGCACCTGATCAAGCCATAGTCTTTGCAATTGCTTGCTATGCATCAGAGAGCTGGACAATGACGAGAGATGATAGAAAGAGAATTGATGCCTTTGAGTTGTGATGCTGGAGAAGAGTAGTGAATATATCATGGACTGCTGAAAGAACAAACAGGTTTGTCTTGGAGAAGAAGAAAATGGCCTGCTCCCTGGAGGCAAGGTCTCTGAAGCTTCTTCTGAAATACTTTGGACATGTTACAAAAAGAGACCGGTCCTTGGAAAGGGATATCTTCTTGGGAGGATGGGTGGAGGGATAGCGCAGGAGAGGAAGACCCTCGATGAGATGGATTGATTCAGTCCCTGGGGCATTGGAGGCAGGGGTGTCAGAGACAATAAGGTTGGCACCTGTGAGAGCAGGGGTGAGGCTCTTTAACAGAGGGTTGCCATGAGTCACAAGCAACTCGAAGGCACATAACAACAACAACAATAGTATTTCAAGAGTTTGATTCCATGGATAGACCGTTTTAGACTGTAGGAAAATATTTCATCTTCTTAACGTGAATGGAGACTTGTAGGTTGAACTAAAACACTTGTTCTGAAAGCACACTAATTGCTCAGAGTAGTACATGGACGGCAGGGCTTAAAGGACTGAAGGAAAAGATCATATTGTTCTTTTTGTGGCTGGTTCAGAGTAGGGTGACATGGACTGACTGCATCCTCTAGGGAGTAAGAAAATCCCAAATATGTTCTGTCTTTAATTTCTTCTCCTTGAATCCTCCCATCTTTTGCCAGAATAGTCTGGGCCAGGTTGGACTTTTCATCTCTCTTCCCTTTTCTTCTAGGTATTGTGTCTGGAACAAGCCTTGCCCTTATATCCAGGGAAGCTACTTCCTCCCAAATTCCTGAAGCCAGGATCTTCTCAAAGCTTTGATGCTTCATAAAATGATCTAGTCCCATGAGAAGGAGACACCAAAGCCTAGAAGACACTCCTGATTTCCCATCTCCTCAATTCTAAATTGGAGTTGCCTTTTTTTGGCCCAAAATTATATACCTGTGTCAGCTGAGACAGTACAAGCATTTTAGTCTCCAGTGTTTGTACTCTGGGACATCTGAGACACTGGCCCCCTTCCTCTCCACACAAATGTACCCAGAGTGCCATTTACTCCAGCCTCCTGCCTCTTGGAAACAGCCACCTTGCAATCTTGGGCCTCTGGGATTCTGTGTCCTGCTTGGGTCAAGGCCAGGAACAATGACAAGGAAAAGAAATAGACAAAGAAGAGGACATTGGTGGACAATAGAGAAATGAGAAAAGGCACAGAAAACAAAGGAATTCAGGTGAGTGTGTTTCTCTAAGAAAGAAATTGATATGCCTTAGTCTCGTTTTGTAAGTATTTAACTAAACTGTATTAATTTAGACATGTATATTGGATTTTTAAACCTGTAGCTAAATAGTCCAGCAGATGCCATGAATCCCATGCACTAATATGCCTAATCTTAAAAATATTGTGCTTATTTTGTCATATTACCCCATTTATGCAATTAATGTATGTTTGCATAGATTGATGTAAACACTCTGGTTTTATCTCTGTGTATATTTAATGTTTTTACTGTCAGCTTCTTTTAAAGGTACCAGCAACATAAAGTAAGTTGGTATTTCTCATTTTTCAATTGTGAAGGAAAGTTTACAAAGAGTTTCGCATTCCTTTCACTCTCTTGTGACAAAGTAAGTAAAGAGCTGTGGGGCCAATCCAGGGGCACAAGGTGCAAATCCACCAACTGCTCCACAGCAGATATATGGGCAATCCCCTTTTATGCAATTTACAGCGTCTGAAAACCACACTGGAGGGTCAGGCATGCGTCTGGTATGGTACACAATTCATACAAATTTTCTGCCACTTTCAATCTGTAATATATGTCTTGTTTCAGCTTGTTAATTGCAAATAATGTCTGATGGTCTATTCTTTCCAATCAACCTTCCTTTCACCTATTCCAATAGAGTCTTGATTGTCTATCTACGCTTTTGTTCTTTTCCTGCCACTCCCTCCCCCAAGACCTCTAATTTTTAAAACAGTGGTCTTGTATAGTTTTTGTCTCCTTTTGTGACTGAGTTATTTGAGCATAAAGTTTTCTAGACTCAACCATGTTGTGCATTGTTTCACAAGCTCTTCATTGTTCTTCATTCTGCTTAGTGCTACATTGTGTGAATGCACCATAGTTTCTCTATCCATTTTCCTATTGATGGGCCCTTGGACAGCTTCCACATATTTGCTATTGCGACTACTGCTTTAAAGCACGTGGATATGTACACATCTATTAATGTCACACTCTGATTTATCTTTTTTTAATTTTTTAAATTAATTTTAATGAGCGTTTACAGAGACTTAAGGTTCCCAGTCATTCACTGTTGCACTTTTCTCCCTATTCACCCCTTCTTCCTCAATTCACTCTTCTCCTTGAAAAGAAAGAAAAACTCATTCATTGTTATGAAATCCCCCACCCCCAAGTACACTCCACTATGCAGCCTTTACTCTGTAATACTGTAATGACAAGAATACCCATTCATGTATCCCTTTTAAACAGTTCTCTCCTTCATGTGTTTCAACGCAATATATACCATTCCTCCCCTCTTTTTCTGTCTTCCCTCAACCCTGATGTCAGTCCCATTGTACAACAGTGGCCCTATGCAGTATTTGTCCTTTTGTGACTGAGATATTTCACTCAGCTTAACGTCCTTCAGGGTCATCCATTTTGCATAATATTTCATGGGTTCCTTGGTTTTCAGCACTGCACAGTATTCCACTGTGTAGCTATACCAGAGCTTCTCTATCCATTGTTTGTTGATGGGCACTTGAGTTGTTTCCAGCTCTTTGCTTTTGCGAACAAAGCCGAAACTAAACATGGGTGTGCATACACTCTGGTTTCTTTAAGTAAATTCCCAGTAGTGGAGAGCTGGATCAAATGGTATTTCTATCTTTAACACTCTGACGAAGTTATGGACTGCCTACCATAGTGTTGTACTGTTTTACAATCCTACCAGCAGTGGGTGCGTCCTTTGACCTCTGCATCCTTGCCAACATTTGTTGTTTGCTCCCATGTTGAATTTTTCCACTGCTGCGGGAATGAGCTGGTAGCTCACTGCTGGTGTGATCTACACATCTTTAATAGTTAGTGATGTTGAGCATCTCCTCATGTTTGTTGGCTGAATATCTTCTTTGGTGATGCATCTTTTCAACCCTTCAGACATTTTGTAATTGGATTTTTTTTGTCCTTTCTTGGTTGAGGGGTTGCAGTATTATTTAAATTTTCGATAGGAATCCCTGATCAGATATGTCATTGCCCAATATTTTTCTCAGTCTGTAGGATTCCTTTTCACCCTATTGGAGAAGTTTTTTGATCCATATAGGATGGGATATTTTAGAATCTTCCATTCATGTATTTATCTTCTCCTGCCTATGGATTCTTGGTTATGTTTCAAAGTCTATTCATAGCATAGATTAAGGATTCTAAAGTTGTCTCTACTTTTATTTCACAATCTTTTATTTGTTTGTTTTACCCCAAGGTCTCTGATTCACTTTGAATTGGTTTTTGTGTATAATGTGAGATGATGTGGATCCTTTTTCAGTTTTTTGCAGACAAATGTCCAGTTTTGCTGGCACCATTTGTTTAAAAGACTGTCATTTCCCCACTTAAAGGATTTTATCTTGTGCTCAAAGATCAGTTAACTGTAGGCTGATTAGTTGATTTCTGGGTTTTCAACTCTATTCCATTGGTCTCTCTGTAACAACAGTTCTGAACACTGCTCTATCCTTAGCCAATCTTATCATCTCTGACGTACCTACCCCCATGACCCCAGCCGCTGAGTCAATCCATCTCATTGAGGGTCTTCTTCTCTTGCACTCTCCCTCTATCCTCCCAAGCATGATGTCCCTTTCTAAGGATGGATCCCTCCTTGCAAAATGTTCAAAGTATGTCAGATAAAGCTTCAAAATCCTTGACTCTAAGGAGCAGCCTGGTTTCACACTTTCTAGGACAAAACTTTTTGTTCTCCTGGCAGTCCACTTTATATTCGATAGTTTTCTCCAGCACCATAGCTCTAAGACATCAATTCTTCTTCTATCATCCCTGGTTACTGTCCAGCTTTCTGATGTATTGCAAGTAATTTGGGGTCTCTTTCCTTTTTAAATAAAGTTGTAAATTGCCTTTGCTATGTCTTTAGGAATATACTGAGTCACTATATAGAAAGAAATTGGCAGATACAGAGGAATTTAAAGAAATAACATATGAGCAAGAGCCTATG
>NW_006399761.1:22446898-22448363 GCF_000299155.1 Elephantulus edwardii | reverse complement strand
ACTGGGATTATGTTGAGCCAGTAGATTGATTTTGGTAGGACTGTCATCTTCCCAAATTGAACCTTCCTATCCATGAACATGGTCTGTTCTTCCATTTATATAGGTCATTTTTTTAAATTTATTGCCATTGTTGTTGTAGTTGTTATTGTTGATTGACGTGGATTTGAGGTCGACTCATAGTGACTCTATGAACAAAAGATCTAATGTCTTTCCATAGCTATTATTTCTCAAAGATCAAAGAGTTTCTTTCCAGAAGCATGTGATTTATGAAGTGGATACCACTTCTGTTTTCAAACCTATTTTACAACTGGGAGCTGTAGCAAACACTGTCTACAACGGAAAACCTTTATGGTATTTGATGTCTCCATGGCACAAGGTTCAGCATCACAGCAAACCCAGGTTACTTCATTTAGCATACTAACAGAGTGATGTGCAAAGTGGAAGAATGTTCTTTCAGATACAACAGCACTAGTCTCATTTAGCAGTGGTTAAGTGTTGTCAGGTTGAATATGACTTAGAGTAAGCTTTGCACAAAAGACCTGAACTCTGTTCTATAATTAAAACCATTTCTGTACATTTATAAAAGAGTTTGTAGAGTGTGCAGAGACATCTAGTTTAGGAAGTGGATACCACTCCTGCTTCCCAACATGAATCAGTCTCAAAGATCATGCAAACATTGTACATGATGGGTAACCATTATGGTATTTGACACAACTAGGGGACCGTGTTCAGCATCACAGCAACTCCAAGTTGTTCAGTACAGCAAATAGACAAATGATTGCTGTGTCTTTTAAAGAATATTCATTCTAAAATTACAGAATGTCACACACTTGAGCAGGCTTCCACCCTTAGTTTAAGTCTCAAGAGCCACCACATTTGATGGGGGAGGGGGGGAAGAACAGTAACACACAACAAATGTGACCCCAGAAACTTTCCTTACGTGACTGCCATCAAGAGGAGACCGCCATCGAGATGCTAGCTAGCCAGCCAACTCCTACAGTGGAGGGAGACTCCAAGGCGCCAGGCCAGCTCACAACCCATCACCTCATTACTGATATTTAAAAAAAATTTTTTATTATTAATTTCAATGAAAATTTACAGAGACTTAGGATTTCCATTCATTCATTGTTGCACTTTTCTCCCCAACCCATCCTCTCCCCCAGTACACTCCCCTCTTGGAAAAGTAAAAAAAAAATTCTTTCATTGAAGATATTGACCCGTACTTAAAGGCTCAGGGGCCACCCACTTTTGAGGAGGGAAAAAAAAACAGTAGCAATCAACAAACATGACCCCAGAAACTGCCATTACATGAGCATGTCTTCAGGTTTGTTGGCCATCTGAATGTCCTCTTTGGTGATTCATCTTTTCAAGTCTTCTACCCATTTTGTAATTGGCTTGTTTGTCCTTTTTTGGATAAGCTGTTGATGTATTCTATAAATTTTAGATATAAATCCTTATCAGAAAC
>NW_006399761.1:22439633-22446798 GCF_000299155.1 Elephantulus edwardii | reverse complement strand
TCTATTCATGCATTTATCCTCTCCTTCTAATGGATTCTTAATTATGTTTCAAAGTCTTTTCATACCATAGATGAAGGGTTCTAATTTTTCCCAAATAATCTTTATTTCTTTGTTTCTTTTAACCCTAGGTCTTTGATTCACTATAAGTTGGTTTTTGTGTATGATGTGAGATGTGGATCTAGTTTCAGTTTTCTGCAGACAAATGTCCATTTTTAACTACCACCGTTTGTTAAAAGGGCTGTCATTTTTCCACTTAAAGGATTTTATCTTGTTAAAGATCAGTTGACTGCAGGCTGATGTGTTGATTTCTGGGTCCTCAACTCTATTCCATTGGTCTGTTCCTGTTGCAGTATCAGCATCACGCTGTTTTGAGATTAGGGAGTATGATGATGCCTCCTATGCTGTTTTTCTTTTTCTTTTTCAGCTGTTGTTGCTATGTACCATTGAGTGACTTGTGTCTCATAGTGACCCTATGAACAACAGCTCTGAATCCTGCCCTATCCTGAGCTAATCTTTTCATCTGTGACACAGCTGCCCCCATTACCCTAGCCACTGAGTCAATCCATCTCATCAATGGTTTTCCTCTCTTTCACTGTCCCTCCAGCCTCCCAAGCATGATGTCCCAGATAAGTCCCTTCTTGAAAAATACTCAAAGTATGTCAGATGAAGCTTCAGAATCCTTCCCTCCAAGGAGCAGCGTGGTTTCACACTCTTTAAGGTAAACCTCTTTGTTCTCCAGGCAGTCCATGGTATATTCAACACTCTTCTCCAGCACAACAGCTCAAAGGCACCTCTTCTCCTTCTATTGTCCTGCTTTCTGGTGTATTGCAAGTAATTTAGGGTCTCGCTCCTTTCCAAATAAAGTGCTAAGTTGCCTTTTTCATGCCCTTGGGAGAATGAATCAGTATCAGTATTTGGAGTGCATTTAACCTGTAGATTGATTTTGATAGCACTGTCATTTTCACAAATTGAACCTTCCTTTCCATTAACATGGTATGATTTTCCATTTGTGTAGGTCTATTTTTGTTATTTGAGGTAGTATTTTATCATCTTCATTATGCAGATTTTTGTGTTTCTAATTATGTTTATTCCTAAATCTTACCAGAAGAGATGCTACCCTTGAAGTGTCTCAGATCTTGAGATTTTGTTCACCATGCAATAGAACAGAAACTCAGACCTGAGTGGGCACCCCGACTCCAATCCTTTACTGTACTGGCAGATACAGTCCCAGGCTGATGGCTTGATTTCTGTATTCTGTAGATTTATTTATATGTGTTTACATTTTTATTTAATAGTTTGTTCTTATAGATACAATGTTTATCTGTCATTTTGCTTTACTGGGATGACTTATATGATGTTGTAATGCTGAAAGCTATGCCACTAATATTTCAAGTAATGGTGGATCCACCCATGGTGGACAGATCTCAGCAGAGCTTCCATTCTCAGAAAAACTTAGGATGAAACCTGGAAATCCTCTTTAGAGATAATAGGCTTTAGAACATGCTGTTAATTAGAGATGCACATTAATATTATCAGAAAAAAATGTATCGGAAAATTAGCTCCTCAGCTTGGAAGACCATTAAGAAAATTAAGGAAAAAACTGAAGCGTGAAATAACAACTAAAAATTGGAATGTGCAATATAGGAAATATCCATCTAGGAAGGTTGAGATTTATCCAAAAGGAAGTGGATATCGTACAGATTAAAATGTTTAGGCAGTAATGATTCAAAGTGAACTAATACTGGCCATTTTGAGTCAGAAAACTATGTGCACTTATGACAAGAAAGTGAGGAGGATATGAATCGAGGAGTGTGTGAAACACAATGTATATAATCAAAAGAGAATGTATGCATATTTTGTATGGAAACCAATATTAAATTAAAATATTTTTTAAAAAGAAGAGCATTTAAAAGCTATCCTGAAGTGCAATGCTGAGAGTAGTAGGATGCTATCCATACACCCACACAGAAGACTGGTAAATAGAACTATTATTCAAATATACACACCAATAACTCACCAAAGACGAAGGCATTGAAGATCTATCCATTTTTACAGTTTGAAATTGATGGAACATGTAATCATGACGCACTAATAATAATTTGTGGCTGAAATTCAACAGTTGGAGATGAAACAAAGAAAACATGGACTTGGTGATAGAAATGAAACTGCAGAGATATAATGGTAGATTGTTGTTTAATCAATGATGTATACATTATAATACCAACTTTGTAAGAAAACATGACCAGCAATTGAGCACATGAATTTCACCTGAGAACTACATTGGAATCAGATTGACTACATCAGTGAAAAGAATGGATAAAGCAGCTCAAAACGAACAGATCAAACAAACAGAGATGCTGGCTGTGGAACAGACTGTCCGCTACTCATGAGCCTGAGAGACAAGGGTGGTCACACTCCATCTCACATACTTGTGTCAGGCTTTCAGGAGAGAGTAGTCCTTGGAAAAGTATATGGGACAGTAAAAGAGGAACCCAATGAGATAGGTGGACACAGTGAATGCAACAATAAACTTGAATATGTCAGGGTTTGTGAGGAGAGGAAAAAGTGCTGAGCGAAGAATTGAGTCCACTCGTCATGTAGCAACAACAGCAGGACAATGCAGAATCCACAAGACTCTAAAAGACATATATTTTTTCCCATGTATTTTCTACCATTTCTTTCTACTAAATCCTCACTTCCTGTCTCCAGAGACAATCACTTATGAGAGTTTCCTAAGCCCTTCTAAAGATACTGTGAGCTTATCAATGATATTGTATTAAGTTTTGTCACTTGACATTTAGTACAGATAAGTCTCTGTTATGGACCCTGTCATGTGACTTGTAAGACAGTGAGAAACATCTTCGTTCTCTTCCCACTAGAAGTCTTTAGTCCTCTGCACTCAATGTGATGACAGAAATTATCTCTACATATTGTCTAATGCCACAGATGTGTCGTATCTTCATACTTATTCAATTTATATGTGAAAAGGTTCATCAAGGAGCCAGGGCTCTATGAGGAGGAATGTGGCATCAGGATTGGAGAAAGACTCATCAACATCCTGTGTTATGCCAATGGCACAACACTTCTAATTAGGCTATCCAGAGTTTTGAAAAAGCCTGATTTTACCTTCATGACGATTTTGTCCTCTGTTTGTTCCCGGCTCGGAGCTGGAGGCAGTGCAAGGAGGTTACTAGAAGTTTCACCTGCAGCCATCAGTGGAGTGTCCCCAAAGTCATTTGGTGGATGACTTTCAAGTAGTTGGATATTTGTGGTGCAGGACTTTGGGCATTCTGCTGTTTGTGATTGATAATGTATCTGGCTTGGAGGTTGCCATATGAAGGAAGTCTCCATGCCCAGGGACCTTTCCATCACAACAAAGAATCAAGGAAGATGTCAGTCAGTCCCTGGTCAGTGAGGTGCTCCTCCTACCCACCAGCGGAGCATTCAGGTTCCTTCTCTACGATGAGCAATCGTTTGTACAGACTCTTTTTAGGGACCAAGAACAGACCCCTGGAGGTTGTTATTCAAGTTGTGACCCTTGATGTCATGACTCTGGGTTAATTTGAGTTTTTCAGGGATCTTATAATAGCTTAAAAGTAGATTAAGAATATGAAATATTTTATAAAGCCCACAATTGTCAGAGATTCTTTTTCTTTAATTTGAGTGAATAAGAATATTTTGCATTGTTTATTAAAAAACAGGGATTAGAAGATATCTCCATAAGATATGTAAGTGAAGACAAAGTTTCTTGATTGAGTTTAACGGAGTGTGCATGAAAAATTATTTGAAAAATTTTTAGGGAAATTTATTAAAAAATTTTTCTGTACATCCATAACAGGGTATTTCCTTTAAATTTTTTGCAACACTCACCAGCCCTTCTCATCCTCATTAAGCCTCAAAGATTGATTTTGTACATAAACCTTTACTTAGTTTTTTTTAAAAATAGGAGTCTTAGAATCTTTTTTTTTTTTACTGACTTAGGTCACTCACAAATAATTTGTTCTTCAACCAAATGTTTTAAATCTTGTAATGATGTAAATGAGGAAAACTTAACCTGGACCTAGTGCAATAAGAGTGAGGAAGGTTCTTTCAGAAATTCTCAAGATCACATTCACAACTCATACTCATTGCCTTTGAGTTGAAACCAACTTAGATCTGACTCTCTACTGGGTTTCTAAGGCAGTAAGTTTCTAGGAAGTCTATTGCCACACTTTCCTCCACCATCAGATGCAACGATGACTTTGATCTGCCAAAGCTATTCAGACTTTTGGTTAGTGATGTCAACGCTATGGACCAGGCCATCAGAGTTCCTCCTCAAGGACAGGGAAGGGTGTTAATGACAATATGATGATGGTAAGGCACTGGTCAGCTCTCACTAAGGGACCTATGACGTCCCTGGATATGATCTTTGGGTTTTCTTATATGGAACAAAATGGACCATGCACTGTTCTTCCTGGTCCAGGTGTTACGTGGAGGCTGGAAACTTTGGAGAGCCTTGACCAAGGCTACTGTGCAGAGTCTTACAACTAAGTTATACCTCTTCATGGACTTACCACTTCCCAGAAGAGATTTGACTCTCCTGCTTGTCTCCTCTTGCCCTTTGGACTTACCTGGAAATCTTGCTTCTGAGATGGGTTGATCAGAGATGGAGTAGTAAGTTCCAGAAGTAGAGGACGGCAGAAGGGCATTGGCAGGCCAAATCTCCTCAAGCACCATCACCATTTCTGGTTGAGGAGCAGGGTCTCTGCCTCCTGTGTACGCCTCAGTGCCATAGGATTGCAGGCAAGGACCAAGGTCTGCCCTGATTATAACAATATTCATGACTCCCTTCCTGGTGGGGAACTGAGAAACTAAGTCCCTGTTTTGGTGTCCCATGGACAAGGCTAACAGGTAGTGGTGGATACAGAGAGCCTATGGTATTGCTGTCTGAAGGATGGCATGGAAGACATTGCTGTGTCATTGTCAATGATTGTGACAGTGGAGTCCCCAAGTGAAGAAGACTTCTTTAGTGTGCTTCTTGTGATGTACCATTCAAAAGTCCCTGGGTAAGAGAAAGATACAATGGGGCTCTTGCTCTGGCCCCAAACTGCAGACTGCAGAAGTGTGCCAGAAGGTTGGTAAAGGTAGGCATTGCCCACGAGTAGTTGGAATGAGGTGATAGAGTGGTTGGAATGAGGTGATAGAGGTTGATGGAAGTTGCCACACTGAGCTGAGAGCTGGAGCAGAGACCCTGGAGAAGTTAGAGATGCTTCCTGAGCTGCAGGGAATCTGGAGTTCCCAGCAGAGAAGGATGGGAGAAATTTCCTGTAGGAAAAAATAAGATGGAGAAGAATCAGTGAGTCTGATGCATTTTCCTCAGAAAACCTCTAACAGCAGTGCCCTGCAGGTATTATAAACCCAGCTTCTTCACGGCTGGATTGTTATGGTCATTATATTCTGTATTATTTGCCAACGTTCCCATCTGCACAGAGGCACGCAGAACACAAGAATGTGGCTCATATCTTGTTCTCTAGGCCAAAATAACCTTCTTCCTGGCATTTCTTTCTGTGAATACAAATATTGACTCTTTTAATGCTTCTTGCAATTGAAATATATTATAACTTTAAGGTCCTTGGAGGACTTCTCTACCAACTCTTCATTTTAGGGGCGAGAACACTGATCCTCAGGGAGTTGAAAAACTTGTTCTACTTCTCCCATGGTATTTGTGGTATTACCAAATTCGAGAAACAGGATAGCCTGTCTCCCTGGCCTGAATCTCTGCTCTGAGCTGGAAACTCAGGTAGACTCTTGGCTTATTTTCAACTTTGGGCTATGTGGCTAATGCTTCAAGGACTATCCATGTATCTCTACAAGGATCTGTTTATGTCCTGGAGTCCAGCTCTTTGATTGTACACCTGCAAGTTGAATTGCTGGATCACAGGGTGATATTCTGTTTATCTTTTTGAGGAATCATCCAGCTGTATTCTATGGGAGTTATATCACTTTATAGTCCCCCAAAGCTTGCTTTTTGTAAGGAACAAGTTATTTAAACGCTCTGAGCTATAGATTCCTCATCTATAAAATGGTACTAACAATGAACGCCACAATAACAACAATGATAAAAATGAAAATAATCCATACACAAATCAAAGGTACATATTTCTTATGATTCAGAAATATGAAGGTAAATATACTAAAAATTGAAGACATATCATCATAGGACTACAAGATGTAGCTATTAATGAAAGTTGGGTTATACAGCAAACATCAACACACAATAAATTTACTAATAATTGTGTTCTATTTCAGACATGGTATATTATGTGAATAATATTTATCAAAAATGTGCTTTTAGGAGGATCATGAATCTATTTCTAACTAGGAGAGGAAGACAAAGGATATAAATAAAATTGCAAGCAACAAATTGAAGTAAGTATTCCGCGGCAGCCACTCTTTATAGAGATAGATATTTTGCCTAAGCAGGTACAAAGTGAAAGAGAAGAAAAAATACTGTAAAGAAATTCCTGTCTTATGCTTAATCATTTATCTGAATATCATTTGTCTGGAAAGGCAGATAGTAACGCTAATATAAATTAATATTTTAACCAGTATTTCCAATAGCAAACAGAGAAAATAACAAGTTGTTAGAAAGATTTTTCTATCCTTCCTAAATACCCAGATAATAATCACCTTCAACATCCAGGAAAACATATTGGCCAATCTCAGAAATAAATCATGAGAACTAGAATCCATCATTAAATAAAACACTCATTTTAATATAGACTCACCCTTTCCTCAGTAACTCTACACAATTGTTTTAGATAAATGTCAAATTAGAAAAATGGAGATTGACGTTTCTTCCTTATTTGGTAAATTAAGTCCAAAACCAGTGGATGACAATGAGCCTTTCCTTGTAACCTAATATTCACACCGAGGTATTACTCATTCGTCGTTCTCATGTGAGTTAGGCATCATATTTTAAAAAGTGACCTGAATAGGCCAAACATCTTGAGAGTTTTTAATCCGTGAAATATATGTATATGTATATATGTGTGTGTATATATATAGATAGATAGATAGATAGATAGATAGATAGAGATAGAGATAGAGATAGAGATAGAGATAGAGATAGAGATAGAGATAGAGATAGAGATAGAGATAGAGATAGAGATAGAGATATAGATAT
>NW_006399761.1:22422059-22439533 GCF_000299155.1 Elephantulus edwardii | reverse complement strand
ATAGATATAGATATAGATATAGATATAGATATAGATATAGATATAGTCCTCCAGTCCAATAATACATTTTATTAATTTCTTATTATTTTGCTTTTTAAAAATTTTTTAATGGAGATTTGATTGTAAGTTTAGAAAGAACTTGGATTTCCATTCATTCCTTGTTGTACATTTTCTTCCTGACCCATCCTCCCCCAGTTTGTTTTTTCTTTAGAAAAAATATTCCTTAATCATTATGCAGTTAGTCCCCACATATCACTTTACTTTGCAGCTCTTATTCTGGACTCTTGTCATACCAATAATACCTAATCATTTATTCCTTTTATATAGTTCTCTCCCTTATATGTTTCAATGCCATGTACATTATTTATCCTCTCTTTTCTTAGTATTCCCCCAACCCCCATGTCAGTCCTGTTTTATGACAATGGCATTATGCATTACTTGTCTTTTTGTGACTGAGATCTTTCATTCAGCATAGTATTCTCCATGGTCACCCATTTTGTAAACTGTTTCATGAGTTCTTTGTTTTTCAGTGCTGAATATTATTTCATCGTGTGAATATATCACAGCTTCTCTATCCATTCATTTGTTGATAGGCACTTGGGTTGTTTCCAAGTCGTTGCTATTATGAACAACGCAGCAATAAGCATGGGTGTTCATATATCTGCTTGGGTGGCAGTTATGGTTTCTTTAGAGTATATTCCCCATAGTGGAATTACTGGGTCAAATGGTGTTTCTATTTGCAACTTTTTGAGAAAGCGCCATACAGCCTTCCATAGTGTTTGTACCATTTTATACTCCCACCATCAGTGAATAAGGGTGTCAGTTTCTCCACAACCTCTCCAGCATTTGATGTTTGCTGATCTGTTAAACTTTGTTATTCTTACTGGGGTGAGATGATTTCTCATAGTTGTTTTGATTTGCAACTCTCTTAGAGCTAAGGATTTTGAACATTTCTTCATGTGTTTGTTCACCATCTGAATGCTTTTTGGAGGAAGTGTCTGTTCATATCCTGTGCCCATTTCGTTTGTTTTTTTTTTAATTTCTTTTTTTATTTTTTATTTTTGTGTGAGTGTACAGTCAAATCAGATCTGACTGGTACAGGAGGAGACTGCCCCTCCTTCCCCAGCAGAGCATCTGGTGGATTTGAACCATGCGCCTCTGGGATTGTAGTTGCAGCTCCTTGCCACTAGGCCACCGGAGCTCCCTATCCTGTGCCCATTTCAAAACAGGATTGTTTGCCTTTATCTTGTTGTCGTGCTTGAGTATTCTATAAATTTTAGATGTAAGTTCCTTGTCAGACATGTCATTACCAAATATTTTTTTCCCAGTCAGTGGCTTTCCTTTTTGCCCTCTTGGAGAAGTTTTTTATATTCATAGGGCTTTGATTCTATGAAGGTCCCATTCATCTATTTTCTCTTCTCCTAGTTGTAGGTTTTTCAAGATGCTCAGAACACTGTTCTGTTGTGGAATGGTGATTCTATGTTTCTTCCAAGCATTTTTCTATTGAAGTTTACAGTCCTTCATTTTAGTCCTAAGTCTTGATCCACGTTGAGGTGGGTTTTGTGTACGGTGTGAGGTGTGGGTCTTGTTTGAATTTTCTGCACATTGTTTCCCAATTTTGCCAACACCATTTGTTAAAAAGGCTGAGGTTTCCCCACTTAACTGATTTCATCTCCTTGTCAATAATCAGTTGACCATAGGAAGATGGGCTGCTTTCTGGGTTCTCAATTCTATTCCATTGATCTATGCTCTGTCATTGTAACCAGTACCACTCTGTCTTGACCACAACAGCAGTGTAGTAGTATTTGAAATCAGGAATTGAGATGCCTTTTACCTTGTTTCTCTTTGTAAGGAGTGCTTTGCTTATTTGGGTTCTCTTTCCATCCCAAATTAAATTGGAGATTGCCTTTTCCATCTTGTTGAAGAATGGTATTGGTATTTGTATTGGGATTGCATTGTCCATGTAGATTACCTTTGGTGTGATATCATTTTAACAATATTGAGCCTTCCTATACATAAGCAAGGTATATATATTCTTCTATTTCTCCAGGTCTCTTTTTGTTACTTGTAGTAATGTTTTGTAATTGTTTTAAGTAGATTCTTTGTGTTACTAGTTAGATTTACTCTCAAGTATTTTATCTTGTGATTAGCTATTCTGATGAGTATTGTTTTTCTCAGCTCCATTCGATATTCTCTTTTTCACTGTAGAGAAATCCAACTGATTTTTGTATGTTGATCTTGTATCCTGCCACTTTTCTGAATTCGTCAACTAGGCCCATTTGTTTTCTTGCCTGAGTCTTTAGAGTTTTCTAAGTATACTACCATATAATCTGCATTTAGAGATAGTTTTACTTCCTCTTTGCCAATTTGGATACCTCTTATTTACTCCTCTTATTGCTATCACTAAAACATCTAATACAATATTAGACAGGAGGCGTGATAGTGAGCATCCTTGCCTAGTTTCTGTTCTCAACAGGAATGGCTTTATCCTCTCTCCATTGAAAATAACGTTAGCTCTCAGGTTTGCATATATACGTTTTACTATGTTGTAGAGATTCTGTGCTATTCCTATATTCTGGGTCTTTTATTACAGAAAGGTATTGGATTTTGTCAAAGGCCTTTTCTGCATCAATTATTAGGATCGTGTGGTTCTTGATTTTTGCTTTGCTAATGTAATGAATGACACTGATTGTTTTTCTTATATTGAACCACCCTTGCATACCTGTTACGTATCCCAGTTGGTCACAGTGATTTTTTTTTAATGTATCGTTGGACTCTATTGGTCAGCATTTTATTCAGGATTTTTGTTTCTAAGTTCATGAGAGATATTGGCCTATAGTTTTCTATTTTGGTGGTGTCTTTACCTGGCTTTGGTATCAAGGATATGTCTGCTTCATGAAATGAATCTGGGTGTCAGGGTGAATTCCATCTTTTTCTTTTATTTGAAATAGTTTATGTAGAATTCGTGAGTGTGCTCTGAATTTTTGGTAAAATTCACTTGTAAAATCATATAGTTTAGGGCTTTTTTTGGCTGGAAGGTATTTTTATTACCTTTTCAATTTCTTGTTTGGTAATGGGGTCTGTTTAGGTGTTCCATTTTGGTTGTGTTAGTTTAGCTAAGGTGTGAAATTCTAAGTATTTGTCCATTTCATCTAGGTTTTCATACTTGTTTGAGTATAGTTGATCCGTAATATTTCATTGTTGACCTTTGTATTTTAGATGGTTCTGTTGTGATATTGCCCGTTTCATCTCTTATTAGGATTATTTGAGTCTTTTCCATCTTATGTTAGTTTTGCTAGTGGTTTTTCAATTTTATTGACCTTTTCAAAGAACCAACTTCTGTTTTTGTTGATGGTTTCAAATGGTTTTCTGTTTGTCTTTTCATTTTTTCTTCCCAAATTTTTATAGTTTCAGATTTTTTAAGGGAGTCTGGTTTTCTTGCTGTTCTTTTTCAATTTGTTGTAGATTTTGAGTTAGTCAATGGTAATTTTTTCCTTCCTTTTAATATGTTTGCTTATTGCTATAAATTGACCACTAATTAATGCTTTGACTGTTTCCCAGAGGTTTTGGTAAATGTTATTTTCACTGTAAGTTGTTTCAAGAAACTTTTTAATTACATTTTTATTTCTTCTAGTACCCACTCATGCTCAAGCAAGGTCTTGTTCAGCTTCCAAATGTATGGCTTTTTTTCTTCTTCATCCTTTTGTTATTAATTTGGAATTGTGGTCTGACAAGATGTTTTGTATTATTTCTATGCTGTTGAATTTCTTGATGCTTGCCTTATGTATTAAAATGTGATCTATCCTGGAGAACGTTCCATGTATTGCGATGGGAAAGTCTGCTGTTAGGGACCTCTCTAAACTACTCAAGAGCAACGGTGTCTCTCTGGAGACTAAGGTCCACTTGATACAAGCCATGGTTTTTGCAATCACTTGTTACACATCAGAGAGTTAGACAATGACTAGGGAGGATAGAAGGAGAATTGATGCCTTTGAGCTGTGGTGCTAGAGAAGAGTATTGAATGTACCATGGACTACCAAGAAAACAAACAGATTCATCCTAGAGAGTGTTCAACCATGCTACTCCTTGGAGTCAAGGATTCTGGGGCTTCGTCTGACATACTTTGGACATGTTATAAGGAGAGACAGGTCCTTGGAGAGGGACATCATGCTTGGTAGGGTAGAGGGACAGTGCAGGAGGAGAAGACCCTCTGTGAGGTGCATTGATTCAGTGACTGGGGTAATCAGGATGGGTGTGTCAGAGGCAATGCGATTGGCACGGGATAGAGCAGGGTTTAGGGCTGTCGTACATAGGGTCACTATGAGTCGCAAATGACTCGACGGCACGTAAGAACAACAACAACATATTAGGCTATAAATATAAAGGAAATAGATTTGGTTTATTATGTGGATTAATTTTTCAGTGTTTTTGCTGAGTTTCTTTCTGGAAGTACTATCTTTTCTTGAGAGAGGTGTATTGATGCCTCCAACTACTATAATAATGTGGTCTATTGCCTTTTCCTTTGCCTTTGCATAGTCAAGGCATTTGACTGTGTAGATCATAACAAACTGTGGCTGACTCTGAGAAGAATGGGAATCCCTGAACACTTGATCGTTCTAATGAGAAACTTATACTTGGACCAGGAGGCAGTCGTCAGAACAGAGCAAGGGAACACGGCATGGTTCAAAATTGGGAAGGGCGTAGGCCAGGGATGCATCCTATCTCCATACCTCTTCAACCTATATGCAGAACAGATTATCCGGGAGGCTGGGCTCTATGAGGAGAAATGTGGGGTCAGGATTGGTGGACGATTTATCAACAATCTGCGTTATGCGGATGACACAACCCTGCTTGCTGAAACTGAGGAGGACCTGAAGCACCTGCTGCAGAGTGTCAAGGACTGCAGCCTGCAATATAGATTGAGGCTCAATGTCAAGAAGACAAAGATTCTCACCACTGGACCAATCGGCAGCATCAGGATGGATGGTGAAGAGATTGAGATTGTACACAGCTTTAGTTTGCTTGGCTCCATAGTCAACAGTCTTGGCACCAGCAGCCAGGAAATTAAAAAGTGCATTGCCATGGGAAAGTCTGCTGTTAGGGACCTCTCCAAAGTGCTGAAGAGCAGTGGTGTCTCTCTGGAGACTAAGGTGCATCTGATACAGGCCATGGTCTTCGCAATCACCTGTTATACATCATAGAGTTGGACAATGACCAAGGAGGATAGAAGGAGAACTGATGCCTTTGAGCTGTGGTGCTGGAGAAGCTACTGAGAATACCATGGACTGCTAGGAAAACAAATAGATTTGTCCTGGAGAGGGTTAAACCGGGTGGCTTCTTGGAGGCAAGGATTCTGAGGCTCCGTCTAACTTACTTTGGACATGTAGTGAGGAGAGACCGGTCCTTGGAGAGGGACATCATGCTTGGGAGGGTGGAGGGACAGTGCAGGAGAGGAAGGCCCTCTATGAGGTGGATTGATTCAGTGACTGGGATAATTGGGATGGGAGTGTCAGAGACAGTGTGATTGGCACAGGACAGAGCGGAGTTTAGGGCTGTTGTACATAGGGTTGCTATGAGTTGCAGGCGACTCGACGGCACATAACAACAACAACAATTGCCTTTTCCAGTTTTGTTAATGTTTGTTTTATATATATTGCTGGTATTTCATTTGGTGCAGAGATATTTATTATTGTTATTCTTGTTATATTGACCCTTTAATCATTATGAAGTGACCTTCCTTGTCTTTTATGATGGTTTTTTTTTCATTGAAATCTGTTTTATCAGAGATTAATTTCACTACTCCTACGTGTTTCTGGTTGCATTGCTTCATATATTTTCCCCCCACCCTTTTATTTTTAGTCTTTCCTTATTTTCATTTTTTAGGTGTGCTTCTTGCAGACAGCATATTGATGGATTTTGTTTTTTATTCAATTTGCTAGTCTTTTTCTCTTCAGTGATGCACTTAAACCCTTTACATTCAGTGTGATTATTGAGAGCCAATGTTTTGTTGCTATCATTTTGTTTAGTTCTTTTTGGTGTTGTTGCTAGTTGCTTTGGTCCATCCTTCTTTCTGTGGCACCTCTATACCACACGTCTCTCAGTGTTTCTTGCAATGCTGATCATGTTTACACAAATTCCCTCAGGTTCTGTTTTTCTGAAAATATCTTGATCTGTCCTTTATATTTCATAGACAATATTACTGGGTAGAAAATTCTTGGTTGGCATTTGTGTTCTTTGGGTGTTTGATATATGTCATTCCATTGTTTTTGTGTGTGCACAAATCCATAAAGATCTAAAAGACATGTACATACATGTATTCCCATGTATTTTCCACCATTTCTTTCTACTAAATCTTCACTTCCTGTCTCCAGAAACAATAATTTTTTACAGTTTCATAAGTCCTAAAGATATTACAAGCTTATCAATGATATTGTATTAAGTTTTATCACCATTAACATTCTTCTAGGTTGTGAAACCTTTTTATGTCCACTTGCTGTACAGAGGTAACACCTGGTTTCTGTAAAGCCGAATACTGTTAACCACGGTAGACAGTGTTTGGTGAAGCTCCCCGATTAAAACAAGCTTGGAAGCAGGCATGGCATCCACTTCCACAATAGATTGCCTCTGGAAACCCTATGAACCTGGAGAAAGGACAAAAGCTGTACAGGATATATCCAGAACTTTCATTCATAGGGTCACTAGGAGTTGCCTCAACTTGACAGCACTAAACAACAACAACAGCATTCTTCATTATGCCTGTATGGTTTTCTTCCTCAAGTTTTTCGGTGCCTTCAGTTGATTCTTCAGGATCATGGATTCTGATTATGTGCATGTTATTTCTCTTGATGGTTTCCCACATTATTCTTAGGTTTTCTTCTTTTTCTTAACTCTTTGATTCTGCTTTTTGTTCTAGCAGATTCATGGCGACAATTCTATCTTCTATTTCACTGTTTCTGTGTTCCATCTCTTCATGTTTATGTGCCCCTCCATCATGTCAACAGCGTCTGAAACATTGGTCCTCATATTGTGGATTGTGGTTTCTTATTTTTCCAGAGCCTCTAATTTCTCATTTGTTTTATCTGCATTGTTTTGGATTTTTTTTTTTTTAGCTTTTCCTGCGTTTTGCTTGCAGTGTCCTGTAATTCTTTATTTTGTCTTTCACCCATTGAAAATATTCACTCACTGTTCTTTTAAATTCTGTCACAAATTTTCTTCAGCCGTTCTTGCTTCAGGAAATCAGTTGATACTGTATCACATTTTTGGGGATGGCATCCTGCTTTGGCCTTGTGTAGGGGATGCAGTAGCTTCCTACGTGACATTGTGTGGTAGAGTTTTTCCATGTTTAAGGCAATAACAGGTTCTTGATCTGAAGTCCCTGCTCCAGGAGAGGGTGGGACAGCAACCCTGCCTGGATTTTTCTCTGCCTTCTGACCTAAGGGAAGATAGCTTCAGTTAGGCAGAGAAAAGACCAGACGAAGCAGCCTCCTCTCTTGGACAATTGCCACAACTAGAGTAGCACAAGTTGTTTTCAGCTGATGGCCACTGATGTACTGGACATGAGGAGATGCAAGGCAGGACACAGAGACCGGAATGGCAAACCAGAAAGCCTTGGTTTTTCCCTTCAAGAACAAGCTCCAGCTGTCTCTCTCCATTCTAAAAGAGCTGAAGGGTTCCCATGTGATTCAGCCAAACAACATAACCCCCACCCACGAAGTACCTAACTTGAGTTCCAGCATCACTTCAATATACATCAGTTCCTAACATGGGCATTAGAGTCAGGATTGGAGTTCTGGGATCAGGCTGGTGATGTCAGGTGATGTCAGAGTTCCTGGAGGAGGGCAGTAGTATTAGAACCAGACTTCCAAGCGTGGGTCCTTGGGACAAGAGTTCCAGGTGCTGGCCAGTAGCATCATGACCAGGGTTTCCAGCACAGGGCATCAACATTGAGACCGGAGCTCTGGTCACAGGGTTTCGGCGTTGGGACTAGAGTTCCAGGTGTTAGTACCGGAGTCCCCGGCACAGGGAATTGATGTCAGGACTGCTGTTCCAGGGTCTGGGCATGGAAAATGGAGCTTCATGTGTGGGGCTTTGGCATCAAGACCAGAGTTCACTCTTCTTCAGTTTAGATTTAAAACAAAGAATGAAAGAAAAAACCCAGCAACACATGTAAATACGTTTTTTAGAATAGTTCTTAAAAATTATTTGTATTAGTGTTCCTATAATCATTCATATACATTTTGTACATATACATTTTATTTTATGTCATTATTCTTATATAGGATATTTTATGTAATAAGTTACACTGCTCTGTGCCTGTCATCACCTTTGTCCACATGAAATATCACCACCATTGTCAGTTTTCATATCCTTCCTCATTACTTATTCCTAGCCTTCTACATCTCATGGACTTCCCTTATACTTCTGTTAAAGTGCTTGCAGGTGTCATTTTCTCCATGTGTGTGCCCTTTGAAAGTCACTCTCAGACAATGAAGGAACCAGAGAAGGGGCCAGTTTAGAAGAGGAGAGAGCAGATTTCGAGGGAGGTTCAGTGACATGTCCAAAGGCACATAATAGTCAGTGTTAAAGCCCAACCTCAAAGGAGGTTTCCACACTTCTAGTTCAATATTTCCCTCAATAGTCCATGCTATGTTGACCTTTCTATTGAATTTTGAGGGACAGAGGAATCTTATCTAAAGCTTTTTAAATAATTTCTTTATTTACCTTACATGGACCAGGAAGAAGCATCATCAACTCTAGATACAGGGGTTGAAGAGCTGGTATCAGAAGATGTTTGAGAGGCTAAAGAGAAAGAAAATGTGTGTCCAGTATGAAGACCAGTTGTTACTGGTTACTGGTCGTTGGTCCATTGTGATGATCCAAGTAACTCCAAGATTCTTCCAGATGGTGATAGGCTTGATGAGAGAATGAGGTCACAAGGTAGACAGGATGAGGTCAGAACCCTAGAACCCAGATGGGATTGGGTGAAGGGACTAGTGGTGGAGGTTTAGAAGGGACCTCAAGGACTGATCTTTGGGGAGGAATTGGCAGTTTTCATTTCTCCCAGCTCTCATGTGTAATCGTCATATCAAACGCTCTTATAGGTGTTTCTTTTTTTTCTTGACTGTGATTTGAATTTCATATCATAGTGGCTTTTCCATTATTCATGCATATTTGTTTTATAATACTGATGGAAATTAATGACTGTAATTAGATATGATATATTGGTAAATTCTGCTTTTAATTTTTATTCCATTCAGCCAAATGAGTAACTTTCTACTGTCTATTGCTATTTACTTCTCCCTCCCTGCCTCACTTCATAGCCATTGTAACCATCTGAGAGGGATTCTGGGTGTAAATGTTCCCTGAAATATTTATAGTAGTGATCCTTTACCACAAATGGCATTTAGACATAGACTTAAGTCACTCAACATCATGTCCTCTAGATTCATTCGTGTTACGCAGTGGTTTGCAAAGTCCTTATCTTTCTTTAGTATTTTGTAACACTCCAGTGACTCATGAACCGTAGTTTCCTTAACAGCTCATCCACTGTTAAGGACTTAGATTGTTTGAATCTCTTTGCTCTAGTATAAAATGCTACAAAAAACACCGGTGTGATCATATCAATTCATGTCACCACTCTAATTTCCTTAGGATATATAGAGTTTCTTTGAAAGAAGTCACTAAAAGCTAATAATATTTCAAGAGTTCGAGTCCAGGAATAGAACTTTTTAGACTGTTGCAAAACATACCTTCTTAAGGAGGATGGAGACTTGTAGATTAAACAAGCACAGTTGGTCTGAAAGCACACTAATTGCTCTGAGTAGTACATGGATGGCGGTGCTTAAACGGCTAAAGAAAAAGGTCGTAGAGGTTTTGGGGGGGCTTAGTTCAAGAGTAGGGTGACATGGACTGTCTGCTTCCTGTGGGCAGTAAGAATGTCTCAGATGTGTTCTGTCTTTAATTTCTTCTTTTTGAATCCTCCCATCTTTTGCCAGAATGGCCTGGGCTTGATTGCATTTTTCTCCTCTCTTCCCTTCTGTTTCCCTCCCTCTCCTTTCCCCTTCATTATAGGCATTGAGTCTGGAACAAGCCTTGGAAGGTACTATTGGGAGGAATCCCAGTTTCCCAAAGACAGGATCTTCTCAGCACCATGATGCTTCATAAAATGATCTAGCTCCATGAGAAGCAGACACCAAAGCCTGGAGGACACTCCTGACATCCCATCTTCTCAATTCTCAGTTGTGATTACTTTCTCTTCCCCCTTAAATTCTCTCCCTGTGCCTGCTGATGCAATGCAGGCATTTCAGCATTCCACTGATTATACTTAGGGACATCTGGGACACGGTCCCCATTCCTCCCCACATAAATGTATCCAGCATGCCAGTTACTCCAGCCTCATCACACTTGCAAACAGCCACACTGCAACCTTAAGACTCTGGGATTATGTGTGCTCTGCTGGGGTCAAGGTCAGGAATGATAACTAACCAAACAGTTAGACAAAGAATTGGACATTAGTGGACAACCGGAAAGACAAAGAAAAAAAAGGAATTTAGATGAATGTGTTTCTGTAAAAAGTAAGCTGAGAAAAACTTGATGAAATATGTTTACAGCATTGAAGTCTATGGGGGAGAGAATAGTCTAAAAGTATTATATTTTAGGGCATTATTTTTATCGTAGGAGTACACAATGAGGGTTGCAGAGTGGATTATATTTGGGGGTAGGGCGTGGGGTTTGGGGAGGTGTGGGGGGACTATGTACCAATGAGGGAGTTTTTCTTTTGCTTTTTAAGGAGAGGAGCAAACAGGAGGGGGGGTTGTGCGGGGAGAAGGGTGCAATAATGAATGAATGGAATTCCAAAATCTCTGTAGATGTTCATTGAAATGAAAAATAAACAAACTAAATTAATAAAAAAAAACAAAAACAGAAAAAAAATAAGTTGATACCATATAGTCTAATTTTGTAAATGTTTAAGTAAACTATATTAACTTAGTAAAGTATATTGGGGTTTTTTGGGGTTTTTTTTTAACCTGTATCTAAATTGTCCAGCAGCTGCCATGAATTCCAAACACTGAAAAGCATAATTTTAAAAATAATTTACTCATTTTGTCATATTACCTCACTTATGGAATTCATATCTGTTTGCATTCATTGATATAAACACTCCAGTTTTCTCTCTGTGTATGTCTATTTTATTTTTCACTGTCAATTTATTTACAAGTTTTCAACAACGTAAAACATGTTGGTCCTTCATGCAATGGAATACTAACAGCACGCAGGAGCAGAGGTTTTTTAAATTATTACCTAATTTGAAAGTGACTGGAAACATTTTGCTGCATGAATGAACTCAGTCCCACGAGGACAAATATTGTAGAAAACCGTTATTGTAGAAAGAGGATGAGGATCCAAGGTGGGGGAGAATGAAAGCAGAGGATTGGGTTGGGGGACATGTGTGTGGTGATTAATTATGGAGTTGTACAACTGCATATGTAGGCAGGGTTGAGGAAAATTGGAAGAATCTGGTGTGAAAAATAATGTATTGGTATTCCCTTTACTTTCTAGTGACATAGTGAGGAAATATCTGTGCTGCCAATCCAGAGGCACAAGGTTCAAATCCACCAGCTGCTCCACAAGAAAAGGATGGGTAATCTCCTCTTGCACAATTTACAGCCTCTGAAAACTCCACTAGAGATTCAGGTGTGAATCTGCTATGGTCGCCAATTCATACAAATTTCCCCCAATTTCAATCTGTAATGCATGTCCTCCTTCAGATTGTTAATTGCACATAATGTCTGATGGTCCATTCATTTCCAATCGACCTGCCTTTGACCTGTTCCAATCGTTTCATATCTATTCTTTTTCTTCTCTCCCTGCCACACCCTCCCCAGCCCTCTGTTTTAGAATAATGGTCTTATATAGTTTTTGTCCTTCTATGATTGAGTTATTTGACTCAGAATAATGTCCTCTAGACTCAACTGTGTTGTGTATTGTTTCACAATCTCTTCATTATTTTTCAATACTGCTTGATGCTTAGTTAAGTGAATGTATCAGTTTCTTTTTCCATTTACCCGTTGATGGGCCCTTGGACAGCTTCCTGCTCTTTCCTATTCTGACGACTCTGTTACTGAACGTTGATGTGCACACATCTGTTTGTGTTACACTCTGATTCCTTTAGGTAGATTCCAATAGTGGAGAGCTGGGTCAAATAGTATTTCTATTTTTAACCTTCAGAAGAAGTGCCAGACTGCCTTTTGTAGTCTGTACTATGTTACCATCTGACCAGTAGTGCATGCAGTCTGACTTCTGCATCATTGCTAACATTTGTTGTTTGCTGCCATGTTGACCTTTTCCATGGCTGCTTGAATAGCTGGTAGCTCACTGCTGTTGTGATCCGCACTTCTCTAATAGCTAGTGATGTTGGGCATCTCCTCATGTTTGTTGGCTGTGTAAATATCCTCTTCGATGATGTGATGTGTCTTTACAAAACCAATTTTGTAATTGGGTTGTTTGTCCTTTTTCTGTTGAGGTGCTGAATTATCTTGTAAATTATAAATTACAAATTCCTTGTGAGATATCTCATTGTCAAATACTTTTTTCCTAGTTTGTAGGCCTCCTTTTTATTCTATTGGAGAAATTGTTTGATCCATTTAAGATTGGATGTTTTAGAATCTACCATCCATATATTTATCCTCTCCTGTCTATGGATTCTTGTTTATGTTGCAAAATCTGTTCATATCATAGATTAGGGATTCTAAATTTGTTCCTGTTTTTCCTCTAATACTTTTTATTTTTTCATTTGTTTTAGCCCAAGGTCTCTGATTCACTTTGAGTTGGTTATTGTCTATGATATGAGACGTGGATCTAGTTTCAGTTTTGTGCAGGCAAATGTCCAGTTTTGCTAGCACCATTTATTAAGAAAAGCTGTCATTTTCTGACCTAAAAGAGTTTACCGAATTTTCAAAGTTTAATTAACCATACGTAGGCTGATGAGTTGACTTCTGGGTTCTCAACTCTGTTGCATTGGTCTGTTTCTGTCGCAGTACCAGTCTCATGCTCTTTTGAAATTAGAGAGTATGATGTCCCACACTTTATTTTACTTTTCCAGTTGTCGTTGTTGTTATGTGCCATCTAGACACTTGCAACTCATAGTGACCCTATGTACAACAGCTCTGAATCCTGCCCTATCCTGCATCAAACCTGTCATCACTGACACGCCTACTCCTATTATCCCAGTCACCAAGTCAATCCATCTCATTGAGAGTCTTTTTCTCTTGTGCTGTCTATCCATCCTCCCAGGCATTTTGTCCCTCTACAAGGATTGTTCCCTTTTGGCAATATCCCAAAGTATGTCAGACAAAGCTTCAGAATCTTTGTCTCCAAGGAGCAGCCTGGTTTCACACTCTGTAGGAAGAACCCGTTTGTTCTCTTTGAAGTCCATGCTACATTCAATACCCTTCTCCAGCACCACAGCTCAAGGCATTACTTTTTCTATCATTCCTAATCACTGTCCAGCTCTGTGATGCAAAGCAAATAATGTGAGATCTCTTTCCTTTCCAAATAAATTTGTAGATTGTCTTTCTATGCCCTTGAAGAATGGATCAGTATCCATATTGGGATTGCGTTAAACCAGTATATTGATTTCGATAGGTATATATTTTTCACAATTTGAGTCTTCGTATTTATGAACATGCGGGGCTTATTCTAAAAGCTTGTTCTAACAGTGGCCATAGACTCTCACTGGAATTCACTGGCAGATGTTGCTGTGTAGGCTGCAGACTTCGGAGGAGCAGACTGAAGGACACTGGGCCGAGCAGCATTGGTCACTTCTGGTCGGGCTGGATTCAGGTACATTGGCCGAGTACGTCCAGCAGGACATGCTCTAGACGCAATGTCAGGAGCTGGCTGGGATAGACTGCCAGTAATGGGTTGAGCTGAGTTGGTGGAACCAGGCCTCAAAGGGCGATTTGTAGCCAGAGACTGTGACCTACAAGGAACAGGACTCCTTTGAGGACTTATACCAATTTGGCATTCCAAGAAGGTGGACCCTCATCCTTGGGTGAAGATGGATGATTCTTTGCATGGCCATCAGGTTTCTGGGCTCTGACTTGGGTTTCCACAGGCCCTTTTCCCTCAGGTGGAATGTGCAGCCATGGGTTGGTAGCTGGGGCTGGCCGGGGGTCTTTGGTGTTGCTTGTGTTTCCCAGGGCCCCGGGAGGAATGGAGCCCAACTTTGCTATCACTCTTCTTCCCCAGAGCATGGAAGACCTGCACAGACTCCAGCATGTGCATGCCCAGGCTGCTGCGAGGTTTCTTAAAGGTCTCCAGGCCGAGCTCAGGCTGATTGTTCTTCCTCTTGCTCTTGGGGATGCCCGGCTGCAATCCTATAGCTTGGTTTCCTAGCCGCTAACTTTCTCTGACTTTCTTGGAATTGTTTTCTCGCATCCTTTGGGCCTTCTCTGCCTGAGTCTTCATTTTCCTGATCCTGCCTGATGCAGGTTTCTGAGATTTGTTGGTGGAATGCTTAGCTCTTTTGACAGGTGCTCTGTCACTGGTCTCTGTAATACAAACAGGCACTTCTCCCTCTGGGATCCATACTTGGATTTTGGCCTCTGGAGTCCCAGTGAGAGACTCAGAGGCTTTGTGTTTTGTTTTCTTGACTGGATCACAGGAAGTTTTTCTCAGGCTTGCCTTTTCCTGTTCCACATCCACATTGATCTCTTTGCTGTCTTCAGCTTTTATTGGCTCTAGGTATTTGGCTTGATCAAGGTCTTCTAAGAAGATGAAGTCCTGTGAAATATATTCTATACCAGTCTGGTGATAATAGCAAAGCTACTTCTAGATTCAAACTCATTTTCAAGTGCTCCTTGGTCCACAACACTGAAGCTGATCTTTCTTAATTCAGTGTTTCAACACCAGGCTTTACCTCTTGATTGAGAGGATCAAAACAAGCCAGAAGCTTGTGGCTATCAGGGGTTTCTAACAGCATTAGTGGAGGTTCTTTGTTTTCTCTTTGGAGCAGGTAGGCATACAGAATTTTAAAAATCTTGATTTTACCTTCATCAAGATTCTTGTCTCCTGTTTATTCCAGGCTTGGAACTGGAGGTAGTGCAAGAAGATTACTAGAAGTCTCACCTGCACCTATCACTGGAGTGTCATTTGGTGGATGACTTTCAAGTAGCTGGATATTTGTGCTGCAGGAATTTGAGCTTTAAGTCTCTATACCCAGGGATGTTTCCATCACTACACAAATGAAGGAAGAAGTCAGTCACTTCCTGGTAAGTGAGATGCTCTCCTGTCCACCAGCAGAGCTGTCAGGTGTGTTTCATGAGCAAGCTGTTCTTAGGGACCATGAGCAGACTCTTGTAGACTATTATTCCAGTACTAAACCTTAATGTCATGAGTCTGGGTGGCCTTGTGTTTCTTAGGGTGTTTATAGGTCATATAAATAGTATAAAGGTAGATTAAGAATATGAAATGTTTTACAAAGCCAGCAATTGTCATAGAGTCTCTTTTTCATTCTTTTGAGTGAATTAGAACACTTTATGTTGTTTCATAAAGACAGGGATTGGAGGATACCTCGATAAGATACGTAAGCAAAGACAAAGTCTATACTTGGTTGCTTTTGACAAAGTGTGACAGAATTTATTTGAAAAAAAACATTTTAGGAGAATTTATTAAAAAGTTTTTCCATACATCCATAGCTGGGCTTTTTCATTAAATTTTTTTCTACACTCACCATTACTTCTCATCCTCACTAAGCCTCCAAGATTTCTATGTAAACCTTTACTTAGTTTTTATAAAATAGGTATTTTATACCATTTCCTTTTTTTCACTTTTGTTATCACAAATAATTTGTTCTTGAACCCAAAGTTTTAAATCCTAATCTAAAAGTAGGTAAAAGGGAATGAAATTACAGTTAGAAAGGGCCTTTCAGAAATTCTAAAGATCATAGTCTCAACTCAGACTCATTATTTTTTAGTTGAACCAAAGTTATACCTGACTTTCCATTGGGTTTCAGAGGCAGAAAATTTCCTGAAAGGCATTTGCCAGTATTTCCTCACCATCAGAGCCAATGGTGAATTTGATCTACCAAAGATGTCCATGCTTTTGATTAGAGATGTCAACCCCTATGGACCAGGCCAACAGAGTTCTTCCTCAAGGCAAGGGAAGGGTGTTAATGACAATATAGTGGTGGTAAGGCAACTCATTAGATATGACAAAGGGACTTATATGTCCCTGGATATGATCTTTAGATTGTTTATATGTATCAAAATGAACCATGCACTGTCCCTCCTCCACCAGTTGTTACATAGAGGCTAGAAACATTGGAGAGACTTGACCGCCTGTAATGTTGAAAGTCTTAGAGTTAAGTTCTTGGACTTACCACTTCTCAGAGGAGATTTGACCCTCTTTCTTCTGTCCACTGTGGAGCCACATACAGGGGCAAGCTGGAAAGCTGGAAACTAAAGGAGTGCGAGCCCCAAATTCCAGTCCCTTCATTGATGGCCCAAATCAAGAAATGAAATCCCGAAGCCATTGGCCTGCACCCAGAATGTCGCTCACCAGGAGTGATGCTAGAATTTGAGTGAGGTGCTTTGTACGGGGTCACTGATGTTTGGCTGGATCATATGGGAACTCTTAAGCTCAATCAGAAGGAAGTGAAAAAACTGGAGATCGTTTTTTAATGGAAAACTACACTTTCCTGGTTTTCCAATCAGGTCTCCATGATCCACCTTGCATGTCCTCATGTACAGTCCATCACATGCCTTTAGCCTTTAGTCCAGAACACCTTGGGCTACCCTAGCTGAAGCAGTTGTCTGACAGAGAGGATGCTTCCACAGGCCTTTTCTCTAGAAAACTGAGAGAAACACAGGCTGTGTAGCTGACTCTTTTGTGAAACAGTGACTTCAGATGAAGAACCTGTTATTGCCTTAGACATGAAAAACTCTACCACAGCAATGTCATGTAAGAAGCAGTTTATCTCACCCTGCACAGAAGCCCAAAGCAAGATGTCACCCCCAAAAAGTGACAGACTACCAATGGATTTCATGAAGCCAGAAAATTTCTAATACTGAATTTGAAAGAATAATGATTGAATATTTTCAATGGATGAAGGAAAAACTTGAAAAATTACAGGACATCACAAGTAAAAACCAGAAGGAGCTTAAAAAAAAATAATCCAAAACAATGTAGATAAAACAAACAAGGCATTGAAAGCTCTGGAAAAACAAGAAACTACAATCCTGCTTCAACGATTTAGACCCTCCCAGAAGAGCTGTGGGTGAGCGTTAACATTACTGGTAAGTATATTAATTTTCTCCTGGACACAGAGCCTACTAATTGGTCCTAAAAGCCTTCTGAGGTCCCAGCTCTTCTCACTATTTCTTAGTTGTTGGAATGGACGGAAAACCTCATAAGCAGTTCCTTACTTTACCTCTACCTTGCATTCGAACTTCCGAGTTGTAAAACAACCCAGC
>NW_006399761.1:22418444-22421509 GCF_000299155.1 Elephantulus edwardii | reverse complement strand
GATTAATCAGAACTGGCTTTGACAAGCACTGTGGCAATTGGACAATTAAAACAGACATTTGGGGTGGGGAAGAAGAACGAACTGGGGAGGAGGGTAGAGAAAACAATGCAACAATGAATGAATGAAAACCCAAAATCTCTGTAAATGTTCACTAAAACTAATAAAATTTAATACTAATTTAAAAAACTACAATCCAAAATATGAGGAACAATGTTTCAGAGGTGGTCAACATGATGGAGGGTCCCATGAGCAGGGTTCAAGAGATGGAACCCAGAACCAGTGAAATAAAAGATAGAATTGTTATCACTGAGTGCTAGGTCATAAAATAGAATAAAAAAATGAATGAAAAATAAGACAACCTAAGAATAATATGGGACACCATCAAGAGAAACAACATGCACATAATCAGAATCCCAGAATAGGAAGAAGGAAGAAAAGGCACTGAAAAAAGTTGTGGAAGAAAAACTAGAAGAACACTTACCAGGCATAATGAGGAATGAGAGATTATATATTCTAGAAGCTGAGAGAAGGAAACAAAAACACCAAAACAGCAAGACACATCATGGTCAAATTTGCCAGAACCAGAGATAAGGACAGAATTGTGAAAGCGGTGAGGGAGAAACAAAGAGTAACCTATAAGAGAGATAAATAAGATTAAATGCTGATTTCTAAGTAGAGACCATGTGAGCAAGGAGATAATGGAATTACATATATTGAAAACTCAAAGAAAAGAACACAACTTTCAACCAATAATATTATGCCAAATAAATTTGTCCATCAAATATGAAGGAGAGATCAAGATATTCCCAGAAAAACAGAACCTAAAGGCATTTGTAAAAACAAGACAAGCTATATTTGGGGCTAGGGGGTGGGGTTTGGGGAGGTGCGGGTGGGGGGGGATTGTGTACCAGTGAGGGAGTTTTTCTTTTGCTTTTCAAGGAGAGGAGCAAATGGGGGGGGAGGGGGGAGGAGTTTGTGCGGGGAGAAGGGTGCAACAATGAATGAATGGAATCCCAAAATCTCTGTAGATGTTCATTGAAATGAAAAATAAACAACCTAAATTTAAAAAAAAACAAAACAACAAGACAAGCATTGCAGGAAACACTGAGAGACTTCATTTATACAGAAGTGCCACAGAAAGCAGGATGGACCAAAGTAATGAGCAATAGCACCAAAAAGAACTCACCAAAATGATAGCAATAAAACCTTGCCTCTCACTAATCACAATGAATGTGAATTTCAATGCACCATTGAAGAGAAAAACAGTAGTAGATTGGATAAAAATACAAAATCCAGCAATATGTTGTCTACAAGAGATACACCTGAAAAATTAAGATAAACAAAGAGTAAATATAAAAGGATGGAATAATATATTCCAAGCAAATGGTAATTTAAAAAAAGCAGGAGTAGCTATATTAATCTCTGATAAAATAAGTATCAGTGTAAAAACCATCACAAAGAACAATGAAGGTCACTACATAATGCTTAAAGAGTCAATAGAAGAAGAGGATATCACAATAATACATATCTATGTAGCAAAAGACCTGTAAGATACATAAACCAAATATTTAACAAAAGTTAGAAAGGAAAGGTGCACCTGATTCGGGCTATAGTCTTTGCAATTACATCAGAGAGTTGGACAGTGAATAGGGATGATAGAAAGATAATTGATGCCTTTGAGCTGTGGTGCTGGAGAAGAGTGCTGAATATACCATGGACTGCTAAGAGAACAAACAGGTTTGACCTAGAGAAGGTGAAGCCAGAATGCTCCTTGGAGTCAAGAATTCTGAAGTTTCGTCTGACGTATTTGGGCATGTTGCAAGGAGGGACTGGTCCTTGGAGGGAGACATCATGTTTGGGAGAGTGGAGGGACAGCATAGGAGAGGAAGACCCTCAATGAGATGGATCGATTCTGTGAGTGGAGTGGTGGGAATGAGTGTGTTTGAGATGGTGAGGTTGGCGCAGGATAGAACAGCGTTTAGGGCTCTTGTGCATAGGGCCGCTATGAGTCGCAAGCAACTCAATGGCAAATAACAACAACAACAACAATATTTTGTTTTTTCACTATCAATAAATTTTCAAGGTTCCAACAATATAAAACATGTTGGTTGTCCTTTTGCTTTTGAGGTGCTGAAGTATCCTATTTATTTTAATTAGGAATCCCTTATCAGATATACCATTGCCAAATATTTTTCCCAATCTATAGGATTCCTCTTTACCCTATTGGAGAAATTTTTATTTTATCCATATAGGTTTGGATATTTTAGAATCTTCCATTTATATATTTACCCTCTCCTTCCTATGGATTTTTTTATTATGTTTCAAAGTCTGTTCATACCATACATTTTAAAATCCTGAATTTGTTCCTATTTTTTTCTCTCTCTTTTTATTATTCATTTTAATGAAAGTTTACAGAGACTTTGGATTTTCATTCATTCATTGTTGCCCATTTCTCCCTGCCCAGCCCTCCCCTCCAGTTCGCTCTTCTCTTAGAAAAGTAAAAGAAAAATTATTTCATTGTTATACAATCCCTCCCCACAAGTCCACTCCACTATCCACCCTTCATTCTGGAATCCTGCCATAACAATAATACCTAATCATATATCCCTTTTAAACAGTTCTTTCCCTCGTCTGTTTCAAGGCAGTATGCATAATTTATGCCATATTTGTCAGTCTCCCTCAAACCCCAACATCAGTCCCGTTTTACAACAGTGGCACTATGCAGTATCTGTCCTTTTGTGACTTAGATACTTCACTCAGCATAATGTCCTCCATGGACATTTTGTCTAATATTTCATGAGTTCCTTGTTTTTCAAAGCAGCATAATATTCCACTGTGTGAATATACCACAACATCTCAATCCATTCATTTGTTGATGGGCACTTAGATTGTTTCCAACTCCTTGCTATTGTGAACAAAACTGCAATAAACATGGGTGCATATATCTGCTTGGATGTTAGTTAAGGTCTCTTTGAGGTATATTCCAAGTAGTGCAATTGCTGGGTCAGATGGTATTTCTATTTGCAACTTTTTGAGAAAGCGCCATACCGCCTTCCACAGTGGTT
>NW_006399761.1:22408413-22418344 GCF_000299155.1 Elephantulus edwardii | reverse complement strand
GTTCTCTTTGGGGTATATTCCCAGTAATGGAATTGCTGGGTCAAATGGTATCTCTATTTGCAACTTTTTGAGAAACCGCCATCCATACCGCCTTCCACAGTGGTTGCACCATTTTACACTCCCACCAACAGTGAATAAGGGTTCCAGTTTCTCCACAACCTTGCCAGCATTTGTTACTTGCTGTTCTGTTAAATTTTGCTATTGTGACTGAGGTGAGATGATACCTCATAGTTGTTTTGATTTGCATCTGTCTTAGAGCTAGGGATTTTTAACATTTCTTCATGTGTTTGTTTGCATCTGAATGCCTTCTTTGGTGAAGTTCTGTTCATATTCTGTGCCCAGTTTTCATTTGGATTGTTTATCTTGTTGTGATGTGCTATTTTTCTCTAATAAACTTTATTTCTTTGTTTCTTTTACCTCTCAGACTTTGATTCATCTTGAATTGGTTTTTGTTTATGATGTGAGATAAAGATCTTGTTTCCGTTTTCTACAAATGTCAATTTTTGCTAGCACCATTTGTTACAAAGGCTATCATTTCCCCACTTAAAGGATTTTATCTTGACAAAGATCAGTTGACTATAGACCGATGCGTTAATTTCTGGGTTCTCAACTCTATTCCATTGGTCTGTTTCTCTTGCATATACCAGTAATATGCTGTTTTGATATTAGGGAGTATAAGGCCTCCTACTTTGTTTTGCTTTTTCAGTTGTTGTGTACCATCGAGTCACTTGCAACTCATAATGACCCTATGCACCGTATCTCTGAACCCCATTTTATCCTGAACCAATCTTACCATCTCGGACACACCAACCACCATTATGCCAGTCACTGAGTCAATCCATCTCATAAATTGTCTTCGTCTCTTTCACTGTTCCTCTATCATCCCAAGCATGTTGTCCCTCTCTAAGGATGGGTCTTTCCTTGCAAAATGTTCGACCTATGTCAGACGAAGCTTCAGGATCCTTGACTCCAAAGGGCAGCCTGGTTTCACACTTTTTATAACAAACTTGTTTGTTCTCCTGACAGTCCACGGTGTAATCAATATTATTCTCCAGCACCATAGCTCAAAGACATCAATTCTTCTATCATTTCTAGGCATTGTCCAGCTTTCTAATGTATTGCAACTAATTCGGAGGTCTCTTTATTTTTTAAATAAGACTGCAAAATGCCTTTTCTATTCCCTTGAAGAATGGGTCAGTATCAGTATTTGGGTTACATTGAACCTGTAGATTGATTTTGGTAACACACTTTCACAAATTGAGCCTTAATATCCATGAACATGATATAGTTTTCCATTTATGTAGGTATTCTATTGTTGTTTGTGGTAGTATTTTATCATTTTCTTTACATAGGTCTTTTTGTGTTTCTAATTATGTTTATTTCTAAATCTTACCAGAAGAGATGGGACCCTTGACTCAGATCTCGGGGTTTTGTTTATCAACCAGTAGAACAGAAACTCTGACCTGATTGGGCACCCCAACTCCAATCTTGACTGTACTGACACATACAGTCCCAGGGCAGATAACTTGATTTCTGTGTTCTATAGATTATTTTATATTTGTCTACACATGTATTTCATAGTTTGTTTTTAGAGGTACAATGTCCATCAGCCAGTTTGCTGTGCTAGGATAACTTACATGGTGCTGTAGAGCTGAAAGCCATGCCACTAATATTTCAAGTAAGTGGGTCCACCCACGGTGAACAGGTCTCAGCAGAGCTTCCATTCTCAGAAAAACTTAGAAGGAAGACTAAGGGTCCTCTTTTGAGATAGCAGGTTTAAAGCACTCTGTTTATTAGAGATGCACACTGTTGGAAATAGTATAATTAGCTCCTCAGATTGGAAGACTCTTAAAAAAAAGAAGGAAAAAAATTGAAGCTAAAAATAGTGACTAACAATTGGAATGTGGACTGTAGGAAGTATCAATCTAGGAAGATTGAGAACTATCCAAAATGAAATGGAACTTGTAAAGATCAACATCTTTAGGCTTTAGCCATGCAAAGTGAACTAGTATTGGCCATTTTGAGTCAATTATGTGCTTTTACGACAGGAATGTGATGAGGATGTGAATAGAGCATGAAACACAATGTATATAAACAAGAGAGAATGTATACATATTTTTTATGTTGTTGTTGTTGTAAGTGCCATAGAATCCTAGACCACACATAATGACCCTATGAACGAAAGACCTCAACACTTGTATATTGTTGGTTATTTCTCCATATTAGATTTTCTGGAGACAAGTCATTTCAGAAGTGGATGCCACTCCTGCTTCCAAGCTCCACCAAACACTGTCCACCATGGGTAACCATTATCTCATTTGGCACATCAGTGTCACAGTGTCTAGCATCACAGCAACCATGAGTTACCTCTGTACAGCAACACACATACCAGTGCTAGACCACCTAGAAGAATGTTTGACAAACAACAGCAACAATTTAAACTAGGCCTGAAGGCCACAGATTAAAATCACCCTTCTTGGGCTTGGTAGCATAACCTTCTATCCACTAGGCCAACGTACCTCTCTATATGTTGTCATTGTTATTGTTGTTAAGTGCTGTCAAGTCATAGATGACTCATAATGACCCTATGAATGAAAGACCTGAACACTTGTATAACTTTGGTAATTTCTCCATGTTCATAATAGTTTCCAGAGGCAAGCCATTTAGGAAGTGGATGCCATTCCTGCTTCCAAACTTATTTTGTATGGAAATAATATTAAATAAAAATTTATTTTTTTTTCAAAACAACTATGAGATATCATCTCATCCCAGTAAGTATAGCAAAATACAACAGAGCTACAAACAACAAATGCTGGGGAGGTTGTGGAGAAACTGGAATCCTTATTCACTTTTGGTGGGAGTGTAAAATGGTTCAGCCACTATGGAAAGCAGTATGGCACTTTCTCAAAAAGATAAAAATAGAAATACCATTTGACCCAGGAATTTCACTCCTGGGAATATACCCTAAAGTAACCAGAACTGCCACCCAGGCAGATATATCCACACCCATGTTTATTGCTGCTTTGTTCACAGAGCAAAGGGTTGGAAACAACCCAAGTGCCTATCAACAAACGAATGGAGAGAGAAACTCTGGTATATTCACACAATGGACTGTTATGCAGCACTGAAAAACAATGAACTAATGAAATATTATACAAAATGGGTGACCATGGGGGACATTATGCTGAGTGAAATATCCCAGTCACAAAAGGAAAAATACTGCATAGTGCCACTGTTGTAAAACAAGAATGACATGGGGGTTGGGAAAAGCATAGAAAAGAGGGGATAAATAATGTACACAGCTTTGAAAGAGATGAGAGAAATACCTGTATAAAAGGAATATATGATTAAGTATTATTGGCATGACAAAAGTCCAGAATAAGAGCTGCATAGTAAAGTGGTCTGGGTGGAGATGGGGAGGCTGTCTAACAATGAAAGAACTTTTTTCCCAAAGAAAAAGCAAATTGGGGGGAAGAGGAGGAACAGGGAGGAAAATGCGCAACAATGAATGAATGAAAATGCAAGTTCTTTATAACCTTTCATTAAAATCTAAATTTTATAAAAAATAAAAAAGAATAATTTACTTTTATCTCTTCAGATGACTGTGAATGCACATCTGGAAAACATAGGGCAGTGAAGTGTCAATTTAGTTATAAACACTGCTGGAATATTAGGGAGCTCTGTTGGCTTAGTGCTAAGGAGCTGTACTGCCAACCCAAAGGCACATGGTTCAAAGCCATTAGCTTCTCCATGAGAGATCGATGGGTAATATCCTCTCATAAGATATACTGATCTCAATTCAATAGCACATAACTACCACAGCTGGAGTGTTAGAAAAAAAATGTACAATTATCACTAATGAACATGTACGCTGTTCACCTGCGGTGAGGGTTATTTTGGGGTTTGGTTTTTTTTTTCAGAATTTAAGCAATAGATTTTCTGTGTTTACCATAAGTTTATTCCTAAAATGACCAAAAGTGAATTTAAAAACTGCTGTTCATAGAAACCACTCCCTCCCCTATCTCTATGAATTCATGTGAAAAGCTATAAGTCATTGTATAAAATTAAGGGTGCTCAATTCAGTTTGGCATTGCTTATTGCTACTTGTAAGAATTTAACCGATAAGTGACGCTGTGAAGAGGGTTGCGTATTCAGTAGTAAATGTATCTCCTTACATACGGCCCGCGGTCCTCCTACTCAGTTTCCTCCTACACCACCTTACTTATATTATTACCAGAGTTTCAAAGCCGACCTTAGTCACAGTACACAGAGATACAAAAAGAAGCTGGTCTTAGACAGTTGTGTATTTCTTTTATATGATGACAATTAAAGAGGAAGAACATCAAAGATCCTGTTCATCATTATTGACTATATTTAATATGAACCACAAGGGTCCCCTCTGCCTTTCTAAACCAGGGCTGGGCCCATAGCAAGGCTATCCCTAACGATGCTGGTGAAGACTACAGAACCAGGATCAGAGAATGAGTCCTATATGAGAGGCAAGAGATTCAACGACGTCAGACTGGTCTGAGGCAGCACTTGGTACCGTGGTTCGGAGATTGAGCAGCTGGTCTCCTGCTACTCTCATCTGAGTAAGAATTAATGAATTCATTTCTTTTTCTTCCCTTAAACCACAACAAAAATCTTCCCATAATTTTCACAATTCCTTGTGTTTCTATCCTGAGAATTGAGTTCAAAACCAGAAACTTGAAGAGGCTCCTTTTATTCCCAATAAATTATCAGCCAAAAAATTATTTTCAAAGGAAAAGAGCATTTGAAAAACTATCCTGAAGTGCAGTGCAGTGAGAAGTAGGATGCTATCCATACATGTAAAAGGCAGATGGAGTACTATAAATATTATTAAAATATACACAAAACAGTAAGTCCCCAAAGATGAAGACATTGAAGGTCTATCAGTTTTTATGGACTAAAATGGGGGGAACATGTAATATTGATGCACTAATAATAATTTGTGGCTGAAATGCAATAATTTGAGGTGAAATGAAGAAAACATGGACTTGAGGCTGGAGATAGAATGATAGTAAATTGTTTAATCAATTATTTATTCATTGCAATACCTATTTTAAAAAAACAAAAAAACAAAACACCAAAAAAACAAGACCAGCAGTGGGGCACAAGAATTTCACCTGAGAACTACATTGGAATCAGATTGACTATATCAGTGGAAAGAGTGAATAAAGAAGCTCAAAATGAACAGATCAAACAAGCTGTCTCTGGATCAGACTATCAGCTACACGTGTAGCTGAGAGACAAGGGTGGTCACACTCAACCTCACATGCTAGTGTCAGGCTTCCAGGAGAGATTAGTCCTTGGAAAGGACATCGTGCTGGGATACATAGGACAGTAAAAGAGGAACCCAATGAGATGGATGGACACAGTGAATGTAACACTACCTTGTCAAGGTGCTGATCTTAGGGTAGAAATGAGTTGGAGTCCACTGGTTGGCACGTAG
The DNA here is from genome assembly GCF_000299155.1 of Elephantulus edwardii. Taxonomy (NCBI): domain Eukaryota; kingdom Metazoa; phylum Chordata; class Mammalia; order Macroscelidea; family Macroscelididae; genus Elephantulus; species Elephantulus edwardii. The sequence continues at coordinate 22,412,871 of NW_006399761.1, read as the reverse complement.
AAACAACAGCAGGACAATGCAGAATCCACAAAGCTCTAAAACACACATTTTCCCATGTATTTTATACCACTTATTTCTACTATATCCTCACTTACTGTCTCTAAAGAAAATCACTTATCAGAGCTTCCTAAGTCCTTCTAAAGATACTGTGAGCTAAACATGATATTGTATTAAGTTTTATCACTCTTTTTCAGATAAATCTCTGTTATGGACCCAGTCATGTGACTTATAAGATACTGAGAAACATCTTAGGTCTCTACCCACTAGATGTCTTTAGCCCTCTGCACTCAATGTGATGACAGAAATTATCTCTAGGTATTACCTAATGCCACAGATGTGTCCTATCTATTCATAGCTTTTTCATTCTACAGGTGGAAAAGATCAACTCAGAGCTTCATCTCTATGAGGAGGTATGTGGCATCAGGATTGGAGGAAGACTCACCAACAACCTGTTTTATGCAGATGACACAATCCTTCCAGCTGAGGCTGAGGAGGACCTGAGGTCTTTGGTGTAGGAGATTAAGGACTGTAGCCTTCATTATGGATTGAAGCTCGACCTCAAGAAAACAAAGATGCTCACCATTGGGCCGATTGAAAGCATCTTGATAGACAGTGAAGAGATTGAGATTGCTAACAGCTTCAGTTTCCTTGGCTCCACAATCAACACTGTTGGTACCAGCAGACAAAAAATCAAAAGATGAATTGCATTAGGAAAGTCAGCTGTCAGAGATCTCTCCAGGGGACTCTTAGAGCAATGATAGCAGTCAGGAGATAAAGTGCACCTGATCCAGGCCACAGCATCAGAAATGCTTGATATGCACCAGAAAGCTGGACAGTGACTAGGGATGATAGAAGGAGAGCTGATGCCTTTTTGAGCTATGGTGCTGAAGAATATTGAGTATATGGACTGCGAGGAGAAAGAACAAAGAGTTCATCTTGGAATGGGTGAACCACGATGTTCCTTGGACGCAAGGATTCTAAAGCTCTGAAATACTTTGGACCTATTGCAAGCTGGGACCCATCCTTAGAAAAGGCCATCATGCTTGGGAAAGTGGAGAGACAGTGCAAGAGAGAAAAACCTTGGATGTGATGGATTGATTCAGTGATTGAGGTAATGGGGATAGGTGAATCAGAGACAATAAGGTTGGCTAAGGATAGAACAAAATTCAGAGCTGTTGTACACAGGGTCACTATGAATCATAAGCAACTCAACAGCACATAACAACAACAGCATGGAGAACAGAGCTACTAATAATACTTAGTCATAGCCAAACACCTCACAAGATTTAAATTTTGGGCTTGAATGTTTTTCATTTATTATTGTTCTTCTTATTGGTCTCCATGTGAGATTTTTTGTTTCTTTATTGATTTTTGTTGAGGTGTTATCTATACTGAAGGCTGTGGTGTTTTGTTTTCATCAATAAATGAACTTAGTTCTCTTTACATTCATGTAGATTGTATCATCTGCATATTCCACGCAGGGTGCTACTGAGTCTTTCCTCAATCTTGGAGATTCAGAGGCAGTTTATCTAAAGGAAGGAAATTTCCTATCATTCTCTTGCAAAATAGCTGGTCAAATTGAACTATATGCTTTCAATATTGCAACGCAGCCCCTTGGCACTAGGCCACCAGAGCTAACTCCCATATGCTACGTGAACACCAGACATGAAGATCTCAGAGTTTATTATCTCGTTTATATGAAGTGTATGTTGTTGTTCTTGTTTGATGCCGTCGAGTCATAGACGACTCATAGCGACCCTATGCACGAACGGCCTGAGCACTGTTCGTACATAGAGTTTCCGGAGGCAAGCCGTTTCGGAAGTGGATGCCGTTCTTGCTCCCAGGCTTTAGTTGGGAAGCTCCAGCCAGCACTGTCCACCATGGGTGCCCATTACCACGATAGAATATGAAATTCTATAGAAAGAAAACTGTATGGTTGGTTGTCAAGGGCTAGGTGGAGGGAGAGAGGAAGTGGGAATGGCTGTGAGAATTGACTCACAACTGACCCTTCAGGGGGCTTTCAGAGGCATTAAATCACACAGATGGAAATTGCCCATCATTCTCCATGGGACTATGTAGTAGATTTGAACACTTGCCGTTGGGATCGCAGCACAGCTTCTTACACCTAGGTCTGGAATGATGTTTGGCTGATGGAATTGGAGAGTGGAGACAGCTGTACAATCCTAATGAAGGCACTAAATGTCCTTGAACTGTCAAATGGTGAATTTTCTGGTCTGCTTGTTTTTAGACTATTTCACGTAAATTGTTAGTTTTTCCTGTTGACAGCCCACAGCCCCATCTTCCCTCCCCTCCATGCCCTCCAACGGCCCATGTCCACTCCTCTAACTACTCGTGGTGACTTTCATGGAGGACTCGGGACCCCTGGGTGCCTGCACCCTGCCCTCTCTCCCCCTCTTGCAGGACTCAGTGCACATGTGTGACCACCTCCATTGTCCAGGGATGTTAAAGTTCAGCGGTGATTTTTCTCCAGCGTGTCAGTTGATGTCACTGGTCATCAGGAAAGCTGTGAACGACCGTGTGGTGGAAAAGGATAGTGCTGAACCTTCAGACCAGGAGTTAGGTCCCTGTGTTTCCCTCTATTGCTCATCCTTGACCTGTGCTCTGCAAGCCCCTTTGGATAGCAAACACTGTACTTCTGAGAGCAGTGACCTCAATGACCTGAGGCCATCGCTAGTTCTCACCAGTAACTTGGTACAGGGACACTGGCCTTGCTATTGTTGGGAAGGTGAATGGAAGTGGCGTCTAAAGGCTCTCGGCAGAGGTGTTGAGTGAATGGTGCTTCATAGTGCAGGCCCTGCCCTTCTAGATGGGCCTCATGCTGCTGCAGGTTCTGGCCTGGGTCCCAGATGGGCTCTGAGCCTGGCCACTCACCACCCTAGCGGAGGTGAACGAATGGGAATGGCTTCCATGCACCAATGAAAAGAGCTGTTATTGTAAGATACCATCAAGTATGATTCTTAGAATCCTTGTGAACAACAGACCTGAACCCTTTGTCAACCTCATTTTCTCTGACATGGGTGAGCCTTTTCTTACAGACACTGTGTCACTCCATCTGGTTGAGGGTCTTCTTCTCTTTCACTGTCTCTCCCTCTCCAGGGAATAGACTCTCCTCATAATAGGCCTAAACTGTGAGGTGGGACTTCATCATCCTTGCCTCCAGGGAGCCCTCTTGTTTACATTCACCTTTACCCCATCCACCCTCCACGTGTAAGGAACCTGAACCTGGTACAAGTGTGTCCTTACTGCTCTTCTGTTCCAACACACCTAAGAGTCCGAGGAAACAGAAAAGCAGGATCCACAGAAGACTTGTGTAAATCTGCCGATTAACTCAGACCCATCCTCTGTCATCTTCAGTTCTGCCCGAATTTTCTTTTCTTCACTTTAATCTCAGCTCACAAAACCTCTCACTTTTTGTCCTTCACACCACTAGACTAAATCCCCTATTCTTTCCTCAGTTCTGATCGTCTTTCTCTAATACTACATCAAAATTTCTCTTTAATGCATTCTTTCATTCTACCCTCAAAACAGAAAAAGAAACCCATCAAAACCACACCATTAAGAGCATCTGAAAAGCAATGGTCTTGGTTATCAGTCACCTAGGAATTCTATTGCTTTCATTATTAAATTTTTAAATAATGAAAATAAATATTTATACATGTGTCTATATAAAGAAAACAAGAGTTAGTAGTAAAAGAGACATTAAACCGTCCATGCTCCAATCACAGGGCATAACCGTAAAAGCGGGAAATCTCCATGCCTTTCTCCCTCTGTGCGAAAAACCGCACTTTGCCCAGCGCCGTGTACTTGGCAGCCTCCTCCCGCTCCTGTTGAGCCCGCCTCTTCATGGCCTCCCGCTCCGGCCTCTGCTCCTTGGTGATGGGCTTGGACATCAGGGGCTCGGGGACGTTGGGCTTCCTCCATGGAATGGGCTGTAAGCTGAAGTCTTCCAGTAGGAACTGGCTTTGAGGCTTAGGTGGGGGCTGCAGCTTGCTCCCAACAGTGGTCACAGGATCTCGCTGGAGAGCAGCACCAGATGCTGCTGTGTAGGCCGCAGGCTTCGGAGGAACAGACTGGAGGATGCTGGGCCGAGCAGGGTTGGTCACTGCTGGTTGGCCTTGATTCGGGCAAATTGGCCGAGTTGGTCCACAAGGACCCGCTCCAGACACTTTGGCAGGAGTTGGCTGGGACAGGCTACCAGTAATGGTTTGAGCTGAGTTGATGGAACCAGGCCTAGAAGGGTGATGGGAAGCTAGAACCTGTGGCCTGTGAGGAACAGGCCTCACTTGAGGCTTGTCCAAGGGGAGAAAAGGCAAAGGGACCAACTTGACCTTCCCAGGAGGTGGCCCCTCATCCTGGGGTGCAGATGGGAGATTCTCTGCTTGGTCATCAGGTTTCTGGGCTCTGACTTGGGTTTGCTCCGGCCCTTTCCCCTCAGGT
>NW_006399761.1:22402960-22407493 GCF_000299155.1 Elephantulus edwardii | reverse complement strand
GTGGAGGCTTGTTTTCTGTTGGGATCAGGCAGGGATCAAGATGTTTGAGCAGCTTGATTTTACCCTCATCAGGATTCTTGTCCTCTGTTTGTTCCCAGCTTGGAGCTAGAGGCAGTGCAAGGAGGTTACTAGAAGCCTCACTTGCAGCCATCACTGGTGTGTCCTGTAGCTCATTTGGTGGAAAACTTTCAAGTAGCTGCATATTTGTGGTGCAGGACTTTGGGCATTCTGGTGTTTGTGGCAGACAAAATATCTGGCTTTGCGGTTGCCATGTCAAGGAAATCTCCATGCCCAGGGAACTTTCCATCACTGCAAAGAATCAGGGAAGAAGTCAGTCAGTCCCTGGTCAGTGAAGTGCGCCTCCTACCCACCAGCAACAGAGCAGTCAGGTCCCTTCTCTACAATGATCAAGCTTTTGTACAAGCTCCTCTTAGGAACCAAAAGACTCCTGGAGGTTATTTCAGTTCTGACCCTTAATGCCATGAGTCTGGATGTCTTTGCATTTCTTAGTGTGTTGTTAAGACATGGAAATAGTACAAAGGTAGATTAAGAATATGAAATGTTTTATAAAGCCAGCAACTGTCGAAGAGGTTCTTCTTTGTTCCTTTGAGTGAATAAGAACACTTTATGTAGTTTACTAAAGACAAGGGTTGGGAGATATCTCCATAAGATATGTCAATGAAGACAAAGTCTTACTGATTGCTTTGGACAGAATGTGTGGGGAAAATCATTTGAAAGATATTTTAGGTAATTTTATTTTTAAAAAGCTTTCTATACATCCATAGCTGGGATTTTTCATCAGAATTTGTCCTACACCCACCATCCCTTCTCATGCTTGCTAATCCTCCTAGATAGATTTGTATGTAAATATTCACTTGGTTGTTTAAAAATAGGAGTCTTATACCATAAGTTTCTTTCTGTGACTAATGTTGCTCACAAATAATTCGTTCTTGAACCCAAGATTTTAAATCTTTATGTAAAATGATGTAAAAGGAAATGAGGAAAAAAATGAAACTGACCCTAGTGCAATTAAGAGTGAAGAAGGGCTTTTCAAAAATTTGAAAGATAAGATTCACAACCCAAACTCATTGCCTTTGAGTTGAAACCAACTTATATCTGACTCTCCATTGGATTTCTAAGGCATAAAGTTTCCAGAAAGGCAATTGTCAGTCTTTCCCCCACCTCAGAGCCCAATGGTGGATTTGATCTGCCAAAGATTTTCAGGGTTTAGGTGAGAGATGTCAACCCCTAGGGACCAGGCCACTAGAGTTCTTCCTTAAGGCCATAAAAGGGTGTTTATGACAGTATGGTGGTGGTAAGGAAGCTGTCTCCCTTGATAGGCTCTGAAAGTGTTCTTACATGTAACAAAAGGGACCACACACTATCCCTCCTGGACCAGATGCTACATGGAGGCTGGAAACACTGGAGAGCCTTGACGGAGGGTAGGTACCACTTCCCAAATGTATATTTGACCCTCTTTCTTCTCTCCTCTTGCCCTTTGGACTCACCTGGAAATCTTGCTTCTGAGATGGGTTGAGCAGAGAAGGAGTAGTAAGTTCCAGAAGTAGAGGATGGTAGAAGGGCATTGGCAGGCTGAATCTCCTTTAGCACCAGCGCCATTTCTGGTTGAGGAGCAGGGGCCCTGTCTCCTGTGTATAACTCAGTGCCATAGGATTGCAGGCAAGGACCAAGGTCTCCAGAGAGCAGGGGCCCCACTGTGCCCTGATTATAATAATAAACCTGAATGCCTTCCTGGTGGGGAACTGAGAAACTATGTCCCTGACTTGGTGGCCCCTGGACAAGACTAACAGGTAGTGATGGGTACAGAGAACCTATGGTAGTGGTGTCTAAAGGTTTGTCATAATGAATTGTCATTGGCATGGAAGACATCGCTGTGTCTTGGTCAATGATTGTGAAAGTGGAGTCCCCAAGTGAAGAGGACTTCTTTTGTGAGCTTCTTGTGAGGTTCCATTCAATAATCCCTGGGTAAGAGGAAGATACAATGGGGATCTGGTTCTGGCCCCAAACTGCAGACTGCAGAGATGTGTCAGAAGGTTGGTAAAGGTAGGCACTGCCCAGGAGTGGCTGGAAAGAGGAGACAGGGTCTGATGGAAGTAGCCACGCTGAGCTGACAGCTGGAACAGAGACCCTGCAGGAGTTAGAGACGCTTCCTGTGAAGGGAGCTGCATTGCTCACCACAGGCAGAGAGAGCTGCCGAGAATCTGGAGTTCCCAGCAGAGAAGGACAGGGGAAATTTCCTGTAGGAAAAAGGAGGGTGGAGAGGAATCAGTGAGTCTGATATCTTCTCCTCAGAATACCTCTTAACACCAGTGCCCTACAAGGTTATTTTCTAGGCTATAAGCAACCTTCTTCCTGGCATTTCTCCTTCTTGAATGCAAATATTGACTCTTACAATGTTTCTTAGAATTGAAATATATTAGAACTTTGGGGTCTTAGTAGACTCCGATTCCAACCCTCATTTTAGGGGTGATAACACTGATCCTCAGGGATGTTGAAAGACTCCTTCTCGTTCTCCATGACATGTGTGGCATTACCAGGTTCCAGAAACTAGATAGCCTGTCTCCCTTGCCAGAATCTCTGCTCTGAGCCAGAAATGGACGTGGACTCTTGGTTTGTTCTCGTTTCTGGGATATTGTGACTAATGCTACGAGGACTATACATGTATTGCTACAAGGATCTATTTAAATTGAAATAAAATTAAATCAACCAAAATCAGGAATTTAAAAAAAAACCCAGCCAGCACACCAGTCTCTCATTGGCTCCAACAAGAGGCTTCCTGCCTACTCCCCCACCAAACAACCAGACCAGAGCTGATCTCCATCCAGCACAGAAGCACTCATTGCCAGGCCCTTGTCGCCATTGTGGTTGAATGAAGCAGCTGGACTCAGAGATGGTACACTTGTGTTGGTTGAGGATCTGTGTGGATTGTGTGGTGGTTTTTATTTATACTCAACAAGACCTCCTTGAGGGCCCTTATATTTCAAAGTTGGGCCCGAGAGATTATATTTGAATCTGTTACTATAATTTAGAAAAAAACATTCTCCTAAATCATATAGCACTCTGGCCAATTTGCTATGATGAGGTAATCTGGGCTTGCTGTAACACTGTACCTTGTGTCACTGGGGTCTCAGGTGCCAAAATGGAACCAACTATACCATGTTGTTGGTGGTGTTATGTGCTGTCGAGTCACCTGCAACTCATACAGGCCTTATGTGCAATAGCCCTAAACCTTGCTCTACCTCTTGCCAGTCTTACTGTCTCAAACACGCCTATCCTCATTACCCAAGTGACAGAATCAATCCATCTCATTGAGGGTCTTCCTCTCCTGTGTTGTCCCTCCAGCCTCCCAAGCATGACGTCCCTCTCCAAAGTCTGATCTCGCCTTGCAACATGTCCAAAGAATGTCAGACAAAGCTTCAGAATCCCTGCCTCCAAGGTGCAGCCTCGGTTTACTCTCTTCAGGATGAACTTGTTTGTTCTCCTAGCAGTCCATGGTATATTCAATACTCTTCTCCAGCACCAAAGCTCAAAGGCATCAACTCTCCTTCTATCATCCCTAGTCATTGTCCAGCTCTCTGATGCATAGCAAGTGATGGCAAAGACCGTGGTGGGCATGTATCAGGCACACCTTAGTCTCCAGACTGACATTGTTGCTCTTCAGTACTTTGGAGAAGTCTCTGACAACAGACTTTGCCAGTGCAATTTGTCATTTAATTTCCTGGCTGCTACTACCAAGAGTCTTGATTGTAGAGCCAAACAAAGTGAAGCTGTCTACAATCTCAATCTCTTCATCATTATCATGATGCTGCCAATCAGCCCTGTGGTGAGAATCTTTGTTTTCTTGATGTTGAGCTGCAATCCATATTGAAGGCTGCAGTCCTTGACCTTCTGCAGCAAGTGCTTCAGATCCTCCACAGTTCAAACAAGCAGGGTTGTGTCATCTGCATAACTCAGATTGTTGATGAGTCTACCTCCAATCATGATGCCACACTTCTCCTCATAGAGCCCAGACTCTCAGATAATCTGTTCTACATATAGATTGAAAAGATATGCAGACAATACACATCCTTGACACACACCCTTCCCAGTTTTGAACCATGCAGTGTTTCCTTGCTCTGTTCTGACAACTGCCTCCTGGTCAAAGTATAGGTTTCACATAAGCAAAATCAAGTGTTCTGGGATTCTTATTCTTCTCATAGTCACCATTTGTTGTGATCCACACAGTAAAATGCCTTTGCATAGTCAACAAAACACAGATAGACATTCCTCTGGTACTCTCTGCTTTCAGCCAAGATCCACCTGACATTACCTATAATATCCCTAGTGCTGTGGCCTCTTCTAAATCCAGTCTGCACTTTAGGCAGTTCTCTGTTGATGCTCTGTTCTAGTCATTTTTGGATAATCTTCAGCAGACTCTCGCTAGCATGTAATATTGTTCAATAATTTCCACTCCTTAAACCACATGTCTCTGGAAACTCTATGAACTTGGATAAACAATGATACTTATAGAAC
>NW_006399761.1:22401389-22402794 GCF_000299155.1 Elephantulus edwardii | reverse complement strand
GGAAAGGGGAGAGAAGAGGAGGAGAGGGGAGAAGAGGAAAGAGGAGAGGAGAGGAGAGGAGATGCTCTTGTATTTAAAAGTCACTTAGGCCTGAGGGCCTAGTGCTATGTTATTTTGCAGGAACATTCTTATAAGTCCTTCAGCACTCCTCTGTCGATTTGGTTCACTGAGGTAGTCTGGGTTTGCTGTGATGCTGAACCTTGTGCTATTGGGGGTCAAATGCCATAATGACTACACATGGTGGACAGTCTTTGATGCACTCTCAGTTTAAGACAGGGTTGGAAGCAGGAACGGCATCCACTTACTAAACCACCTGCCTCTGGAAACTCTATGAACTTGCTGAAAATTTGATAGTTATAGAAAGGCTTCAGGCCTTTTATTATAGGGTCACTATGAGCTGCGCTTGACTCAACGTCAGTCAACAATAACAACATCATAGTATCATAGGAATAAAAGATGTAGCTATTAATGAAGAGAGGGGTATAGAGCAAACATCAACATAATATATTTACCAATAGCTGTATTCTATGTCAGACATGGTATATTATGTGAATTTTATTAACAAAAAAGTAGTCTTTTTTAAGGTAGTCTTAAAATGATTTTAAATGTATTTCAAACCATTAAAGAAAGGAAAATATGTAAGTAAAATTACAACCATCAAATTGAAATAAATAGTGATTTCTAAGGAGTCACCATTTATAGATACAGATATTTCACTAACATTGGTACAAAGAGAAATAAAAAAATAACAAATAAAAAGAAATTCCTGTCTTATGCTCAATCATTTCTCTGGGTATCAACTTTTGGTAAGACAGATAGTAATCCCGTTAGAAATTTGTATTTCAATCCATATTGCCAATAGCAAACCAAGAAAAACACTTAAAGTTGTTTAAAGATTTTATATCCTTTTTAAAATCCTAAATTATAATCACCTTCAACATCCAGGGAAACATATTGCTCAAACCCATAAATCATAAGAACTAGAATTCATAAATAAAAAACTAAACAAGCATTTTAATGTAGAGTCACTCTCCCTGCAATAATGTTGGACAATTGTTTTAGATAAATGTCAAATTAGAAGCATAATGGATACATCAAAGAAATAATTCACCATGACCAAGTGGAATTTACAACAGAGATGCAAGGATGGTTCAACATAAGGAAAACAATTAACAATGCAAAGAATAAGAACCACATTATCCTGTCAATTGAATCAGAAAAGGCCTTTTACAAAATCCAACACCCTTCCCTGATTAAAACACTCAACAAAATAGGATTAGAGGGGAATTTCTTCAACATAATAAAAAGTATTTATGCAAACCCTAGGGCCAGCATTATTCTCAGTGGAGAGAGGTTAAAGGCACTCCCTTTAAGAATAGGAACTAGGCAAGGATGCCCACTATCA
>NW_006399761.1:22397434-22399646 GCF_000299155.1 Elephantulus edwardii | reverse complement strand
CATCCAAGCAGATATATGCACACCTATGTTTATTGCAGCTTTGTTCATAATAGCAAGGAGTTGGAAACAACCCAGGTGCCCATCAACAAACGAATGGATAGAGAAGCTGTGGTATATACAATGGAATACAACACTGCATTGAAAAACAAGGAACTCATGCAATACTATTCAAAATGGGTTACCCTGGAGGACATTATGCTTAGTGAAATATCTCACTCACAAAAGGACAAATACTGCATGGTGCCACTGTTGTAGAATGGACTGATATCAGGTAAGACTGAGAAAAACTGGATAAATTATGTATACTGCACTGAAACAGATGAGGGAGAGAATAATTTAAAAGCCATATATGATAGGGTATTATAGTTATCACAAGAGCCCAGAATTAAGGGTGCATAGTGGAATGTACCTGGGGCAGTGGGAGGGGTGCAGGGGGATTGTACACCAAAGAAAGAATTTTATTTTTTCAAAGAGAGGAGCAAACTGGGGTGGGGGGAGGTTGGGCAGGGAGAAAAGTGCAACAATGAATGAATGGAAATCCAAAATCTCTGTAAATGTTCATTAAAATTATTAAAATTTTTTTTTAAAGTTGCAAATAGAAATACCATTTGACCCAGCAATTCCACTACTGGGAATATACCCCAAAGATATCATAATTGACACCAAAGTAGATATTCACATGCCCATGTTTATCGCAGCTTTGTTCACAATAGCAAGGAGTTGGAAACAACAAACGGTATATAATAGGGTATTATAGTTATCATAAAAGTCCAGAATGAAGGCTGTATAGTGGAGTGGACCTGGGGGAAGGGATTGTAAAACAATGAAAGAATTTTTCTTTTACTTTTCAAAGAGAAGAGTGCATTTAGGGGGGGTGTGGAGGGAGCAGTGGGCAGGAAGAAAAGTGCAACAATGAATGAATGGAAACTCAAAGTCTCTGTAAATTTTCATTGAAATTAATAATAACAATTTAAAAAGAAACATAATGGTTGACATTTCTTCCTTTTTTGGTAACTTAAGTCCAAAAACAGTGTATGACAATCAGCCTTTCCATGGAACCTAATATTCATACCAAGGAATTAAGTAGTCACTCTCGTGCAAGTAATGCATATTTTTAAAAATCATCTTCAAATGTCAGATATCTTAAGAGGTTTTTAATCAGTGCAGTAAAATACGCATGCTGAAAAACTCTAACGTATGTTCTTCTACTCCTACACGCAATTTTATTAATTTCTTATTTATTTATTTATGTTTTTGTTGTGTACTGTTGGAGTTGGAACCGATCCGTAACTGACACCCCAGTGGATTTTCAGAAACAGTAAATCGCACAGGAGAAGAATGATCATTTTTCTCCCATAGAGCAGAGTTTGGATTCAAACTGCATGCCTTTGGGTTCACAGCTGAGTTCCTTACCACAAAGGCACCAGAGCTCCCTCTTGTTTATAAAAAGCAGCCTATTTAAGACATTTTCAAAACACTTGCTTGAAAACTGTCTTCTATGTTCTTTCTCAAAGATCTAGGTTAAAAAACCCAAGTAGGTGTGACTCTGATTAATTGCTCTGTCACATTCTAACTCACTCTATGATTTAATGAAATCAGTAGGATCTGTAAACTTTAACCAAAGTAAAAAAGAAAACAAGAAATTTTTAAAAATTGTGCACCTATTTTACCCTTAGTTTCTTGCCCAACAATTAATCTAGGCTTTTGCTTAAAAACAAAACAAAACTTCATGTTCTCTAAGTAGGTCCCATTCTATGCTCTTTTAGTTTTAATTTAAAAACATTTGGGTTCTTGGATGTTCCTTCTCAACTCCCTCTGTACCTTGTGGGCTCCACCAGGCTCTGCATCTCCTCCACCCTCGCACTGTCTGCACCTATTGGGTCCCACTGGCCTATGCCTGACCGTCCCCAAGCATCCTGAGTTTGGAATCCCTGCCTCCTGTTCTCTATCCACCCTTCTTGTATTCTCTCTTCCTCATTTTAGAGTTAAAAAAAAAAACCAAAACAAAAAACCACAAACCCAACACAACACATGTGAATATGACTTTTAGAAAAGCTCTTAAAAATTTTTAACAGTGCATCTAAATTCCAAAATCAATCTACATAATAGTCTATGTGTTTCCTATTGCCAAAGGGGCCCTTTAGAGTAGTGAGAGAAGATCTTCACCCTGAAACCTACAGCGTCCCTTTTCAGCAGGAAGTAGCTAAGAGAA
>NW_006399761.1:22390030-22397134 GCF_000299155.1 Elephantulus edwardii | reverse complement strand
TGTGTTGCATATCCTTCTTAAGCACATGTCTTCTACATCTCATGGACTTTCCCTGTGTTTTTGATAAAAGGCTCCCAAGAACTCTTCAGTGTCATTTTCTCTGTGAGCTCTGTGAAAGTCACTATCAGTCAATGAAGGGACCACAGAGGTCAAACAATTTAATGTCTCAATAAAGTGAGGGAGAGGATCAGTGACTTGTCCAAAGTCACATACCTAGGAAATATTAACTCCCAGACTCAAAGTCGATTTCCAGATTTCTAGTTCCATATTTCCCCCACTAGACCATGCTATGTGGACATTACTATTAAATTTTGAGGGGAAAATAAATCTTATGTAACGCTTTTAATACAATTTTTTTCATTACCTGACATGGTCAAAGAAGAAGAAACTTCAACTCTAGATACAGGATTTGAAGAGCTGAGTTGAAGGTGTTTGAGAGGATAAAGAGAAAGAAAATGTGTGTCCAGTATGAAGACCACTGGTTACTGGTCACTAGTCCCTTACGATGATCCAAGTAACCTATGGGAACCCCAAGATTCTTCCAAGTGGTGACTGGTTTGTTGAGAGAATGAGGTCACAAGGTAGACAGTTTAAAGGTCTGAAATAGCCAATCAGGAGGTCACAACCCTACAAAACAAATGGGATTGGATGGAGGGACCAGTAGTGGAGGGTAGAAAGAACCTCAATATCAGAGCTCTGGGAGAAGTAGTATTTTTAATTTCCCACAACTCTCATAAAACTTTCTTATCTGCGTTTATTTTCCTTCTTGATTATATTACTCTTTGAGTTTCAAATTATAGTGGCTTTTCATTTATTCATACATATTTGTTTTATAATACTGATGACAATTAATGAATGTAATTAAATATGTATTAGTAACTTCTTTTCATTCTCCTTCCCTTCAGCCAAATGAGTAACTTTATACTATCATTGCTTTTACTTCTCCCTCCCTACCTCACTTCATAGCCATTGTAACCATCTGAGAGGGATTCTGTGTAAATGTTTCCTAGGATATTTATAACAGAGATCCTATACCACAAATGGCCTTTAGACACGGCTTAGTTTGCTCAGAATCACTTCCTCTCGGTTCATCCATGTTATTATGCAGTGGTTTGCAAAGTGCTTATCTTTCTTTAGTATTTTGTAATACTCCAATATATCAATGTACTATTGCTTCATTCTCTTTGGTATTGTATATAATGCTACAGTAAACACCAGCATACATGTATCAGTTCATGTCACCACTCTTATTTCCTTAGGATATATAGAATAGACTTTCTTTGATATAATTTACTAATAGCTAATAAATATGTCAAGAGATAGAGTTCACAGATATACCTTTTTAGACTATTGCAAAACATACCTTCTCCTTAATGAGGATGGAGACTTGTAGGTGGCACAAATACACTTGTTCTGAAAGCACACTAATTGCTCAGAATAGTACCTGGACAGCAGGGCTTATAGGGCCAAAGGGAAAAGTCATAGAGTTCTTTTTGTGGCTTAACTCAAGAGTAGGGTGACGTGGACTGACTACATCCTGTGGGGAGTGAGAATGTCCCAGATGCAGTATGTCTTTAATTTCTTCTCCTTGAATCCTTCCATCTTTTGCCAGAATGGTCTAGGCCAGGTTGGACTCTTCATCTCTCGTCCCTTCTCGCTCTCTCCCTCTCCTTTCCCCTTCATTCTAGGCATTGAGTCTGGAGCAAGCCTTACTCTTATATCCATGGAAGCTACTTCCTCCCAGTTTCCGGAAGCTGGGATCTTCTCAGCACCATGATGCTAAGAGTGATCTAACTCCATGAGAAGAAAACACCAAAGTCTGGAAGATACTCCTGACTTCCCATCTTCTCAATTCTCAGTTGTAGTGACTTTTTTTTTCTCCCCAAATTTTATACCTGTGCCTGATGAAGCAATGCAAGCATTTTAGTATTCCACTCTTTATACTTGGGATATCTAGGACACTGTCCCACTTCCTCCCGACACAAATGTATCCAGTATCCAAGTTACCCCAACGTCCTGCCTCTTGCAAACAGCCACCCTGCAATCTTCGGCCTCTGGGATTCTCTGTGCCTGCTTGGGTCAAGGTCAGGAACAATGACTAGGAGGATATTTAGACCAAGAAGAGGACTTTGGTGGACAATGGAGAATGGATGTCAGGAAAAGACACAGGAAAAAAGAAATTCAAGTGAATGTGTTTCTGCAAGAAATAAATTGATAATCTTCAGTCTCATTTTGTAAATATTATTTAAACTGTATTAGCTTAGAAAAGTATATTGGTTTTTTTAACCTGTAGGTACTTATTCCAGAAGTTACCATGAATTCCATACACTAAAAACCATAATCTTAAAAAATTGTCCTCACAACTTTCATATTACCTCACTTATATAATTGATGTCTGTTTGCATAGATCGATGTGAACACTCTGGTTTTATCTCTGTATAAGTCTAGAAAAGCGTTAGATCTTTTGTTCATGGAGTCGCTATGAGTCGCATTGGACTCACAGCAATCAACAACAACAACAATATATCTACATGATGTTTTTATTGTCAACTTATTATCAAAGTTCCAACAACATAAAACATGTTGGTATTTATCTCTTTTCTTTTTTTCTATTATGAATGAAAGTTTACAAAGAAATTGGTATTCCATTCACTTTCTAGTAACATAATGAGTAAAGAACGATACTGCCACTCCAGAGGCATGAGGTTCAAATCCACCAGCTGCTCCACAGAAGGTGCATTTTTACAGCCCCTGAAAACCCCACTGGAGTGTCAGGTATGAGGCTGATATGGTACAGAATTCATATATATATTTCCCTCCACTTTATGTAATGCATGTCCTCTTTCAGATTGTTAATTGCACACAATGTCTGAGGGTCTCTTCATTTCCCATCACCTTCCTTTCACCTATTCCAATAATGTCTTCATTATCTATGTTCTTTTTCTGCTCTCCCTGTCACACCCTCCTCAACCCTCTAGCTTTTAGAATAATAGTCTTAGTTTTTGTCCTTTTGTGACTAAGTTATTTGACTGAGCGTCAAGTCCTTTAGACTCAACCATATTGTGTATTGTTTCACAAGCTCTTCATTGTTCTTCAGTACTGCTTAATTCTTCATTATGTGAATATACCATAGTTTATCTAGTCATTTACCTGTTAACTGGCCCTTTAATTGCTTCCAACTCTTTGCTATTGCAAAAAATTCTTTAAGGAATGTGGTTGTGCACACATCTGTTTGTGTGACAGCTCTGATTTCTTTAGGTAGATTCCCAGTAGTGGAGAGCTGCATCAAATAGTATTTCTATTTTTAACCTTCTGAGGAAGTGCCAGACTGCCTTCCCTAGTGTGGTACTATTTACAATCCCACCAGCAGTGCATGAGGCCTTTGACCTCTGCATCCTTGTCACCATTTGTTGTTTGCTGCCATGTTGAACTTTCCCATGGCTGGAGGAACAAGTTGGTAGCTCACTGCTGTTGTGATCTGCACTTCTTTAATAGCTAGTGATGTTGAGCATCTCCTCATGTTGGTTGACCAACTGAATATCCTCTTTGATGAAATGTCTTTTCAAACTTTCTGCACGTTTTCTATCTTTTTTGTTGTTGTTTTTTTTTTTCCCTTCCCTGTTTAGGTGCTGAAGTATTCTATAAATTTTAGATAGGAATCCCTTATCAGCTATCTCATTACCAAATATTTTTTCCCAGTCTGTAGGACTCCTTTTCACCCTATTGGAGAAGTTTTTTGATCCATATAGGATTGGATATTTTAGAATCTTCCATTCATGTATTTATCTTCTCCTTCCTTTCTATTTCTTGGTTATGTTTCAATGGCTGTTCAAAACATAGATTAAGGATTCTAATAATCTGTTTTTTTGTCTGTTTGTTTGTTTTACCCCAAGGTCTCTGATTCACTTTGAGTTGGTTTTTCTCTATGATTTGAGATGTGGATCTTGTTTCTGTTTTCTGCAGACAAATGTCTAGCTTGGCTAGCACGATTTGTTAAAAAGGCTGTCATTTCTTCACTTAAAGTATTTTATCTTGTTGTCAAAGATCAGTGAGCCATAGACTGATGAGTTGACTTCTGGGTTCTCAACTCTATGCCATAGGTCTGTTTCTGTCACAGTACTGGCATCATGCCATGTTGAGGTCAAGGAGTATAATACTTCCTGCTTTTTATTTCCCTTTCCAATTGTTGTTGTTATGTGCCGTGTAGCCACTTGTGACTCATAGTGACCCTATGCACAACAGCTCTGAATCCTGCCCTATCCTTAGTCAAACTTATCATCTCAGACACACCTACTCTCATTATCCCAGTCACTGAGTCAATCCATCTCATCGAGGGTCTTCCTCTCTTGCACTGTCCCTCCACCCTCCCAAGCATGACATCCCTCTCCAAGGAGTGGTCCCTCCTTGCAACATGTCTAAAGTATGTCAGACGAAGTTTCAGAATCCTTGCCACCAAGGAGCAGCTTGGTTTAACCCTCTCTAGGGTGAACCTCTTTGTTCTCTTAGCAATCCATGGTATATTCAGTACTCTTTTTCCAGCACCACAGCTCAAAGACATTGGTTCTTCTATCATCCCTAGTCATTGTCCAGCTTTCTGATGCAAAGTAAGTAATCTGGAGTCTCTTTCCTTTCCAAATAAAGTTGTAAATTACCTTTCCTGTGCCCTTGAAGAATGGATCAGTATCAGTTTGGGGACTGCATTGAAGCAGTAGATTGATTTTGGTAGGTATGTCATTTTCACAAATTGTGTCTTCTTATCCATGAACATGGTATTATCTTCCATTTATGTACATCTTTTATAGTTACTTGTGGTAGTATTTTATCATTTTCTTTATGTAGGACCTTTTGAGTCTCTAATTACTTTTATTCCTAAGTGTTACCAGAAGATATGTTACCTGAGATCTGGCTCACATCTTGGGGTTTAGGTCACCACTCAGTAGAACAGAAAGTCTGACCTGGTTGGGCACCCCAACTCCAGTCTTTTGCTGGAGTGGCAGTACATGGCCATGGCCAACGGCTTGATTTCTGTTGTCTATAGATATTTTTTTTTATATTTGTCTTCATGTTTATTTTATAGTTTGTTATTACAGGTACAATGTTTATTTGCCATTTTCCTGCACTGGGCTGACTTGTATGTTGCTGTAGTGCTGAAAGCTGTGCCACTAATATTTCAAATAACGGAGGGTCCAACCTTGGTGGACAGGTTTCAGCTGACTTTCCAGACTCAGGCAGACTAAGAAATAAGACTTAGTGTCCTCTTTGGAGACAACAGGTTAAGACAGCAGGGTATTCTAAGGAATACCCTGTTGATTATAGATGTGCATACTGAAAATACTATCAGAAGTGTAGCTCCTCATATTAGAAGCCTCTTTAAAAAAGTGAAGAGAAAACGAAAAGAAAAACATGAAGCTCCAAATAACAACTAACAATTGGAACATGGAATGTAGGAAGTATCAATAGAGGAAAGCTCGAAAACGAAATGGAACTTGTAAAGATCAACATCTTTATTTAGGCTTTTAGCCATTTAAGGTAATTGGCAAGTTTGAGTTAAACAATTATGTGATCTATTATGGCAGGAAAGTGAAGAATGTGAATAAAGGCATTCGTTAAACACAATGTATATAAACAAAAGAGAATTTATACAAATTTTGTATGCAACCTAATATAAAAAAAATTTTTAAAAAAAGAGTATTTAAAGAACTATCCTGAAGTACAATGCTGTGAGTAGTAGGGTGCTAGTCATACACACACAAGGCAGACTGTGTAATAGAACTTTTATTCAAATATACACACCAATAAATCAGCAAAGGTGAAGATAGTGAAGATTTGTCCATTTTTTATGGTCTAAAATTTATGAACATGCAATCATGATGCATTAATAATAATTTGTGACTGAAATACAACAATTGGAGATAAAACCAAGAGCCAGTAGTTGGAAAACATGAACTTGGTGACAGAAATCAGCTGGAGGTAGAATGACAGATAATTGTTTAATCAATGATTTAGTCATTGTAATACCTGGGTGTTTTTTTTAAAAAAACCAAACAAACATGACCAGCAATTAGGCATATGACTTTCACCTGAAAACTACATTGGCATTAGATTGACTACATCAGTGGAAAGAGTGGATAAAACAGCTCAAAATTAACAGATCAGACAAGCAGAGGTGCTGTCTGTGGAGCAGACTGTCAACTACTCATGTGCCTGAGAGACAAGGGCGCTCACACTCCATCTCACATGCTTCTGTCCGGCTTTCAGGAGAGACTAGTCCTTGGAAAAGGACATCACACTGGGATATGTAGAGGGGATAATAAAAAAGTGGAACCCAGTGAGGTGGATTGACACAGTAAATGTAACTATAAACTTGAGTGGGGCAAGGATTGTGAGGATAGGACAGGATAGGACAAAATTCTAATCTGTTGTTCATAAGGTAGAAATGAGTTTTAATGCACTTGTTACCACATAACAGCAACAGTAATACAATTATAACAGAATCATTGTTAATAGAATTATTAGTGTTTTATAAGACCTTCTAATAATACTGCCAGCTTATCAAAGATACTGTATCAAGTTTTATCACTGTTGAGATTTATATCAGATAATTCTCTGTTATGGGCCCTGTCCTGTGACTTGTAAGATACTGAGAAGCAAACATCTTAGGTCTCTACCCACAGATCATCCAGGGGCCTGGACGCTATGAGGAGAAATGTGGCATCAGGATTGGAGAAAGATTCATCAACAGCCTATATTATGCTGATGACACAACCTTGCTTGCCAAAACAGAGGAGGAGGACCTGAAGCACTTGCTGCAGAAGATCAAGGACTGCAGCTTTCAAAATTAATTGAAGCTCAACCTCAAGAAAACAGATATTCTCACCACTGGGCTGATGGGTGGCATCATGATAGACCATGAAGAGACTGAGATTGTTAACCACTTTATTTTGCTTAGCTCCAATCAACACTCTTGATACCAGCAGCCAGGAAATCAAATGACAAATTGCACTGAGAAAGTCAGCGGGCAGGGACCTCTCCAGAGTAATGAAGAACAACAATGTCAGTCGGGAGACTAAAGTGTGCCTGATCCAGGCCATAGTCTTTGCAATT